>NC_058368.1:26748250-27055000 GCF_018350175.1 Felis catus | reverse complement strand
GGGACTAGGGAAGAGAAGCTCTCAGAAAAATTGTGCCTCCGCAGTTGCAGAAGGTATCTGGAGAGACTGAACAGTCACTGCCAGTAGGCGTGCAGGGTAGGAAGATGCGGCAATGTTTTTCTTCCTTAGAAACTCGCAAATCTTGTTTCAACTCTTCCCAGTGCTAAGCTTTTGATTTTTACAATTGTTTTTGTAATGTTGGGTTCTGCTCAGTTGGGTTTCAGCTGTTGGTGGAAACATAAGACCTGGTGTCCCCGACTCCCGGATCTCTCCAGAGCTCACTATACTAATCTGGTGGCTATTTATGAATCAGGCATAACCTTTCTTAATTAGATATATAGCAGGTGTGTCAAAGACAACAGAATCAGGCAAAAAGACAGTAAGACCTTAAAATAACCAACTTCAGTTGGGTTTCTGGGATGGTTTCTCTTTATTTAAGGATGAAGTAGCCACAGATCCATCTCCAAACATGATTTTGTAAAAGCAAACAGACTCTACCCTTGAGAACTTCATTCACTCCTTTACTTTTTTTTTTTTAATGTTTATTTATTTTTGACAGAGAGAGAGAGAGAGAGAGAGACAGAGCATGAGCGGGGGAGAGGCAGAGAGAGAGGGAGACACAGAATCCGAAGCAGGCTCCAGGCTCTGAGCTGTCATCACAGAGCCCGACGCGGGGCTCGAACTCACAGACCGTGAGATCATGACCAGAGCCAAAGTCGGACGCTCACCCGACTGAGCCACCCAGGCGCCCCTCCTTTACTTTTTTAATACAGCATCAAAGTAATTGGGTCTAAGAAGCCCACAAAGAGGTAAAAGGAAACATGCCCTCTTGAAAAACATTCCAGGGCTACTGGGCAAACATATGCTTTTGTTCTATGATGTGGTAGACTGTTTTAATTACATCACCTCAATTCTCCTTCTAGAAGTGATGCTTATCTCATTGTCTCTGGTGACAAATATGGGTTCCGCACCTAGTCTGTGTCAAGCACTGAACCACGTGTCAGGAGGGACAACAGGAGAAGAGAACTCCTATTCTGTCTCCACAGAAACTACACTCAAAGCTAATGAAGACGTACATATCTCTTGGACATCAACCTTAGCAACATTTTTTGGGATATATCTTCTCAGGGAGACAAAAATGAAAATAAACCATTGGGACTACATCAAACTAAAAAGTGAAGGAAACCATCAACAAAACAAAAAGACAACCTACTGAATGGTAGAAGATATTTTCAAATGATAAATCCAATAAAGGGTTGATATTCCGAAGATATAAAGACCTCATACAACTCAACACAAAAACAAATAATCCAATTAAAAAATAGGCAAAGGACCTGAATGGACATTTTTCCAAATAAGACATACAGATGGCCAACTGTATGTCTTGAGAAGATGCTCAACATCACTAATCATCAGGGCAATGCAAGTTGAAACCACAATAAGACACAATCCCACACCAGTAAGAATGGCTTGTATCAAAAAGAAATAAGTGTTAGTGAGGATATGGAGAAAAGGAACCCTCCTGTGCACTATTGGTGAGATGTAAACTGGTATTATAGAGAACAGTGTAGACCTCCCCCCCCAAAAAAAATAAAAATAGAACTACTATATGATCCAGAAATTCCACTTCAGAGTATTTACCCAAAGAGAAGAAACACACTAATTTGAAAAGATATATGCACCCCTGTGTTTACTGCAGCATTGTTTACAGTAGCTGAGGTATAGAAGCAACCTAAGGGGCCACTGATAGATGAATGGATAAAGAAGATGTGTTATATACATACAATGGAATATTAACCATAGTAAAGAATGAAATCTTGCATTATGTGACAATGTGGATGGACATAGTGCATATTATTCTACATTAAGTCAAAGAGAGAAAGACAAATACTATATGATTTCGCTTACATATGAAATCTAAAAAAATAAACAGAAAACAGAAACAGACCCATAAATACAAAGAACAAATTGGTGGTTCCCAGAAGGAAAGAGGTTAGGAGAATGGGCAAAAGAGGTAAGGAGGCATAAGAGGTACAAACTTCCAGTTACAAGATAAATAAGTCACGGGGATCAAAAGTACAACATAGGTAATATAGTCAATAATACTGTAATAAGGTTGAATAGTGACAGAAGGTGACTATACTTATCACGTTGAGCAATGAATAACATATAGAATTTTTGAACCACTGTGTCATACACCTGAAACCAATATACCATTGCACGTCAACTGTACTTCAATAAAAAAAAAAAAGGTACAAGTCTGTGTGTCTGTGCAAGAAGCAGCTCACATTTCAAAACCCATCTTTTTCAAGTTCCACCTTAAATACAGCCTATTCCATGAGATTGTTCTGATGTCCTAACCAGAAATAACATCTCCCTTACCTAAGCTCCTGTACCTTTTTCTATTTTGCATTTTAGCAGTTTATATACCTGTCTTATTGCCTCCCCCTTAAATTATTTGAACATTATTGTAATGACTGGCAAGGAACAAAATATGTCAGTAAATGTCAAGTTCATGAATGTATGGTGGACACAGTGTCTGAGTTACTGAGGAACCCAAGTGGTCAGGAAAGATTTCACCCAGCTATACTCAACAGCACACCAGAGTTGAATTATCAAAGAGAAGAAAGAGCATATCTACATTAAGTAAGAAAATAAGCAAAAGTCTGATGTCTTTGGATATCTCCTAACACAGACATTTAAAATGTAGCAGGTTCTGATGACCCTCTGATTGGCCATGAAGGGTAGAGTCCTTTGAAGATGGGATCATCAATCCCAGGATAGCACTAATCCATACCAGTGACTGGGGAATAATAATATCTTTGTTTTTGAAGGCCAGGAACTCCTTTGAGAACCTTCACCCTGCAGACAGCAGGTAATCTTCAGAAACAATTGAATTCCCATGTTTACATTTACCACACTGAATGGTATGACCTCTTTGGAGAGTAGGAAGGATTAAGAACTTAATTAAACCAATGCTTTATTATGCACAACAACTTCAGCCAATCACAGTAACCAGCTTTGTCTACGAACTTTGGAAGAGTATTTTCCCTAGATAATTACAAAATGGGAACACATATATGGTATCAGCCAGATCAAAGCATTTCATGATCGTAACTAAATAGTATCAATATAAATATTTGAGCTTTGGAATGGTTTTCAAAGAAATCACATTTAGAATGTCTCTTTAGAGCTGACAGTCTTTGAAATTACTGTTCCTTAAGCACTTACTTTCTTTTTGGCCTCATTGTGTACATCATGCTGCTCTTCCCCAATTTCCCAGGATCCCCAAGGTCATTCTCTACGGTGTTTGCTTTAAACTCAGCTTGGTGCCCAGATTCTGCTTTCAAACTCACTTGGATGACCCTTTCCCACACTGGGTCTCTTCATACTTCCCGACATCCAGATCTAGTTGATCTGCATTTTCTTCAAAAAGTTTCACTTCCCAGTAACCGCAATCTGCTTCTTGCATAGTTTCCTTGCCATTCCCCTGGGTAGGTCGCTGCCCGGAAGGCAGAGAGGAGGAGCTTTTTGATGCTAATGAGGCCTCTGTGCGGGACTCACAGCTAATGGTGAGGAGCCCAGTATGGTAGTTCTCTGGGGAGCCCAGGTGAATGCAAGTGTAAGGGCACAGCTGAGAGTCATTTAAGCACCTTGCCGTTAGCCTAAAACAGGTATTCCAACATCTGAGCAGTGACCTGTAAATGGCTTACATAATGAAGAAATGAGTCAGTGTACTTAGCAATTCAGACCTGAACTACATAAGGTATTAATTCAAAAGGAAATCTGAGAAGAGGACTGTTCAATGGTGACACATGGTTTTTTCTTTGAGGTGCCGGTGGTGGAATAAGGGTTAATGCATTATGGACATCCATATCCTTCTGCTGTTTTTCATCCTTGTGAACTTCTAGAGGACTCTTAGGTCCACTTTGAGCCCAGCTAGCCTTGCCTCCTGGGCATTCCAGGGAAAGAGAGCATGCCCATTACTTGTCCCATTAGCCCTCCTCCAGAATTGAAGAAACCTGCTGCAGCCTTTTAGAAGATGCCGGGGAAAAAAACCATCACATGTTTTTTAACACTGAGAAATCTCCCAAAATAAGTGAAGTCTCAGCCAACATACACCAACCAAGGAATCAAAAGTCATGTATGAGACCTTAGGGTAATCTTTCAGATGGTCTGAATGACAAAGGAAAAGTGTCTGACACCCTAACCAGAGAAGACACAACGGGCAAGGCTTACCTTTTCGGACCTAATGACAAACCTTTAAGGAGCTCTTAGGATACACCAGGAATGTATTTGTATTATCTCATTTAATCCTCATTACAATCATTTAAGTTAGACGGTAGTATTAATATTCTCATTTTGGGGGGTGCCTGGGTGGCTGAGTCAGTTAAGCGTCTGACTTCGGCTCAAGTCATGATCTTGCGGTTAGTGAGTTCGAACCCCATGACAGTCTATGCTGTCTATGCTGACAGCTCAGAGCCTGGAGCCTGCTTTGGATTCTGTGTGTCCCTCTTTCTCTGCCCCTCCCCTACTCGTGCCCTGTCTCTCAAAAAGAAATAGAAACGTTACAAAAATATTCTCATTTTTAAGATGGAGAAATTGAGGCTTAGCAAGCTTAGTTAAGTAAATCATCCAAGTCTCCCCAATTAATAAGTAGCAGAGATGGGATGTGAATACGTGCTATCAATTACTAGTAGTATATCAGTGGCAAGGGAGATTTTTAATCACGAGTAGACTGTTTCTGAGAAATTTTGGAGGATGAAGGAAAAGAGTGAGCAGAAAAAAAAAAAAACAAGAGTTCCTCAACAACAACAGCAACGAGACTCTGACAAGAATTAAAAAAAAGAAATCCGAGGAAAACACGAGATTTCTCCAACCACACTGTCAGTTCATTTCTCTGTTATCTGGCTTAATGAGGCAAAAGAAGAGTCTAAAGTTGAACCTAGGGGCGCCTGGGTGGCGCAGTCGGTTAAGCGTCTGACTTCAGCCAGGTCAAGATCTCGCGCTCCGGGAGTTCGAGCCCCGCGTCAGGCTCTGGGCTGATGGCTCGGAGCCTGGAGCCTGTTTCCGATTCTGTGTCTCCCTCTCTCTCTGCCCCTCCCCGTTCATGCTCTGTCTCTCTCTGTCCCAAAATAAATAAACATTGAAAAAAAAATTTTTAAAGTTGAACCTAGTGAACACTTGCCCACAAAGACAGGGTTTGTTCGTAGCCAAGTGAGTCGTCTGCTAAAGTTACCCATGTAGACTCAAGCCTCACCTCACATGGTGTCATTCTCATTCAAGTATGATCCGTCCCCATTTGCCTATTTCCAGCGGTCAACGCCCAGGAAATGAGTTTCCCAACTGTGTCTCCTCCTTGGGGAGCCTGGGGAGGGGTGGTGACATCATGGGAACAATATCTGTCTTCTCTTCTAGGACTCAGCTGAATGTGTCAAATAAACGCTACTGCTAATCCTGCAGCAATGAATGAATTATTCGAATGCCAAGCAAATGTATGTGGAAAACAGCATACTATCTCCATCCCAGCGCCAAAGAAAAGGGGGAAAGGCAGCAATGAGAAACTACTCAAGCAAAACTACACAAGGGAGGTGAGCTTTACTCACTCCCTTCACTCCTCACACACAAAAAGTGAACCTACATTTCCATTTTCATATTGCCGTAAACAGGTAAAAACAGAATTTGCTTCCTCCTCTGTGCTCTCATGCTCCTTTGTACAAATTGCTAAATTATAGTGCTTACCATATTGTCCTGTAATTATATTTTAAGTGTCTGCCTTCCCACTAATGTAATAGCTCCCTTTCTCCCCTGAATATTTGTATCCAATGCATCTGGTATCAGGCTAAACAAAAATTTGTTAAACAAATGAAAGACTGAATGGAACAATGAATGAATGACAGCTTGCTCAAAGGCTCTCTTTAACTAGGGCAAAAAGAAATGTTCTTTTTTTCCTCTGTCTTTATGACTGAAGATAGTTGATACTGTCACACTTACACTGGGGGGTGAATCATGCCTGTTTGTAGTATTAGGTTTCTAGGATGTTCTGGCACTTAATGAATGTTTTCAGTGTGGCTGTGTGTGCGTGTGTGTGTGCGTGTGTGTGCGTGTGTGTGTGTGTGTGTGTGTGTGTGTGTGTGTGTGTGTGTAGGCTCCTCTGCTCCTATATTCTATAGAATTAATCTCTCCCACCTTACACCTACCAAGCCTATATATCTCATAACTTACTCCCTTAATCACGGATTTTCTTTGAACTTAACTAATTCAATTAGAATTTTTTTCTAAAAAAGGCATTCTGATTGTAAGTTGGAGAGAGGAAAGGTCAGAAAACGTGACATATTCCAAGTTTGATGGATGTTGGTTATTCAGCAAGACTTGATGCAGACACAGCCCCTCCTCTTGCAGAATTTACCGTCAGTGGGAAGAAGAGAGATAAATAATAAGGTGAATAAAGTATAGTGACTATAATACAGAGGAAACAAAAGGTGTTATGAGAGCACATAAGAAGGCGATCAAACCCAGTCTGGAGATCAGGAAGGGTCTCCTAGACAAAGTATCTTTTAAGTTTCAGCCTGGGTGGGTAAATAAGACTTAACCAGGTCAAAGGGGAATTTGGCAAAGAGAAGTACCACAGGCAAGGAAGAACACAATGCAAGCAAAACACTTTTCAGAAGATAAGAATGGCTGGGGTTTAAGTGAGGGGGCAAGCCTGGGCCTCAGCTTACTTACTGTAAGAGCAATGGGAAGCCACTGAAGGATTTTAACCAAGGTGGTGATATTTGGTCTGAGGTTAAGGAAAGAGGCTTGGGTTATAGGTAAAGGCACACAGATTTGGGGGCTGTATTAGTACAGTAGGCTAAGAGTAATAATAAGGATCTTCAACATTGTCCTTATAGAAAGACGACTCTGGCTGTCATATGGAGAATGGATTATAAAAATGCAAGACTATATCCATACATAGACACGCTTTGGATGCCATTTTGGTAGGTCACATGAGGATAGAAATGATAGTGAAAATGGAAAGAAGTAGATGGGTTCAAAAGAACATTAAGACAGAATTAATAGACTTTGCCAACTGACTAGACGATGGTTGGCAAAGTTTTCTGTAAAGGGCCAGATCAACAAACCTTAGCCTTTGCTGGCCATACGGTTTCTACCACAACTACTCAACCCTGGTGTTTTGGTGAGAAAGGGGACATATGTAGGTAAATGAGCGTGACTTCATGCCAACAAAAATTTATTTATAAAAAACAGGCAAACAGGACAAATTTTGCCTGACTGAAGTTTGCCGACCCCTAGACTAACTGAGGGATGTAGCAGTAAGAGCAGTCAAAAATGGCTCCCAAGTATGTCACTTGGGTATCTGGTTGGCTAGGCCTGCTCTTTACAGAGGAAGGGACATTGGAAAAGGAATGGGGTCAGAGAGAGGGAGGTAGTGGCCAGGCTTTAGACAAGCTGAGTGTAAGATATGTCCAGTAAACAGGGGCGCCTGGGTGGCGCAGTCGGTTAAGCGTCCGACTTCAGCCAGGTCACGATCTCGCGGTCCGTGGGTTCGAGCCCCGCGTCAGGCTCTGGGCTGATGGCCCGGAACCTGGAGCCTGTTTCCGATTCTGTGTCTCCCTCTCTCTCTGCCCCTCCCCCGTTCATGCTCTGTCTCTCTCTGTCCCAAAAAATAAATAAACGTTGAAAAAAAAATTAAGATATGTCCAGTAAACAGTCAGATGTTTGGATCTAGATTACGAAAATGACCTAGGCTATATGTAAAGATATATAGGTTCGGGAGTTGTCTTAGGGCAGACTAGATGTTGTTAGCAGACCACCCAAAATCCACGGATTTAGTAAGAAGTTTCTCCCATCGTGATACAAGGAACTCAGATGGGGGGTGGGAAGACAGTCATTCCACGAGCCTGTCCAACAGCAGCATCCATCCCACTTAGCCAGAGGAGGGAGGTTCAGAGAGGAGCGCCTGTAGGGCTTTTTATGGCCCAAGTCTAAAAAGGGCATGCATCACGTCTACTCACATTCCCCTGGAGAGATCTTACTCACATGGCCACCCACCTACGAGCAAGGCCGGGAGACACACTAGAGCTGTGTGTCGAGGATAAAGGTAGAATGGATTTTGGTGGGCAGCTATCAGGATCCGCCACAAGAGTCAAAATTAAAGAATAGGCCAGGAAAGCATGAAGATGAATAGAAGTGGGCCAGACAACGGTGAAGAGTGAGAACAAGTTCAGGGCTCTGCAGAACACAAGTGTTAGAAGACGAACTGAGGAGGAAGAAGATGTAGCAAAGGAGAATGACAAAATGAAAATAAAACTGGAAGACTGTGTTAGACATTTAACGTACATAGGTAGAAAGGAATGCACACTTAATTGTTAAGCATTGATCCCATCTCTGACAAGCTGACACTTATTTGGTACCTCTGATACCATAAAAAAAATGGCATGAAAATGAGCCCAATTGCATTTAAGAGAAAACGGCAAAATCAGCCCCTCAATAGAGCCAGATTTTCATTACCATTCAGATGGACTGCTTTAGGGCTATGCGCTGCAATATTCATTTTTTTTGCATTCACTTTTTGTATCCATAAATCAACCTATGTAGGTAAAATGTATTTTCTGCACCAAAAATTTACATGGACATATTAATATAAATATGAATACACACCTGTCTGCATATACACACACACTCGGCACTCACAGGATCCATTACCACAATGCACTTGTTTTGCTTCCACTTTTTGCAATTCTCCGCTCTCTCTGCTTTGCTCAAGGCTTCTCTTCCAGCTCCCACCCCACCTGTTTGTGTGTCTGTTGCTGGCTCCGGATGAGAAGACCAAGAAGAAAACGGGTTGGATTCCTCCCTGATAACATTTTAGGCACTGCTTCATTACCACAAAAAAAGACACAGCCTGTAGCTTAAACAAAAAAAAACCCAGGCTGGAACCTCCATGCTGCCTTCCCTCAGCAATTCTCAGCCAAGCAGACTTAAGCTAGGAAAAGAAGAACATGGGATCTGGCAGAGCTGTCTACCAATCCACCTTCTTCTCTCTCTTTAGAATCTAAAGTCTTTGGGACAAAGAAGGGGATTCTCAGGATTTTATATCTGGAACACTCTTTTTCGCAGAACAGCCAGCCTTGCTTATAAATAAGTTAAAAAAGAAAACAAGCAGATTAAAAAAAAAAAAAAAAGATCTGCCCAGGAGGTACACAGATGGTAAAGAAAACAAAATTAGTAGCCTCTTCTACTTGCTCAGCATAAATTATTAGTGTACTCAACCTGACCAAGTGACTATTTATAAGCCTGACCTCGAACTTCGTGGCGTTCAATAAACATAAATTGAGGATGGCGACAATGCTACCCATATTTCCTTACTTAATGACACACAGTTGGCAGTTCAGTGGCACAAATCGTATGCATTTTATTCTACCGTTACTGCTCTTCACATGCTAACTCATATCAGGTGTGAATCTATTAGAAATAGCCTTCCAATTAGCAAAATTAATTCTTCCTTTGATTTGAGAGAGGCCAACTAGTGAGTGTAAGCACAGGACAACTTTGCAAGCAGTGTTTCTTCCCTGGCTTCTGTGAGCTTTTCTGTCAGCTCCAAGTCTTTCTTATTGCTACTTTTCCAGGGTCATCATTATTCAAAGTCTGCTAGCTTCAAGTATCATCTGCAAGGCACATCTAGAAATGTAGCTGCTGAAGCAGATTGTGTATGAAACTGAGAAACTGCAACTTGTCTCACACCGGCTAGGTGAACTATGTAGGGTTTTTTTGTTTTGTAATTCTAGATTCCCAGCTAGTCCACAGGGGAGTCGTAGCGGAAGGGCAGGAGTTCACCACCATGATGTGTCTGGGACCTGTGGAAGAGCCACAGGCGTTTCTTCGAAAAGAATCTGGGAATGCAAAACACAATGTCAACACTCGGTCCAACGCCTTCAAAGGGCACCGGGGCTGAGGCCCATCAGTTTCGTCCGGTCAGATCACTCCCTCGTCCTTGGCAGTCTCCTAAAGCCACCAACTTACTCTGCCATCTTCTCCTCTTCACAAGACAATTTTTTGTCTCCTCCACGACCAAAAACTTGAGGCCATTCACCAACAGTGCTGGGAAACCCAGAGCCACCCTTCACTCTTCCATCTGCATCATTCACCATTCTTCATGGAACTCACCAAAACGGGCTTCGCATCTAACCCTCTTCTCCCCATCTGCTATGTCGCCTGGGTTGAGGTCCCTGTCACCCCTTATTTGGATTACTAAGGAACGTCTAGTGATCTCTTTGCTTATAGGCTGATTTCTCTAGAATGGATCGTACATGTGAAAAATTAAAAAAAGAAAATCTCTCTAAAACTCAAACCAGTGTCAGGCCTCTGCTTAGAACACTTTAACAATACATGCCATCTGAAAAATATCCAGATTTCTTACGCGGTTGAAAGAACCCCAAGCATTAGGCACCTGACCATGGCTCCAACTTCATTTCTCATGACATCTGCCCCGTATTTCACATAACACACACACACACACACACACACACACACACACACACACACACACACGTCCTGCTGCTTCTTACCTCTGAGACCATTCATGCTAACGTCTCTGCCTGGAATGCACTTCCCCGTTACCCCAACGTGACCCTCACTTGGCTTACTCCTGCTACATCTTTACGGTTCATTCAGGGGTCACCTCCTGAAAGCCTTAGAAATCATTCTCAATACTCCTCAAACACTCTCCACCTCACTCTGTAAGGGAAAGTTAGCACTGCTCGATGATAATATATTTTTGTATTTCTGAGTTAATATCATGGTAATAGATCTGCGGAACAGAAGAAAGGAAGCAGAATTAGATTCCAAAACCCATGGGAACTTTGTATGTGATGGAAGTGGAAAAACAGCGAACTCTGGAATAATGGTGCTGAGGTAATGGAGAAATAATAATTTTGGATCCTTACCAAGTATCTGCCCCCCAAATTAATTCCAGATAGATTAAATCTTTAAATGTTAAAAAAAAAAATCACAAATGAACCAGAAGAAAACTCAAGGGACAATTTCTATAATCCAAGGGGAAGAAGATTTTTCTAAGCATGACTTTAAAGCCCATAACTATAAACATTAATACATTTGATTAAATAAATTTTTAATTGTGAAAAATACTATAAATTCAAAGGAAAAGACAACTGACAAATTGAGAAAAATGTATATTTGGCCCACTGCCTGGCATCTAATTTATTTTGAGTAAGTTGATTTATATGGCAGAGGGTTCATCTCCCTAATATATAAAGAATTCTTGTGAACCAATACAAAAATACAAACTCCCCATTAGAAAAAGCAAAACAAACAACCTTCACAGGTTTATAAAATGCTTCTAAATTTATGTAAAGTTTTCAAACTCCCAAATCAAAGATATTTAAATTTTAAATAATATTTTGCATATCAGAATGACAAATATTTCAATTGTTTTCATGTTTATTTTTGAAAGAGAGACCGAGCATGAGCTGGGGAGGGCAGAGAGAGGGAGACACAGAATCTGAAGAAGGTTCTAGGCTCTGGGCTGTCAGCATAGAGCCCAACGTGGGGCTCGAACCTGCCAACCGCAAGATCATGACCTGAGCCTAAGTCAGACGCTTAACCGACTGAGCCACCCAGGTGTCCCTAGAATGACAAAAATTTTAAAAATACTTTCACTAAAGATATGAGAAAAGGGGTACTGTTAAACACCATTGATAAAAGAGCTCTGAAAAGTAGTTTAACATGAGTATCAAAAATTATAACCCAGAATTTCCACCAGAATTTATCCTAGAGAACAACTTAAATGTCCGTCAACACAGAGTTACTTAAGAAATTATAGCGGCTCTTCATATTGCAATATCATATACCCATTAAAATGAAAGACATATGCAAAATTAGTTCCACAGAAAACTACACATGTTACAAAAGTTTCTAAAATTGGGTTAAAAACAATATACGACATTGTCACGTGTTAAAATATATTTGTTTATATACACAGGAAGTGGGGGGGGGGAAGTACATACTTGGAAGGATATTTACCAAAATGAAAATAATCATTATCTCTGAGAAGTGGGACTATAAGTTCTTTCTTCACATCTTCCTTTCTTCTTCACACCTTTTCATATTATCTAATTTTATCAACAGCATGAGTACTTTTACAATTAAAAACTAATTACCAACAATACGACTATTTCCATTGTTTGGAAATAAAATGGAGAAAGACAAAAACGACGTTCACGAGTGCATTGAGAGAGCAGGGTCACCTGTCTAAAAGCGCTGCCACCAACGAGGAGCCTTGAGGAAGTTCAACCACTACAGGTCTGCCAATGGGACACCAAAGAAAGACCTGGACTACTGCCTGCACAATTCACACCATAAATTTACTTTTCCAAATCTTTCTCATACACAAGCCATCAAGCCTCTGATTCCAGTGAGCATAAGAAAAGGATGAATTGTTAATTTTTATAATAGAGGAGATAGAGTTAATTTCCTCTCTCCCTCTCTCTGACAGTTTGCCTATTTTTAGTCAGAAAAAAAAAAAAAAGCCAAAAGACCTTTCAGCTCTAAGGGTAAACCCATGAATAGGTTACCAGAACATGTTGTAAGTCTACATATGTTCCTTTTTTTTTTTTTTTTATGTCTATGATTAGCTAATAGTTCTCACAAAAACAGATGGGAATCAGAATATGATTAGAAAAATGCAACAAACAAAATGTCAACTAACTAAGCTTTAAATTCTACAGATTTTATTACCCAATATTACTTTAAGCCATCATTTTAAAATAGGGCCTTTCAACCATGGGGAGCAGGACAAAGCTAGGACTTAGTGACTGGTCTTTCTGAAAACAAAGGAAGTAAAAGTTATTTATAGTGACCTTTTAATGTTTACCTTAGAGCTGGCTAATCAGATGTAAATTGTCACCCATGGATATGCATAATCAACTTTATTCCCTTTGCTAATTGAGAAATAGAGCTGTTAATGTCAAAAAACATTTGAAAAATGCACCAAGCTTGCTCAGTGGAGCAAGTTCTTTATAAAAGTCAGAGTTTCCATATGGTAAAATCATGGAAATTAGGCTAAGGGGAAAAAAAAAAAAACACTAGGAAAGACTAATTTGTTACTGAGCTAGTCTGTGCTGGAACAAAATCAGTCTTAACGACCCTAACTGCAGGATTTTTATTTTTTTTTTTTACCACTTTTTATGTTCAAAAATAACTCCATCAGCTCTTAGGAAAAATCATTCCATCACCTTACTCCAAAGTTCCTCTCCTGCTGAGCTGATGCTTTCCAAGCTGGCCACGGCTCTGGCTTAGGAGGCACTTTGCCAAGATACTCACATACCTACAGGACTTGGTTCACACAAGTCAGCCCCTTCCCCTTCTTTCAATCTCCTGACATCTTGTAGTTTCCTTTAAAACTGACTACCATCAGGTACGGGAGTCTCACTTCAATTGTGTAGAGAGGGAACAATGTCTTCCCTTAAGCGACACTTCAAGATTGCTTCCATCTTTATAATACCTGCAGAAGTCTGCATCATTTCAACTTATTGTTGATGTATGGAGAAGGTATGCCTTCTCCTCTTCTAAGATCCACCTCTACCCTTATTCCCTGACTCCCTTGTTTTATGAAACCCAAGTGTTTTTCCCCTGGACAGTCCTCACTAATGAACATTCTTTCCTGTGCTATAGCCTGAGTAAAATCCTCTCCTGAATTGTTTGGTGCATTTTGTCTTTCACGTGGTGCATTTAAGAAATTATGGTCACCCCTAGGCATAAGCCCCAAGCATTCTCCTTTCACAGGGATGACCAACAACCACTGTTTCTAGTGAGGAAAGAACATAGTAAGCCAATCACAAGGATTAACAGCACACATATACAACACCATTTAAGACACCAGAAAGTAAACAATGTGGAGGAGTGTCGGGGGAAGGGGGGGGGGGTGGGGTGGGGAGTTATCCTACAGAAGTCCAGACATCAAACAAACAGTCATCAGGCCTCTCTGAGTGATATGTTCACTAGACATATCTCATATGAGGCGTATGCTATTCTGAGAAGGCAACAGAATTAGTGGCATAAGCATGTGTGTTGAACAGTGGTTCCTTCAATCCTCCCCACCACACGCTACAAAATCCTAAGTAGGTTAATTTCTCTCACCTTCATTTTGTCATCTGTAAGCATTTTAACTAGCCTAACCAGTCAGAGGGCCTACCTTGGCTCAACGAAACATTTTCAAACCCTTTCTCTTTCTACCTTTAAATTCTATAAACCTTTCTTCTTTTTTTAATAACAGCTATATTGGGGTGTAATTCATATACCATAAAAAGTTAACCATTTAAAGTGTACAATTTAGTGAATATTAGTATGTTCAGAGTTATGTAACCATTACTGCTGTCTAATCCCAGAACATTTTTATAATCCCCAAAAGAAACCCCATCCCCATTAGCAGTCACTCCCCATTTCCTCCATCACAACCATGGCAACCACTAATCTACTTCCTGTTTCCTGGGTTTTTGTTTGTTTGTTTTTTAAGTAGACTTCATGCTCAGTGCAGAGCCCAACACAGGGCTTGAGCTCACAACCCTAAGATCAAGACTTGAGCTGAGATCAAGAGTCAGACACTTAGCTGATGGAGCCACCCAGGCACCCCTCTACTTTCTGTGTTTAAGGATTTGCCTATTGTGGACATTTCATATAAAGAGAATCAGTAAGTGGCCGCTGTGCCTGGCTTCTTTCACTAAGCATAACGTCTTCAAGGTTCATCCTTATAGCCTGTGTCAGTACTTCGTTCCTTTTTGTAGTTGAATAAAATGCCATTGCATAGACATACCAGCTTTTGTTTATCCACTCATCAGTTAATGAACGTTTGGTTGGTTTCCATTTTTTAGCTATTTTGAATAATGCTGTTATGAACATTCACGTATAGGTATTCAGATGGACATATATTTTCATTTCTCTTGGGTGTACGCCTAAGAGAAAAATATATCATAACTGTATGTCTAATTTGTGAGGAACCAGACTTTTTTCCAAACTAGTTATACCATTTTCTTTGCTTTTTGACTACTTCTGGTTCTTTCTATGTTGGCTTTCTGGTTGTTTGAGCTTAGCTGGGAAAATAATTGGGTGATTATAAAGACATTTTCTACAGAATGGGCCATTTTTAGCCTAGTGTTTAGGTAGACACAAACACAACAAGGTGGCGGATGTGTTTCTGTGTACATAAAGTAGTGCTAGAGAACACGCAGCCAAAACATCCATGGAAGGCAGCACTGATGCCTGCAGCTCAGGAACCACCTTATAAAGTGGTGAGGGGATTTTGCTGCCGTTTAAAGTTTTATCCTCTAGACTTATAACGATAAACCATATAAATATAAGCACACTCATATCTTTATCTCAGGGGCTTACAATGTAACCAGAACAGTACAACAGGAACATAAATAACAAAAAATATGTTTTTTTTTTTTTCAAAAACTACTATATGAGAAAATAATTCCATCTGGGCACACCAGGGAAGATTCTTTTGGAAAGGAAAGCATCTTTACTGGTTGTTAAAGGATAACCATGTTTCAAAACAGCAAAAGTGAGGAGAAATTGCATTTCAAACAGAAAAAAAGAGAATAATCAAAAAAAGTGCAGGGTGAAGGAATAAGAATGAGGAGTTAGAAAGCATAGGAAACACAGCAAGAAAGAACTGACATTTTGGCAAGTGACTAAATGTGAAGTGAGGTAGGAAGTGGAGTAAAAAATGACTCCTGGGTGCAGCAAAAGCAGTTCTAAGAGGGAAGTTTATAGCAATACAGGCCTACCTCAAATAAATAACTCAACCCTATACCTAATGGAGTCGGAAAAAGAAATTAGAAAAAGAAGAACAAATAAAACCCAAAACCAGCAGAAGGAAGGAAATAATAAAGATGAGAGCAGAAATAAATGATATAGAAACTAAAAAGCAATAGAACTAATCAATAAAACAAGTTAGTTCTTTGAAAAGATCAGCAAACTTGATAAACCTCTAGCCAGATGAGGAAGGGAGAGACAGAGAGGTCTCAAATAAAAAAAAAAAAATCAGAAAAGAGGAGAAATGACAAATGACACCACAGAAATACAAACAATTTTAAGAGAATATTGTGAAAAACTATATGCTAAAAAATTGAACAACCCAGAAGAAATGGGTAACTCCTAGAAAGATAACCTACCAAAACTGAAGCAGGAAGAAACAGAAAATGTGAATAGACCAGTTACCAGCAATGAAACTGAATCAAAATAGAAAAAAACAAAAAACAAAAAACTCAAAAACCAAAATCCCAGGACCAGATGACTTCACAGGTGAATTCTACAAATACTGAAAGAAAAGTTCATACCTATTTTTCTCAAACTTTTCCAAAACACAGAAGAGGAAAGAAAACTTCCAAATTCATTCTATGAGGCCAGAATTACCCTGATACCAAAACCAGATAAAGACATCACAAAAGAGAGAGAAAAAGAGAGGACACCACCGGCCAATATCTCTGATGAACATAGATACAAAAATCCTCAGCAAAATATTAGCAAACTGAATCCAACAATACATTAAAAAGTCATTCACCACAATCAAGCAGGATTGATTCCCAGGATACAAGGCTGGTTCAATATTCACAAATCAATCAATGGGATACATCACATCAATAAGAGAAAGGATAAAAAAACATACGATCATTTCAATAGATGTCGAAAAAGCATATGACAAATTACACTATCATTCACGATAAAAACCCTCAACAAAGTAGGTTTAGAGGGAACATACTCAACATAATAAGTCCATATATGAGAAACCCACAACAAACATCAGACTCAATGGGGAAAAACTGAAAGCTTTTCCCCTAAGGTCAGGAATAAGACAGGGATGTCCACTCTCACCACTTTTATCAACATAGTACTGGAAGTCCTAACCACAGCAATCAGACAACAAAAATAAAAAGCATCAAAACTGGTAAGGAAGAAGACAAACTATTTGTAGATGTAGACAAAAAAAAACCCTAAACACTCCACAAAAATAACTATTAGAATTATAAATGAATTCAGTAAGGTCACAGAGTACAATCTCAATGTACAGAAATCAATTGCATTCCCATACCCTAAATAATGAAGCAGCAGAAAGAAAAATTAGAAAATAATCCCATTTACAATTATGCCATAAGCAATAAAATATTTAGTAATAAAATTAACCAAAGAAGTGGAAGACCTGTACTCTGAAAACTATAAAACACTGATGAAAGAAACTGAAGATGACACAAAGAAATGAAAAGACGTTCCGTGCTCATGGACTGGAAGAACAAATATTGTTACAATGTCTCCACTGCCCAAAACAATCTGCAGATTTATTGTAATCCCTATCAAAATACTAAGAGCATTTTTCACAGAACTAGAACAAACAATTCTAAAATATGTATGGAACCACAAAAGACCCCACACAGACAAAGCAATCGTGAAAAAGTAAAGCTGGAGGTATCACAAGTCCAGACTTCAAATTATATTACAAAGCTGTAGTAATCAAAACAGTATGGTACTGGCATAAAAACAGACCCATAGATCAGTACAACAGTATAGAAATCCCAGAAATAAACTCACAATTACATGATCAACTAACCCTTGGAAAAGCAGGCAATAATATGCAATGAGAAAAGGTCTCTTCAACAAATGGTGTTGGGAAAACGGGATAGCTTCATGAAAAAGAATGAAACTGGACCATTTCTTACACCATGCACAAAAATAAACACAAAATGGATTAAGGACCTTAATGTAAGACCTGAAACCATAAAAATCCTTGAAGAGAACACAGGCAGTAATCTCTCTGACATTGGCCATAGCAACATTTTTCTAGATAGGTCTCCTGAGGCAAGGGAAATAAAAGCAAAAATAAATATTGGAACTGCAGCAAAATGAAAAGCTCCTGCACATCAAAGGAAACAACTAATGAAAGTAAAAAACAACCTACTGAATGGGAGAATATATTTGCAAATGACATCTTTGATAAAGGGTTAGTGTCCAAAATATATAAAGAACTTATACAACTCAACAGCCAAAAAACAAATAATCCAATTAAAAAGTGGACAGAATACATCAACAGATATTTCTCCGAAGAAGACACCCAGATAGCCAAGAGACACATGAAAAGATGCTCAACATCACTCAGTGTCAGGGAAATGCACATCAAAACCATAATGAGATACCACCTCATATTTTTCAGAATGGCTAATATAAAAAACTCAAGAAACAACAAGTGTTGGCGAGGTATGGAGAAAAAAGGAACCCTTGTGCACTGCTGGTGGGAATGTAAATTGGCACAGCCACTGTGGAAAACAGTACGGAGGCTCCTCAAGAAATTAAAAATAGAACTACCCTACAACCCAGCAGTTGCACTACTGGGTATTTATCCAAAGAATACAAAAATTCTAATTCGAAAGGAGATATGCACTCCTGTATTTATTGCAGCATTATTTACAATAGCCAAGATATGGAAGCAGCCCAAGGGTCCATCAATAGACGAATGGATGAAAGATGTGGTGTATATATAAAAGGATTATTTCTCAGCCATAAAAATGAATGAAATCTTGCCATTTGCAACATGGATGAGGCTAGAGAGTAGAATGCTAAGTGAAATAAGTTAGAGAAAGACAAATGCCACGTGACTTCACTCACATGCAGAATTTAAGAAACAAAACAAGCGAACAAAGGAAAAAAGAGAGAGACAAGTCAGGAAACGGATTCTTAACTATAGAGAGCAAACTGATGGTCACACAGGGGAGACTGGCGGGGTGAAACAGGATGGACGAAATAGCTGGAGGGGATTAAGAGTACACTTAGTGAAGAGTACTGAGTAATATATGGAACTGTTGAATCACTGTATTACACGCCTGAAACAAATATAACTCCATGTTAACTATACTAGAATTAAAATAAAAATAAACAAAAAATCAAAATATCAAAGTCAAACAAACAAACAAAAAAAGAAAATGATTCCCAGAGTTTTGGCATAGAAGACAGGACAGATGATAGTGCCAGTACAGAAAATAACAGGAAAGCCTATTGGAAGAGCTGGTATGAGTGGGAAGGCAGAGTTCAATTTCAGACATACGTTGAGTTTAAAGTACCGGAGGAACATAAGGAGGTGAGAGGTCCATCAGGCAGATGACAATGCAGAACTGGAGCTCCGCAAATATTTCCTAATGGATATCATTGCTGAAGCCTTCAGAGTAGGTGAAGAGAGAGGGGAAGGGGCCTGTTTTAACTCACATCCAAACAGAAACCTTAATCCCCGGGGAAGCAAAGGGCCGGGGCTAGGTAGGGCCAGAGTTTGGGAAAGGGACCTACTTTTAGGGCTGATCCTTGAGGTTCATGTTCTGAAGGACACAGCAAACTCGGGTTTAATCAGGCCAGGGCTTCGGGTTCAATCTAGGAGGCCAGGCACAACAGCAGGAATTTCCCATCAGAGTTGAGCCACGTCAGAGCAGATCTCCTTCGACTGACTGAAGAGGTGAAAGGCGGAGTCCAGCCTCTCAGGACCAGCAAGAGCTAGGAAAATTTATCCAAAATATCCAAATTCCATCCAAAGGGATGGGTTCACTGAAGACTCTGGTTCACACCGACTGAACAGACTCAGCAGCCTCTAGGGTAGGGACACAGCTTGGTGTGAATGTGGGAGACTCACCCTGTCTCCTCACTCGCAACACCTGGCCTATAGCAGAGCAAGACTGATTGGGGGCCCCACAGGCTACTAGAAAGAAAGCTTCTCTTGTTTTTTTTTTTCTGTCCTGCTCAGCAGAGGCCCAGAAACCAAGTGAAAGTGAGCTACAGACACTCAGTTACTCCAGAAGCAGGGAGGGACAGAACCATAAAGAACATTCACCTTTGTCAAGGCAAAGGAGGAAGAAGGAGAAAAAAGATAAGGCAGAGAAAACATTCAACAACACTCTGTATAGCAGTAGAACATGACAACGAAGCAGACGAGAAGCAGACCAAAGCGGTCTCCTCCGAGAGGAGGAGGAGATTTAGAAGAAACGTATGGGTCACCAGGGGGCCCTCCTGACTGATCTCACTGGTTTTCACCAAAATTTCCACTTCACGGCAGTGATGCACTGTCATAAATAACGTTTTGTTGTTGTTGTTGGCCCATTTTATTTTAATGTTTATTTATTTTTGAGAGCCAGAGTATCAGTGGGGTAGGAGGAGAGAGAGAGGGAGACACAGAATCTGAAGCAGGCTCCAGGCTCTGAGCTGCCAGCACAGAGCCTGACGCAGGGCTTGAACTCACGAACCATGAGCTCATGACCTGAGCCGAAGTGGGACAATCAACTGACTGAGCCACCCAGGTGGTGCCCCACTGGTTGGCCCATTTTAGAAAGTTCCCTTTTTTTTGTTTTTGACAAGTAATATTTAAGAGTGGAAGTCCTACATAAATACCTTTCAGTAAACACATCCAATCTTGATCTAGAAGCTATCTTAGAAGCCAAGAAAACATCAATAATAATATAAAACTCGAAATACAGACCTCCAAAGGCCCTAATTCCTAGAGTAGCCAGCAAAATATCAGAAATTCTGCACAATGCCAAGTCACAGCATAAAGAACAAAATGTAAAACTCAGTGGTTACAAAATAGATTGTGAACTAAAATTTAGACAAGTAAACTATATTACGAAAAGGCATCTTGGAAATTTTAAAACATTACAACTTTAATACAAAAAAACAATTTCATAAAAATGAACAGTTGTTTTTTTCCCCCTCGTATTTTATTGAGGCAGAAAGTAAAACAAAAAACTATCTCAACACCAAGACCAAAAATAGAAAATTTCAATCAACACCGCACTTCTCATGAAATTATAACAGGCTGAAAACTGCAAGTAGCACATGTCAGGTCTTTTGCACATTTCACCAAAGATATATTTATTCAAAACAAAATGTCTCCCAATGATCTAGAAGGAATATGAGTCATCTATGCTGAGAAGCTCTCCTCACAGTTTTAACCTTTTGGGGAAAAAATGCAGAGCTTCCAACCCATACGCTAGTAAAGAGACCTGTGAAAAACAATCTCACAGTTTTAAAAAGCAAGAATCGCTTTGGCACTTTGAGGTCTGATATCCAACATTCCAGATACAGAAGCAAAGAACTCATTACTGCCTTATAACTTGGGAAGCGACTGCATAATGACTCATTCTGGAACCTGTACAGATACTGGGACAAACACCACAAAACTTTATAAGGGCTAAAAAACCCCAGTGGATAATAAATCAACAAATCAACTCAGGACCTCTATGTAACATCTCATGGAAAAGCTGGGTGACCCCTAACATCACACTGGGGCATTGGTTTAGAAATGAGTTGATGGCAGGATGCCATCTATGGAATGATGAACAAGCCAAACAAATCACTTCATGTTTACACACAGTGGCTTCTGGTTCAGATTTTGGTTTGAGGCTCTACAGAGGAACAGACACACGAACACGTGCGTGCGCGCGCGCGCGCACACACACACACACACACGCGCGCGCGCGCGCGCGCGCGCCTGGGAATAGTAGCAAAGGGATTTGTTTTCTCCTTCTCTGATGGAGAAAAGGCCCTGGTACAATAGCAATGTTACTCCTTTCCTGAATACTAAAGAACTTTTCTCAGGCTTTCTGAATGAGCCAAAAACCAGTTTTGAAAGATAAGATATTAAACCATTTCTATAGGGACTAAGAACACTGGAGATTATTTACTTTGCTGTAATTACTCTGGCACATAGGGAGATTAGCTTTCAAATGCTACTAGGTTTGCATACAGAGATTTCAATAATGAAGAAAAATTAGTTCATGTTTTGAATATTTAGGGGCTTGAAGTGTATCTTACTGCTAAAGAGCGAACACTGGTTAATACCTGTGCAGTGAGTAATAATTACCAAAACCATTAATTGTTCCTAAGTCTGCACTTCTTTCCCTCAAAACAATCACTTGTTTTTAAAAAGCACTTGATTTTATTAGAGCCAACAGTAAACAAAAATGTATTTTTATGCTCACAAACAAGCTCCAGTTTCGCAAGTCTTGGATTTTAAACCGGGAAGCAGGGCACCAACAATCTCATCCAGTAAGGACAGAAATCAAATCTGCTTTTGAGTGTAAAAAAAAAAAAAAAGTCTTTAGGAAGAGATAAATAAACTTTAGAAATTCATTCTTTACTAGGATATTTTCTTGGGTTTTTAAGATTACTTGTGTCACGATTTTAGCTGAGACAAAACAGATGACAGCAAAGACTCTCATAGCATGCCCAGCTTTGTTAAGTTCTAACTCATCCCCCTGCTTGTTGGCTTTTAGGTATGGAGGGACTTAGATTAATTGACAGTGTTTGCACAATATTTTTGTGTTTTTACCTTTTATTTGAAATAATAAAAAACTCACAGAAAATCATAAAAATAATAGAGAGTTCTGTGTACCTTTAGCTCAGTTTCCCTCAAACGGTAACATGTATGACACAACATCAAATCCAGAAAACTACATTGGTACAATACTCTTCTACAGATTACAGGCCTTTTTCAGACTTAACTGACTTTACCATGCACTTGTGTGTGTGTGTGTGTGTGTGTGTGTGTGTGTGTGCGCATTTCCATGCAATCTTCTCCCCTGCATAAATTCATGTAACCACCATTACCATCAAGATGCAGAATTCTCTCCCCACCAAGGAACGTTCCTATGCTGCTCCCCTGTCCATCCCTGTCTCCTGGTCACCACTAATGTACTCTCCATCTCTATAGCTGTATCATTTCAAGAATGTTATATAAATAGAATCGTACACTATATAACTTCTTCAGATTGTCTTTTTTCTCATTCAGCATAATTCCCTTTAGATCCATCCAAATTGTTGCATGTATGAATGGTGTGCACTGTTTTTTAGTGCTTTGAAATACTGTTATCATATTCATCATCATACAAACTGGGTACAGTTGTATTTTAAAGGACTGACAAATGATACTCTGAAGTTCCAAACAAAGTAAGAAGGCAAATGATGCAAATAAGTAGGGGATAAAGATATCAGTGTTTTACTATTCAATCTGATTGCAGAACATGGCTTTATATTAGCTGTCAAAAGATTGGCTACCATTCTAGTGAAGGATTAAACTTATTCACTGGCATAGCTAGAAAACTACTGATGGGAGATTTCAAAGTAGGGGGCATACCCAATTCCTAATCCCTAACAAATCTCTCAAGGAGCCTCAAACCCATCAGGAGAACGAATGAAAAGACACGGTGAAATGGGTAGTGCTCCTTCCATATTCTTCCGTCCTCAAGCAAAGTGTACAAATTTACTCTCCTCTACAGAAACACAAAGAATATGGAATAATTTTTCCACCCAAGAATTTAGCTTTTTTCTCTCATTCCACTCACTTTATTTTTACTTATCCCCTTCATTTATGGGTAACCAGAAATGTGGTTGTCCCCCTGCATAGCAACCACTCATCAGGACCATAAATCCAGGCAGCTTTAGATAGTATTATCAGTTACCTCTTTTAGGCTTCTCTGGGAATGTTACACATATTTCTTCTATTGTCAGAAAGCCCAGAGATAAGCTTATTCTTAACTGAGATCTATAGAATATGTCAACATTATTTCTCAATAGTAGATTTTTACTCAGTAGCTGAGACACTCAAGGTAAAATTTTTAATAAACAAGGGTGCTTGGGTGGCTCAGTCGGGTAAGCATCTGACTCTTGGTTTTGGCTCAGGTCACGATCTCACAGTTCGTGGTTTCGAACTCCCTGTTGGGCTTTGTGCTGAGAGTGCAGAGAATGCTTGAGATTCTTTCTCTCCCCTCTTCTCTCAGCCCCTCCCCCAGTCACTCTCTATCTGTCTCTCAAAATAAATAAACATTCAAAACATGTATAATAAACAGGTGATATGCTAGGAGTTAAGAGAATTTACATTAAGTTCTAAATGAAGACTCTCTTTTGTTTTCCCCTGATGTTTGTTCAAAAAAGAATCTCGACTATAAAAAGTACACAATGTTTAAAATTCTATATCAGCCTTCCTTTAGAAGCCATTCCTTTAGTAGTGTCTCAGTTTTACATTTTTAAAACAATGATGCTGTATCCAGAGGAATACATTTTATCTTAAAAGAAGCTATATGCAATTAATGGCAAAACAGTAAACTACAACAGGCTGTTGTAGCCCTTCTCCATGCTTACACCTGAAGAAAATACCCTTGAGAACAAAGAACTAAAATTCTAAAATACCAAAATGACAACAAAATCACCAAAAATATATGTATTGTACTTTTCTTGATAGGGAAGATCATGGACAACAATTAAGATACTAATAGAAAAAAATGAAGAAGAATATATGTTAACAAGTTAGGGAAAAGCGCCTGAAGAATAAAAATATAGTGAGTATTTTTCAAACAAAAGAAAATTTGATATATTCAAAGAAAATTAGAAAAGAAGAGTGAAAAAAAAAAGCCCAGTAAATATAAAATGTGAATATGATGGCAGAAATCAGTCCTGATTTAACAGCAATTAAAATCATTATAAATGGTTTAAACTCAGCAACCAAGACCTTGAGAAAAGATCTGACTTCTAATAATGGTGGAATAGCTTTTCTCAGACTAAATCTCCTGCTGAAAATAAGTACAAACTATACAAAATATAAAAACAACTCTTTGAAGGCCCTGAAGAGAAACCAAACAAAGAGGAGAGCTGACCTTTGAAAGAAAGAAACCACACCCGGTAAGATCTACTTTTATACATCTTTTCCCCTAGCGTAGTGTAAACAGAATTCAAGCAGCAATCCATGGTCTTATTGATCTTAGGACTCTGAAGACATTGTGTGAGGCTAATAGAGCACTTTAAAAAGTGCCCAGGTGAGAATGGGGATCCAGGAAACAAGAAATGCATAGAAGGAAAACACCAGACCTATAATTTGCATATGAATTCTTGGCTGATTATTAATTGTGCATACCTGGGGCAAGACTTCAAAGTGCACAGGAGAAAACCAACCAGTGGAACACAGAAAGAACCATTTTGATAGTTGCTCATCTCAAAGGAAACTAAATCTGCAGTACAAGTCCTGCTACCTTACGTGGAACTTGAGAAACAACTTGGGCTTTCCAATGACACTACAGAAGGGCCACAACAAGTTAGAAGAAAAACTATTGATATAGGACTATTTGTCCTATTTGTCCTAGGACTAAAGGCAAAACCAAAATAGACCTAACAAAGCCTAATACCAAGCTCCAAAAGTTTAACACGATTATTATGAAACATAACTGGCTGCTACAACACAACTCAGAAGTATTCAGAAGAAAATAACATAATGCAGAGTATCTACAAAATATCCACGCTAGTAGTACGCAATAAAAATCCATTAGACATAAACATACATAAGAAAATGTGATAGTCAAGAGAAAATTCAGGCTAATGGAAACTATGATGTTGGAATTAGCAAACAAAAAATCTTTGAATTATGATAAAGATGTTACAAAAGCTATAAGAGAATTGAGGTCTAAAGGTGACTAGATAGGGAATAACAGGAAAAGTATAAAAACTATAAAAACAGGACACATGGAAATCCTAAAATGAAAAACACAGTGCCTGAAATTAAAACTTTTAATAGATGGAATTAACAGCAAACTGTCCACAAAAAGGAATCAATAAACTGGAAATGAAGTCAACAGAAATCATCCAAACAAAAGCACAGGAAGCAGAAATAAATACATTTGTTATTATTAGAGAGTCTCAGCAGACGGAGGGTAATCCCAAAGTAGTCTACCATACTTGTAACTGGAAACCTCAGAGGAGTGAAGAGACATACTGGAACAAGAAAACTATCTGCAGAAAAAAACACTGACCAAAAATTTTACAGTTTGTCAAAAACAACAATGGCAAGTCCGGTATAAATAAAAAGAAAACCACAGCTTAAGAAAAGTCATATTTACACTCTAAAAAAGAAAATATAAAGAAATGAAAAACAGCCTATATACACGCACCGAGACAGAGAAGAAAATTGAAGAGAAGAGAATGATAACAGATCCACTGTTAGAAATAATGAAGGCCAAGAGACAATGGAATAACATTTTTAGAGTGCTGATAGGAAAACATGTAAACTTCTGTACTTGGCAAAAAAATAGCCTTCAGTACATTTCACTTCAAAAATGAAGACAAAATGAAGATACTTTTGGGTAAGCAAAAGCCATTTATAGTAGATCTGCATAACAACAGAGACTAAAGGAAAATTTTTGACTAAAGAGAAATGGTACTGATATCATTTGAGATATATTGGATATTGAGATCTCCAGGAAAGAACAAAAGACAGAAACAATTAATATATGGATAGATATAAAATCCTACTTTTTTACTTTGATTTTTAAGTCAGTTCACTAATGCAAAGCAATAGCATTTCAATAATAGCAATAGCAATGTATTCTGCATTTTAAAACATCTAGAAGAAAAATATGAGACATCAATAGCACAAAAGCAAAGGGATGAAAACAGAAAGGTACTGTTACAAGATTCTTCCATTCTATATGCACTTTATAGCATTAACTGAAGGTAGTTTGCAGTGAGATAAAACTAAATATTGTAATCTTTAGAGCAAGTATTAAAAAATAATTCAAGAGATACAAATGAAAGCTATTAGAAAAGAATGGAGATGACAGATATATGATAGATGGATAGATGATAGATTTGAAAAATAAAGAGCTATTTATGGTTTATCAGGAAGTGATCTGATTATTTAATTTATAGGTATTCATAAACATATCATAAATTGGTTTCTCTAATCTCATGTCTCTTTAGCAGTAAATGTTTCATTGTCAATGATTATTTACTGAAACATTTATTTTGAGGAACTAAAGGCAGCTGGGAAATAGGTATGACTTCCAATTATAAGTTTTCTATCATTTAGAAAAAAAAATAAAAAGTTAAGGATGTAAGAGGTACTAAAAATATTCAACTAAAAAAGGTCAAGAAAGAAGGAACAAAATAACATAAAAGAAGAAATAAAAACGAAATACCAAGGTTGCACAAACACAAACACCAAAATTACATTAAATATACAAAGACTAAATCATCAAATTACAAGGCATAGATCATCAAACTAGGTAAGAAAGCACACGATTACATGCTCTATAAAAATGATACACATTCGATGTAAAAACACATGTTGAAAAAAAGAATGGAAAAAATATATATCATGTAATATGAAACATAAGAAAGCTGATGTGGCTATATAAATATCAAAGTACTTCAAGCAAATGAATATTACTAGATAAAAATTGAGTTATTTTAGAATAATAAAGGGGTATGACTTAGAGGACCACTTCATTAATAAAAAGTAACAATCCAAATATATATGCACTTAAGAATTTTAATATACATGAAGCAAAAAACTGATAGAAATTAGGGGAGAAATAGAAAAATTCACACATAATTGGACATTTATAAAAATATCTCAGGAGGTGATAAAAATATAGAAAAAAATAGTGTGTGTGTATATATATATATATATATAAAGTTTGAAAAACAGTTAACCAAATTTAACTTAAAATATATATAGAATACTAAACAATGCAGATTTCACACATGCATGCTTGTCAAGTACTTTATAGAATACTCAATAAAACATACCACAAATTAGAACATAAAACAAATCTCAATAAACTTTAAAATATCATGCAGAATATGTATGACACACACAAATATTTAAAAGAATTTAAATTAGAAATCAATATTTGTTTTGTGAGAGAGAGTGTGTGTATGTGCACATGCAGGGGCGGGCAGAGGGAGAGAATCCTAAGCAAGTTCAACACCCAGCACAGAGCCTGATGAGGGACTTGATCTCAGAACCATGAGCCAAAATCAAGAGTCAGATGCTCAATGGACTGAGCCACCCAGGTGCCTCAGAAATCAACATCAAGAGGTCTAGGGAATCTGAGCCAATTATTTAGAAATGAAGCAACACAATTTTAAATAGTTTATGAGTCTAAGAAAGAAATCATAAAAGAAATTAGAAAATATTTATAACTTTACAATAACAAAAACATAACATATAAAAAATTTGTGAACTTAACTAGAGTGCTTAGGGGAAAATCTGTATCTTTAAGAAAAGCATATCTTAAAAAATAAGAATGGTTTAAAATGAACAATCTATGCTAAAAAAAAAAAGCTTGAAAAGAAGTAAATTTTAAAAACTAAGGAACTGGCTACCCTCCATAGAACTGGAAAAGCTGGCAATTACATCCCTCACCTTCTCCCTCTAGCCATCTCCATGTCACCTGTATCTCCCTAAAAGGTCTTATACCCTCTCTAACTTTTGTGGCTATTTCTCAGGGACAGAACCTGGATCACTGGACTCTGACAACTAATGGGGCTTGCATTCATGAGTCCTACAGGACTGTAGCGAACAAAACAGTGGTTTTTGTAGGAGTAGGGCACAGGAGCACCCCTATTCCCTAGCAGTATACATTTGGACCCAGTGCAGAAGAAGCAGGGAAAAAACACTCATCTCCCAATTTGACCCTAGAAAGGGCTTAATTATATACTTACCTAAGCTGCTGCCTGAGGGTCCAGCTTTCAGTCAGCCTCCATCTAAGTAATGAATGCGGTCTTCCCCTCTGAGAAACTGACAGGCCTTGGCACACCTTTAATTTCTGGGAGTGACTAAGAACAAAGAAGGTAGCTTGGACAATTACAAAAGTTTAAGAGATAACAAGAAGCTTGGGCCAGGCTGATTGACAAGATTCACCTCTTCCACAGACCACTCTATCAAGACGAGGAGAGATGGATGCTTCATTTAATGCGCAGAAACCACCACAAGGAGCCAAGTACCTTGAATAAATATAAAAATATGTTCCAAACAAAAGAATAAAGTAAATCTCCAGAAACAGACCTTAATGAAACAGAGATAAGTGATTTACCTGACAGAATTCAAAATAGTGGTCATAAATATGTTCACCAAAGTCAGAAAAGTAATGCATGCACAAAGTGAGAGTTTCAACAGAGACAGAAAATATCAGAGACAGAAATCACAGAGCTGAAAAATACAGTAATTAAACTGAAAACTTCAACTGAGATGTTCACCAGTAGACCAGATCAAGTGGAAGAAAGGAGCAGTGAACTCAAAGACAAGGGGGTGAAATTCAACTAATTAGTAGAGCAAAAGGCAAAAGGAATGAAAAAAAAGTGAAGATAGTGTAAGGGACTTATAGGATACCATCAAACAGATCAACATATGCATTATAGGGGTCCCAGAAGGAGAGAGAAATGAGCAGAAAGCTTATTCAGAAAAATAATGGCTCTACATACCCCCAACTTGGGGAAAGAAATCGACACCCAGATCCAGAAAGCCCAGAAATTACCAAATAAAAAGAATCCAGAGAGATCACACCAAGACACATTATAATTAAAATTTTGACAAGTTAAAGACAGGGAGAGAGTCTGAAAAGCATTAAGAGAAAAACAATCTGCTACATACAAGGGAACCCTTGTAAGACTATAAGATTTTTCATCAGAAGTCTTGTAGGCCCTGAGGGAGTGAGATGATATATTTAATGTTAAACAAACAACAACAAGAAAAAACTGCCAACCAAGAATCCTCTACCTGGCAACACCATCCTTCAGAATTGAAGGAGAAATAAAAAGAGTGTTCTAGGCAAGCAAAAGCTGAAGGAATTCAACAACACTAAGTCACTTTTACAAGAAACGTTAAAGGAAGTTCTACAGGATGAAATAAAAGGATGCTAATTAGTAACAGGAAAACATATAAAAGTATAAAACTGACTGGTAAAAATAAATATTTAGTTAAATTTACAATACTCTAAATACTGTTACGATGGTGGGTAAATCGCTTATAATTCTAGCATGAAGATTAAGACACAAAAGCATTAAAATGCTTACCAAGTCAGAAGAGTAATTCATGGACAAAGTGAGAGTTTCAACAGAGATAGAAAATATTAAAAAGTACAAAATAGAAATCACACAGTGGAAAAATACAATAATTAAACTGAAAAATTCAATTGAGAACTTGAATAGTAGGCCAGATCAAGTGGTAGAAAGGATCAGTGAACTCAAAGACAGAGCTACACAAGATAAAACACAAAATTATAGAAATTGTATCTTATGGATTCACAAGATAAAGATATAAATTTTGATACTAAAAATACAAAATGTGGGGAGGGGTTGAAAAATGTTGAGCATTTGCATGCATTTGAAGTTAAGTTCTCATCAGCTTAAATTACACTATTTTAAATAGGACATATTTTATGTAAGCCTCATGGAAACCACAAAGCAAATACTTAAAGTAGATACAAAAAAAAGGTAAAGAGAAAAGAATCAAAGCATACCACTAGAGAAATCCACAAAGGAAGAGAGCACAAGATGAATAAGAGGAACAAAAGAATCACAAAACAATCAGAAAACAATGAACAAAATGGCAATAGTAAGTCTATACCTATCAATAACTATTTTAAATACAAATGGACTAAATTCTCCAACTAAAAGACACAGTGACTCAATGGAAAAAAGTAAAAAAGAAAAGAAAACAAAACAAAACAAAAAAACAAGACTCAACTATATGCCACCTATGAAAGATTTATTTCAGCTTCAAGGACACATAAACTAAAAGTGAAGTAATATAAAAAGATGTTCTATGCAAATGAAAACCAAAAGAAAGCTGGAACAGCTATACTTCTATCAGACAAAACAGACTTTAAGCCAAAAACTATAAAAAGAAACAAAGGCCATTATATAATGATAAAGAGGTCAATTCACCAAGAGGATATAACATTAGTAAATATTTATGCACCCAAGAGAGGAGTATCTAGATATATAAAGCAAGTATTAACAGATGTTTAGGGAAAAATAGACAAAAATACAGTAATAGTTGGAGACTTCAATACCCCTTTTCAACAATAGATTGATCAACCAGACAGAAAATCAACAAGGAAACCACACATTAGATCAGATGGACCTAACACTTCCAGAACATTTCAACCATCCAATAATGGCAAAATACATTCAAGCACACATGGAACATTTGCCAAGACAGAACATATATTAGGCGCCAAAGCAAGTCTTAATTAATTCAAGAAGGCTGAAATCATGCCAAGCATCTTTTCCAACCACAATGGTATGAAGTTAGAAATCAGTTTAAAAAGAAAACTGGAACAAATATGTGGAGACTAAACAAGATGCTAGTGAACAACCAAGAGATCAAAGAAGAAATCAAAGGAGAAATAAAAAAATCTTAAGATAAATAAAAACTGAGACACATACCCAAACTTGTAAGATGCAACAAAACAGTTCTAAGAGAAAAGTTTATAGCAATAAACACTTTCATTAAGAGAAAAAAATCTCAATCGGGGCACCTGGGTGGCTCAGTTGGTTAAGCATCCAACTTTGGCTCAGGTCATGATCACACAGCCTGTGAGTTTGAGCCCTGTATCAGGCTCTGTGCTGACATCTCGGAGCCTGGTGTTGGCTTCAGATTCTATGTCTCCCTCTCTCTCTGCTCCTCCCCAATTCATGTTCTGTCTCTGTCTCTCAAAAATGAACAAACGTTAAAAAAAAAAAGAAAAAAATATCAAGAAAAAAATCTAACTTTGTACTTCAAGGAACTAGAAAGAAGAACAAATTAAACCCAAAAATAGTAAAAGAAAGCATATAACAAAGATCAGAGTGTAAATAAGTGAAATGGAGATTTAAAAGTAATTGAAGAGTTGGTGTTTTGAAAAGATAAAATAGACAAAACTTAGCTAGACTCACCAAGAAAAAAAGAAAGTACTCAAATAAAATTAGAAATGAAACAGGAGACATTACAACTGATATCATACAAATACAAAGGATTATAAGAGACTACTATGTACAATTATATGACAACAAATTGGGAAGAAAGGGATAAATTCCTAGAAACATACAACCTAATAAAACGGAATCATGAAGAAACTGAAAATCTGAACAGACCAATTACTAATAAGAAGATTGATTCAGTAATGAAAAACGTCCCAGCAAACAAAAGTCCGGGATCAGATGGTTTCACTGGTAGATTTTACCAAACCTTTAAAGAATAACATTAATTCTTCTCAAACTCTTCCAAAAAACAGGAGCAGGGGGAACATTTCCAAACTCATTTAAAAAGGCCAGCATTACCCTGATACCAAAGCTAGACAAAAACACCACAATAAAAGAAAATACAGGCCAATATGTCTGATGAACACAGATGCAAAAAGCCTCAAAAAATATCAGCAAACTGAATACTGAAAGAATCATATACCATGATCAAGTGGGATTTATTCCAGGAATGCAAGGATGTTTCAATATCCACTAAACAATCGATGTGATATACCACATTAACAAAATAAAGGATAATAAATCATATGATTCTCTCAACAGATACATAAAACCATCTGACAAGATTCATAATAAAATCTCAACAAACTGAGTATAAACAGAAGGTACCTTCGTAATAAAGGCCATATATGGTGAGCTCGCAGCTAACATTACACTCAATGGTGAAAAGCTGAACACTTTTCCTCTAACGTCAGGAACAACACAAGGATGCCTACTCTTGCCACTTCTATTTAACACAGTACTGGAAGTCCTAGCCAGAGCAAATAGGCAAGAGAAAGAGATAAAAGATATCCAAATTACAAAGGAAGAAGTAAAACTGTCTCTATTTATGGATGATAGGACATTATACTGTATATCAAAAACCCTACAGACTCTACCAAAAAAAACTATTAGGAATTAATAAATGAATTCAATTATGTTTCAGGATACATAATCAATATATAAAAACTCTGTGCATTTCTATACATGAACAATGAAGTATCAGAAAGAAATTAAGAAAACAACCTCACTTACCATAGCATCAAAAATAATAAAATACTTAGGAATAAATATAACCTAGGAGATGAAAGATCTATAAACTAAAAACTATAAGACACTGATGAAAGAAATCAAAGAAGACAAAAACCAAGAAATTCTGTGATCACAGACTGGAAGAATTAATACTCTTAAGATGTTCATACATTCTACAGATTCAATGTAATCTCTATCAAAATTCCAATGGCATTTTTCCATGGAAAGTTTTAAAAGTCCTAAAATTTGCTTGGTACATGAAAAGGCACTCAGCATCACTAATCATCAGGGAAATGCACATCAAAGCCGCAATAAGATGTCACCTACACCTGTTAGAATGGCTATGATCAGGAATATAAGAGATAATAAATATCGGCAAGGAGATGGAGAAAAGAGAACCCCTGTACACGGTTCCTTAAGATTTTCTCTATAAACAAGCATGTTGTTTACAGAAAAAGAAACCATTTTACTTCACACACACACACACACACACACACACAACTACTGTAACTCAAACATTCATTTAGCAAGGTGAGATGATAGACAGTCACTACATAAAAATCAACTGTATGTACCAGTGATGAATAACTGGAAATGAAATTTGAAATAACACTCATAATGGCATCATAAAACATTAATACTCAGGTATAAATATAATGAGAAAATATGCAAGAGTTCCATATTGAAAACCACAAAATATTAGAGAATATTAAGGACCTACATAATGAAGAGATATTTCATGTTGCACACTCATGAACTGGATGTCCAAATAACATTAAGCTGTCAGATTCCCCAAAGTTGATCTATAGATTCAATGCCATCCCAATCAAAATCTCAGCAGAATTTTTGTGGCAACTGACAGCTGATTCTAAAACTTGTAAGAAAATATATGGATTTATAGTCATTAAAACAATCTTTATTTTTTTATTTTATTTAAAAAAATTTTTAATGTTTATTTATTTTTGAGAGAGAGAGGGAGACCCGGAATCCAAAGCAAGCTCCAGGCTCCAAGCTGTCAGCACCAGAACCCATCATGGGGCTCGAACTCACAAACTGAGAGATCATGACCTGAACCGAAGTCAGATGCTTAATCGACTGAGCCATCCAGACACCCCAAAACAATCTTTAGAAAGAACAAAGTTGAAGAATTTATAGAAACTGATTTTAATTTTTTTTTAAAAAAGCTACAGTGATCAAGAAAATAAGGTACTGATTTAAGCATAAATAAATCAATGAATTGAATAAAGAATTGAGAAATAAGTGTGGACATACGTGGCCAAGTAACTTCCAATTAAGGTACCAAAATAATTCAACGGAGAAAGTAGAATGCTTTTAACAAATGATGTTTAAACAACTATAAATCCGTAATGAATAAATGAGCTTCCAAACATATAGAAAAAGTAATCCAAGATGTTTCATAGACCTAAATATAAAAACTGAAACTGCAATGCTCCTAGCTAAAAAATACAGGAGAAGACCTTCATGTCCTTATGATGACAGAAAACTTTCTGTACACAAAACCAATAAGGGCTAGGCAAAGTTTTCATATGTTGGGGGTGCCTGGCTGGCTCAGTTGATAGAGCACGTGACTCTTGATCTTGGGTCATGTGTTCAAACCTCATATTGGGCCTAGAGCTTAATTAAAAAAATTCATATACTGGCCTCATCAAAATTAAAAGTTCTGCTACTCAAAAGATAGCATTAAGAAAATGAAAAGTCAAGGGACACCTGGGTGTCTCAGTCAGTTAAGCATCCAACTCTTGGTTTTGGCTCAGGTCATGATCTCAGAGTTTGTGAGTTCTATCCCCACGTCGGGCTCTATGCTGGCAACATGGAGGCTGCTTGGGATTCTCTCTCTCCCTCTCTCTCCCTGCCCCTCCCCTGCTCTCTCCCTCTGTCTTTCTCAAAATAAATACTTTAAAAATTTGTAAAAAAAAAAAAAAAAATGAAAAGGCAAGCCATGGATAGGAAAAAAAAATATTCAAAATATACATACCTAACAAAGATCTTATATACAAAATATATTTTACAATTCCGTAATTCAAATGATAAAGGAATAGACAATACAATAAAAAATGGACAAAAAATTAAACAGAACCTCACACAAGATACAAATGTTAATTACCACAGGTAAGGATGTTCTATTAGACATCATTAGTTATCCAAGAAATAGAAATTAAAACCACAAGGAGACCTACCTATTAGATTGGTAAGTAAATCTGACTGACCCCGTGAGCACCTAGAACTCTCAGATATCACTGATGGGAACATAAAATGGTATGACTACCTCAGAAAACCATTTCGCAGTTTCTTATAAACCTATGTCACGACCCAAAAATCCATTCCTAGGTATTTATGCATTTCTTCCTTTCCTCCCCCGCTAAAAGGCATTGCACACGTTTCTTACAGCTGTATTTATAAAGCCAATTAATCAGAACAACTAAAAATCCCATCAACAGATTGATGGATAAACAAAGTGTGGTATGCCCATGCAACCAAATACTGCACAGCAATGAGAAAAAAAAAAAAAAAAAAAGACGAGCTGCTGATCCCAACAACAATTTGGAGAAGTCTCAAAAGAAGCCAGACATATGAGCACATAATGCATAATTTCAGTGATATGCGGTTTCACAACAGGTCCAATTCTGGTACATTGACAGATACCAGAAAAGTGATTGTATCTGTGCCTCACAGAAGGGTGTGTAAAGTGACTGGGAAGAAGCACGAGGGATCATTCTGGTGACTGGAATTCTCTACCCTTTGTTTGATTGGAGTAGTAGTTACACAGGTATATACATGTAGCAAATCCATCAAAACACACACAAAATCAGCACAGTTTATATGTGTTAGTTTTATCCTCCTCACCAAAAAAGCAAAAGCAATATCTTGTCTGTAAGAATCACAATTTTTAAAAAGGGATATAACGCTCTAGAAACAAAAGGGTATGAACCAAAAGAAAGCCAGCATAGCAATCTTAATATTTGACAGAAAGAAGAATTCAGGGAAAAATCGTAAGAGACAAATTACATATTAGTAAAAGGAACAGTAGGTTAAGCCATAAATCCATCATGTACATAAATGCACCTAATAGTTCTGCCTCCGAATATACAAAATAATAGATGGAAAATATGAACAGAAGTGGATAAATCTAAAATCATAACCGTGATATTAACACACACTCTCAGAAACTGATACATCAAGCAAACAATAAGGGAGCAAAACAATACAAACAGTACCACAGTGAATAAACTGAAGTTAATAAGTTTAGATAAGATGCTGCATGAAAACAGAGAAATGTTCATTAGGACCTTCTCAAAAATTGATTTTGTAATAGGCTACAAGAAACAATAAATTCCAAAGGATAAACATCATATAGAAAATGTTCTGTGACCATAAAATGTAATAAAATCAGAAACTGATAATAAAGGAGGAGCTCAAAACAAAACAAAACAAATCTATATCTGGAAAATAAATAACACACCACTGAATAACTGTGATAGAGGAAATCTTAAGGGAAATTATAATTTTCAATATGTTTTTAAGCAAACAAGAAATACTGAAAGCAAACAAATTAAACATTCAACACAAGAATCTGAAAAGAGTAAGTAACGAAATGAAGAACGCAAAAAGGAAGTAAGAATGATAAGGGCAAAATTCAGTGCAAAAACACTTGTAAGTGGAGGAGAAGATGGAGGAGGAAGATGGAAGCAGAAAAAGGGAAAGAAGACAATTAACAAAACCAAAACTGGTTCTTTGAAAAGATGCCTAAATTAACGATATCTCAGGCAAATCTGAACACGAAAGAACTCACAGATTAACAAAAAGAATAGGGATGGGGTGGGCAAAATGGGTAAAGGTAGTCATAAGTTACAAATTTCCAGTTATAAAATAAATGGGTCCTGGGGATGAAATGTACAATCGCATAGTGACTGTAGTTAAGAATACTGTATATTTGATGGGGCGCCTGGGTGGCGCAGTTGGTTAAGCGTCCGACTTCAGCCAGGTCACGATCTTGCGGTCCGTGAGTTCAAGCCCCGCGTCAGGCTCTGGGCTGATGGCTCAGAGCCTGGAGCCTGTTTCCGATTCTGTGTCTCCCTCTCTCTCTGCCCCTCCCCCGTTCATGCTCTGTCTCTCTCTGTCCCAAAAATAAATAAACGTTGAAAAAAAAATTAAAAAAAAAAGAATACTGTATATTTGATAGTTGCTAAGATAGCAGATCTTCAAAGTTCTCACTGCAAGAAAGAAAATGTGTACCTCTCTGTAGGGAAACGACTGTTAACTAGACTTACTGTGGGGACCATTCTGCAGGATAGACAAATATCAAATCATTATGCTGTACACCTGAAACTAAGTAATGTTACACGCCAATTAAACCTCAAATAAATACATAAAATCACAACTAAAGCCAGAAAAATTTAGATGAGAAAAGGATAATTGTCAAACTCTCTTGAAAATATTAAATGTCAAAATTAAGATGAAGTAGAAACCTTGATTTAATAAGCATTTAATGATAGAATACAACAATAATTTTTAAAAATCTCTTCTACAACAAAAAAGAACAGATAATTTAACCAACGAGCTCCACTGTCAAGGAACAGAAAATTCTGACGTAAGTTGTTAAGGTATATAGGAAAAGAAGAAAAGTTGCCCAACATGTAGGATGAAAACACTGGTATCTTAAACGTAAAATCTGATGGGGCACCTGGGTGCTCAGTCGGTTAAGGATACAACTCTTGGTTTTGGCTCAGGTCATGATCTCACAGTTCGTGGGTTTGAGACCCGCACCGGGCTCTGCACTAACAGTGTAGAGTCTGCTTGGGATTCTGTCTCCCTCTCTCTCTGTCCCTCCCCCACTTGCTCTCTAGCTCTCTCTCAAAATAAATAATAAATCTTTAAAAAATTATATTAGGGGCACCTGGGTGGCTCGGTCGGTTAAGCGTCCGACTTCGGCTCAGGTCATGATCTCACAGTCTGTGAGTTCGAGCCCCGCGTTGGGCTCTGTGCTGACCGCTCAGAGCCTGGAGCCTGTTTCAGATTCTGTTTCTCCCTCTCTCTCTGCCCCTCCCCTGTTCGTGCTCTGTCTCTCTCTGTCTCAAAAATAAATAAACGTTAAAAAAAATTATATTAAAAATTATATTTAAAAATATAAAACCTGATAAGCACAATGCAAGAAAATCCACTAATCAACACAAATGCAAGTATCCTAAAGCAAAAATTAGCCAATCAAATCTAACAGAGTATTAAAAGAAATAAGGAAGAGGAGTAATCATGACCAGATAGAGTTTATCCTGATGTCCAGATATATTATATGCCTGTAAAACAAATATCCTGATAATTCTAGGATAGTTTGACATCAGAAAATCTATTACAGTAATCTATCACATTCATAGATTAAATGATAAAATCATACAATTATCTCAAATGCAGAAATAATATCTGGAAAAGTTTAACAATGATTCACATAAAAAAAATTCTCAGACTACTAAGAATGAAGGTAACTTCGTAAGATTGTATACCAAAATTAACAGCAAGCACCATTAACTGAAAAACTTTAAACATAGAATGCTACTTGCTCTCGCCACTTCAGGCCCATGCTCTGAGACAAGAAGAAGGCATCAGAGGCATATGACTGAAGGAGAGAAAAAACTGGTTATCAGAACTTATGATTATCAACATACAAAAATTACCACAATCAATAGATAAATAGAAAGTGTGAGCATCAACATAAAAAAAGCAATAGATAAGAAGTAACAGAATCAATACATAGATTAAAATAAAGAGTAAGAAATGAGAGCAAGGTAGTTAAACTCAAGATTGGCTTATAAAACTCCACAATATTATCCTACAAAAGTAGCATCAAGTAGAAAATATGAAAGAAAATAAGACAGATACAATAAAATAAAATATCTTTAAATTAACTTCAGAATGCACAAGACCTCTATGGAGACACTGTAAAACTATGTTGAGATCTTCTACAATGGATGCAATGAATTAATGAAGAAATATTGCGTGCACAGGAAAACGTCGTTGTTAGCCCCTGATTTCTTCTTCCTACCACTACCCTTCTCTGCCTCCTCCTGAAGGCTCAGGATCTATTTCTAAGCTGATCTATATGTAAGATAATTAGCATTTAACTTCCCACTGGCCACCCTTCCATAAAGATCTGGAGCTTAGTCACCCTTCCTGATATTGGCTTTCACCAAGACCCCTAAGCCTCTGCCTTAGGAAGTCAGATGTCCTTCAGCAGTGATAACTGTGTCATACTTCCTATTGAATTGTAGAGATTCACCCAGAAGTGAATGCACACAGAAGTATGCACGCATTCACACACACGTGCACATATACACATCAGCACTCATATGTTCAGGGTTAAGTCTGGGCCTTGATTTCTATGACTTTGTCTTGCTAGGAGCTGGAGCTGTTCAATGCAGTGACTGAGCATTCAGCCTCCCCCTGAATCATCTCCAAATCAATGGTAATGACACAGTGACTGGGAAGCTATGAGATATAGGGAAAATCACAAGTGAAAGGAGTGGAAACTATGATGCACCAAGTCCTAAGGCATTCATAGAGAAGCGCCTGACTTAAGCCCCCACTTCAACATAGGGAATCCAAAGCAGCAACTGCCAGAAAACCCAAATGCAGCTTTACCTCAAAACATGCAACTGTGCAGCCAAAACTCTGAGAGACAAGTTAGAATCCTAAAAGGGCTTCCTACACCCTTTGGCCATGGACTCAACGGACCATACTATATCCTAACCCATAGGCTGTCCAGATGAGTAAGTCTCTTGCCCAGTTCGGAGCTCCCGTCTCAGGTTTCTGGAGAAGGTATGAGAACTCAAACGATATCTGTGAGACAAGATAAAGGTAATATTTTAAAACTCAGTGGAATTTTCACATCTAAAGAAAGAAGCTGGTATCGTGTTCACCTAATCCTTTCTTCAAGCAGATACAGTTGAAAAAAATCAAGATTTATATCTCTAACTGTAATCATTCTAAAAGCAAGACAGGGAATTAATAGTGTTTCATTTTGGGGGGAAACTGTCTAAAGTTAATATAAATTACTTATATTATTATTGAAAAATCACGTATATAAATCTGATGTTTCTCTTAGGACTATGTTTGCAGATTTATAGACCCTATGCAATATAAATGAGAATAAAGAAGCAAGGATGTTATTCAATTATTCTCATGCCACACAGAGTAAATGTTCTATTAACCCTCCATGTTCACTTTGTTCAGGCCACCCTGGAATACAGATGCTGCCTAAACCTGAGTTCTGTACTTCCATCCCTCCATGCCTTAGCACAAGTTTTCCCTCATGTAGAAACCCTTTCAATGCCTCTCTCTCTTTTTATTGAGATATAACTAACATATAACATGATATTCGTTTCAGGTATGCAATATAATGATTTGATGTGTGTACCTATTGTGAAATGATCACCAAAATAAGTTTAGTTAACATCCATCACCACACAAGTGACAATTTCTTTTTTCTTGTGATGAGAACTTTTAAGATCTACTCTCTTAACAACCTTCAAATACACAATACAATCAGTGCCTCTCTCTTTCAACACCTTCTCGCTGTAGCTACTCATACATCATCTTCCCCTTGAAACTCCCCTGTCTTGCCAGGTGCCCAAGTCTGTAGAGCTGTCTCAGCTTCCAAACGCCTTGGATTAGGTTTATCTGCTTCTCCAGAAGGCAGAGTTATCCTTATGGATGTGTGTGACCTGTGAAGTCAAACACAGCCCTACTCTCTAAAGGGCCCACACTCAGTTTAATGCCCTTCTGTCAACATCTTCAAATTCGGAATAATTTTATCTCTGAAACCACGTGTTAGTGACATCTGATGAGACAATGGAGCATGTGCATGAGCAGAGGAGTATACACAACGTGTACGACCACAGTCCTCTCCACCTCACTGCATGCAGCTTTCTCCAAGCCCCCACAATGACAGACTTCCAGGGACCCACAATGTGGGGCAGGTTAGCAAGATTCAAAGCAAGTACCAAGTAGGCATATTATGTTTACGACTAAGTAGTGAGCAAGCAGACCCACTGACAGCCCCGAAAGGCCATGCTCTTTCCATTTGAACCAGAACTTGATTTGATTGCAGAAAGAAGGCCATAGTGTTCTAAATGTTAACCAACCATTTATGCTGAAAATAGAGCCACAGAAAGAGAAGGTAACCCATGGTTTGTTTTCCTTTCAGTTCTTCCTTATTTATCAGTAAGTAGACACTGTAGGTAGAATTTGCACATAGCAAGAAATGAAATAAAAACAACTGAGGCAGTTTTGTGCAGTGTTTCCACTGTTCTAATAAGAATGGAATACATATGAATCATGTAATTTCATTGATTCTGCCTATGAGTTTAGTGCCCTTATATCTGCCTCAAAACCAGCATTGCACAATATGAAGATGAATGGTAAAGTTCATGCTAATAATTTAAATTTTTAATTTTTCTTTATTTAGAATGACATTAAACAGCAAGGGGAAAAAAAACAACTTAAGTCAAGACACCACAGAAGAAAGAAAAAGGAAACTTTATATTTTACACCTTTAATGGACCCATTTCCTCTGCTTTTCTGAACAAGGGCTCCTGCATGTTCAATTGCTCTGGACCCTGAAACTAGCTCGGACATAAGGACACTAGGACATAAGTTCCTTAAGGGTGGGGATGCTGCTATACCCACGGCTACATGATTGCAGCACCTCTGCTACTACGTTGGGTTCATTCAGTATTCACTAAACATATGTCAGTTGCAGAACATGAAAGAACAGAAACTAATAGGGTCCCAAAGTAGGAAAACAATAATCCCTCTCTCAACCTACTCTGTGCCGGACGGACAACACCTGGGGTACTATGCTCAGTACTAGGGGCCACATTCAAAAAGGAACTTAGAGAAGAATTCATCAAAAGGTATTGGGTTCACATTATTTTGACATCTTCTTAGCTCTATAACCAAAAGGAAATTAATTAACCTTTGTGACCGTCAGTTTTCTGTTTGGCAAAATATGGATAATAAGCTGTTAAAAAAGACGTAGGAGGAACACAACTTCTGACTTCTAACAGATGAACGTCTGTCACAAAGAAAATAGAAGAAGGCCTAAGAGTCGCAGGTAAGAAAGAGCACAGAAGGGACCATGGGGAAGAAATGTATAAGACAGAAAAACAATATAAGGAAGGATTTCTGAAGAGGCAAACACGGACCTGCCTGGGGACACAATAAGCTCCCTGTCCCTTAAAGGAGTAGAGGAGTATTTTAAGAAACACGTATTGTCAGGTAAAGACTGGCCATTATCATTATTTCAAAATTTCAGTGATAATGATGGTGGCAGATACTGTTTGTTGGTGCATCTTAAATACCAGACAAAGAGAGGCACTCTATACATACTATCTTCTATTCAATCATAACAACCGAAATTCATGAGGTGGGCGATGTTCCTCTTACAGCTCTTACCCTTACTTATCCTTAAATCGTTTATTCCAGATCACAAAGGTAGTATGTTACGAAGCCAGCCACCTATCGTTGAATTCTCTTCAAACTGTGAGATTCAGAAATATTGGGCAACATTTACCCAAATGCTGAAGGAAATAAGAATCATTACAAATCTCATGTCTGCAGGTAAAAGACTCCCAGAATGGTCTTCTCAACTTCACACAGACACGACGATATTCATCTGAATCGTTAAAAGAATCACTAAACCCGCTGGGGAGGATCACATCATTATAAAACAGGGCTCTGAAAAATCTAGGAGCCAAAACAGGTTCTCTTTCCTAGGGCATCGGCACAGTGCCTGAGTTTCAAGCCTTCCCCAAACTGTTCCTCCATCTGAAGAAACGGCTGAGGTTCTAGAACTCTATCACTATGCGGAAGATCCCTCAACACGGCCCTCAGCCTCCGCCTTGGCAGAGCGACCGAGAGCCTGGGCCTGCCAGACGGCAGCTTTGTCCCATTTTAAGACCAGTTTTGTAGCTTTTTATACTTAAGCATCTTGAAAATCACTCGAGGGAAGCCACACTCGGCACTTGGAAGTCTAGCAGGTGTGAAATTCTCTCTGGGTGGGATACTGTTCACGGTCTCTGGCTTGTCTCCTACCACTTAAGCCCAGAACATGACTGAAACTAGCATCTGTAAATGCAAAGCTGGGATTCTCATTTAAATGCTTCCATTTTCTAAAACTCACTCAGGAGCCACGTAAGTGCTCTGTATTCTACCTGTTAGGATTGTTTTTGACATGACATCACCACAAACTTCAGCTGAAAATTAAGAGTTGCGAGACAGCCGACTCTGCTGTTCCTAAAAGCACTTCAAACTCTTAATCTTCTTACATTCATTTCAAGTAGGCAACAAAGCACTCTGTGAATGCATTTTTAACATACTTGTGTTTCGCTTTGCGCAAAAGCGAAAGCCCAAGACAAAGTGGGAGGCACTTCTACTCAAAGTCAGAAGGAAGGCGATACCACCGTGTAAATGGGATCCAAGACTCTCCCCTTCAAACTCGTGGTGGCACTTTAAGCATCTATAAATACGCAGAGGAAAGAAAAAAAGAAACACACACACACACACACACACACACACACACACACACGAAAGAAAGAAGAATTGGACCAAATCTTCAAGGTACAAGTAGGAAAAAAGGAAATTAGACTCCTGAATGTTTCATTAGGATAAAAATGTCCAAATATAAGCTTTGCCACCGAAAACAGCTATTCTGGGCTATCTGATCAGCAGTACAACACCTTATCTCTTCACATCACTAGGCAGTTTTTATATTTGAAACTACATAATATATTACACTCTAATACCTATCTGCTTTGAACACAGTAGAAAAATACCTACACAGCATAAATCATACATGACATCACATTAGGTCTTTTAAATAATGCTGTGAACACCAGGAAAAGATTCTAGGGATCCATTTTTCATGTTCCTTTTGCTACTGCCCAAATGGAAGTGCCTACTTTGCCTCTCCTTTAAATTACATAAATCACATGTATACAAAGGACTTTTCATGCATGGAAGGTAACACATGCTTCTGCACAAATAGGAATGGCGTATCTATCCTCCCCAGGACCCAGAATGCTGAATTCGGGCCTGACCTATCTATCCTCTATGGACTGAGCCCTGTATATGTCTGATGGCTAGTTTCATCTTCTGACATCTCTGTTTCATCAATACCTCCAAGTCAGGAGGACGGGAAGGACAGGACAGGGAACGCCCATCACACGTATGCTCCTTCCTTCCTGGGCAACACTATGCACCATGCTGAGGAAATCACCTGTCGGTACCTGAGCACGAGCACTATTTTACTCACTTGTGTATCTCCCCTGACTAGTAGAAACTCAACAAACACCAAATGTATATGCAAAGGTTAAACAAAGCCAGTCAAGTTTGCCTTTGCACTGTAACCCTGGTAGCAGGTTTGGGAGGAAACTCAACTTAAAAAAATGCGCTTAAAGATTCTAGATTGTTTTATATTCGTATTTATCTAATTTATTGTTCCTCAAAAACCACACGACCTTCCTCTCTTTTTCTGCCTCTCTTTCTCTGTCATTCTCCCTCCCTGTCTCTCTCTTTATATATGCAGCTTCTATTTAAATCTATGCAAGAAATACACTTTTACATTAGTTATTTAGTTGCCCTGCTTCATCTTGCTATGAATGCAGCACATATGAGAGAACTACAAAAGAACAGTGATCTGACTCTATTATTCTCCCCAAGAAAGCACAGACCCACTTGGACAAGGGAAAGAGACAGCCCGACTGCCACCACTGAATACTCTGTTTGAGACAACAAAGCTAAGGTAACATTCTCTTGCATTTCAGGAATTCAAATGTGATTCCTCGAGATGTGTGTCCCGACTTCCTTGATTATTAAGTTGTAATTCTAAAGCATTTGACCTTGGCAGGAAAAGATAAGCTAAGACTTTTCTGACTGGTATTTAGAAAGAGTGATGGAAGCATTTTATTCTTTAATTCTGTTTCTATAAGGAAGCTAAATGGTGTCTCCTTTCCCACTGGTTAAGCAATGATCAGCCAATCGCTCCGAGCCTGGTACAATGCCTATAAAGGACCCTGCTTCCCTTAAATGCTGGCATGTTAAGGGATCTCTGGCTCTGGCTCACTGGGCCTTTCTAATCACCGCTAATCTAAAGTATATGGACTTTAGGAATCACACGTCGTGATGTTAGTCTCTTGCTGTGAGGTGTCCCAGAGAGCTCGAAAGAGCTAAACACAGTGTCAGCCAGAGTCATGTGCCTCTCCCTGAGACCAGGGCAGGAATTGGGCAGCAAGAATTTTACAAATGGCATCATCTTTTGTCTCTGGAGTCAAGTTTATCTCCCACAAGTAAGAAATCTCCGCAAGAGGAGAGACGGGCTCTCTGCTGCTGTTTTTTTCCACGGGCGCCTTCTCCTCCTGACCAGCTATGAGCCAAGTTAGTTTTGTGGCTCCGGACTTTTTGGTAACCAGATATGGTTCAGTGATGACAATATTACTTTTCAAAGCAAACAAAGGAAACCTGGTTTTCAAAGCAAACATTGTTACGCCACGAAGAAATGAAACAAGGTATGGTCCGCGCAATGGAAAAATGTAAATCCACAGAAAAGCACGCGCCAAAGGTCAAAAAAAAATCTTAAGGTTTTCAACTCTTTTGTTAGGCAGTTTTTCATGCTTTGACTTTAATTATTTCATGCTTTGACTTTAATTATTCAATTAATAGCGACCATTCTATGCTCTGCCTGATTTTAAAAAGTGGACTGCAGAAGAACACCTGAATCACCCAACATATAATAAACACGCTTTAAACAATCAAGAAAAATGACAAGAATTGGCTTTAAGGGGAAGTAGAAATTGTCCTCTCCTCAGAATTCAAACCTTAAGAGACTGAAGAAACACATCACTTCTTTCAAACAGAAGTGTCTGAATTTTGCCCTCAAGGCCAAGTTTGTGCCAAGGAGCATCCTGAAGTTTTCCATGTTTCTGCCCCCTGTGTGGGTGTCAGCACTGGCAATCGGGCTCTTCCCTGGAGCCCTTCTCACTATCTCAGACTCCGGAGCAAAGGTCCCCCCAGGCCATTTTAATGGACTCAGGTTACATCCTTTTTTATGATCGTTCTATGGCTAATTCCTCATCATATGTGTTAAAAACCTTCCTGCAGACCCAGCAATAACAGGTAATTCTTTTCCAACACACACACACACACACACACACACACACACACACACACACAGCGGAAGCTCTGCTTTGCAAGGACACCCAGGACTACACCGTCCTCGCTGTCCACAGACGAGACAGACATAGATTAAAACGAATTCCACCCATGTTCTTTTCTACTTGACTGGCAGACAACATAACTAGGCTGTCATTACAAAGTTGCTCTAGCAAGTTTGTTCCAGGGGCACCTGGGTGGCTCAGTCGGTTATGCGTCCAACTCTCGATTTTGGCTCAGGTCGTGGTCTCGCAGTTCGTGAGTTCAAGCCCCGCATCAGGCTCTGCGCTGACAGTGTGGAGCCTGCTTGGGATTCTCTCTCTCTCCTTCTCTCTCTGCCCCTCCCTGCCTCTCCCCGCTCTCTCTCAAAATGAATAAATGAACTTGAAAATTTTTTTTAAGAAAGGAAGTTTGTTCTAGGTGTAGGGCTCCCTGAGGCAAGGGGCTCCACCCCACCAGGAGAACAGGGATGGCAAAAGATGGTACTGAAGTCCATGTGTGGCTGCTGAGGAGGAACAGGGGAGAGAGGAAAGACGGGCAGAAGGAGGAGAAGGGTGTGGTCTGAATTCAGTCCTGTATTAGATGGCCAAGTGAGGACAGCATTAGGCAGCCTCCCTCTACTCTCCTTCCCACCCTATCCTCCTCCTACTGCCCCCACTGTCAGTTAGATGTACGAAACCATTTGAAAAATATTACCAACCTTGAGGTTTTTTTTTTAAGACGCTGGCTGCTGAAAGGATTGCATTTTTAGGCATTTGCTTATTAATTCTTTCGTTTTATTTTTTTTAATGTTTTTTTTAATTTATTTTTGAGACAGAGACAGAGCATGAGCAGGGGAGGGGCAGAGAGATGGGGAGACACAGAATCTGAAGCAGGCTCCAGGCTCTGAGCCATCAGCACAGAGCCCGATGCGGGGCTCGAACTCACAGACTGTGAGATCATAACCTGAGCCGAAGTCGGACGCTCAACCGACTGAGCCACCCAGGCGCCCCAGTTCTTTCGTTTTAAAGAGATCGAATCTTAGGGTTAGTTGTAGATGCAAAATAACCATATTGGCATATCTGGTACAAATACTAATATCATCGGTTCAGCACAATAAATAATTATAAATTTAAAACAAAAGCGCCCCAACACTGGTTTCTATTATAAAACATACACAGTAGTCTAGAGTACTAAAGGCCATGGTGCCAGCTGCTACAATTTAATACCCTTTGGGCTTTTATAAATCCAATCTCCCCTCCTCTTATTTTCCTTTTCTCTTTTCTTTTTCTTCTTCCCTTGAGAGGGGTGAAGAGACAGGAATGAGGTCGGGACAGGGCAAGTGACATGGGAATCAAACCAGGCTGGACTCTCACAAGTCAGAGCCCGTTCTTTTTCTAGGAATGTCCTCATGAGAAAAGAAAAAAGTGAAACCCCCGAATTCCTAAGTTGTAGTTCAATTCTTTTGCTTAGTGGAATTAAAGACTATCTAAACACATTGCAGCACTTGTCAGTTCGAAGACTTTGGTGGGGGGAAAAAGCCTTTAGTTCCTTTCTTTCTATGTCTATTTTTCAAGGCTCTTTAGAGTGTAAGAATTCACAGGATGGTGATGTGCATTTGAATCCAGCCTGGCGCTCACCTCTCTGGCATTTAACATTCTAGCCCTTCAGTGAACACCTGGAGAGCCTGGGCAGAGACATCACTGTTTCCCATAAAGTGTACTGAGATCAGTACATGCTGGGAAGGTAAGAGACTCTGACTAAAATAGGAATGGAATAGATTCACTTGAGAACGACTAGGTTAAAAAGAAAAACGTAGCTGCTTATAGGAGAACTTCTTGGAGAATGTGAGATGCTCTGGGAGTTTCTAAGAGAGGGAAATAGTGAGTACTATCTGACTTCCAAGTCAGATAAGTCAGGTTGATCTGACCACTAATTTCTTCGGGGTTACAGGTCACTCATCAATGTTTTATAGAACACAAGCCGAAGACCAAGGGGACCACATATTTACAATCCTTATCACACACACTTGTAAATATTTTGTCCGCATTATTTTAAATGGCAAATGAAGGTGTGGAGAGCTTCATCAAGAATCTGTGTGACTAGGAGAGGAAGCTGGAGAGAGAGTTTCCTCCCTTTCTTTGACCAGTCAACCCGCCAGTGCGTTCCTTGGCCCACAGTTACCGTCCAACTCCATTTGAGCCCCTCCTTCAGCTTTATTTATTCAAAAAGAAAAATAATCACAATAACCACAAAAGTCATTGACTTAGTCCACTCTTTTTGTTTTCCACATGAGAAGACTGAGGACCAAAGAATTTATCTGCGTTGTCTAAGGTCATTCAGTGAGAAAGCAGAACACAGAACAGAAAATCCGATATTCCACAATATCCAACATTCTCCAAAATTGTGTTTACTCACTATATGCTACGAATATAATCATATATGCTTAGATAAAGGTAGGCAATCTAAATAAATATCTATTTAACTCAGATTAAAACACAACTCTTTTGATTAAATTACAGTAAAACCTCTTAACTATACTTTGCAAATTTGGCATCTGGGATAATTCAGCTAGGCCTAGGTAAATATCTCCCTTTCATTATTTAGGAGGACAAGTGTCTAATGCAAATATGATCAGCACTGGAAACATTTACTCATCGATGATAGACAAAAGATGATTTTTCAAACATCTTAACAGTAACGTACCAAAAACTCATGTTTTTACATCTATTTGTTAAAACATTTTTGTAACACTGTTTGTGCTGTTGTTATCCTGATAAATAAATTGACACTAAAAATATTTTGAGGGCAGTCTTAGGCAAACATGTATATTCTCTGATGTCTCTCCCCATCACTTTCCAGAAGTCACTATTTTGAACAAAGTAGAAACAAACTTTAAAAGTGAATATATTAAAGGCTATTTCTGACCTCAGTGCTTGTACTCAGTGTTTTACCCTCATCCTCACCTTCATTCTTCAGGATTCAGCTCGGGCATCCCCTCCTCCAGGAAGTGTTCCCTGGCTCCCAGTCTAGACCACAGCTATCCATTCTCGGTATTTCTGTGATCCCCTATAACTTGTGACCACTCCTTAACACGGCTTCCTAACTCTCTACGGCGTGTCTCATCCTTGAGGGCCAAAGCAGTACCTTACTCATCCGTGTGCGCCCAATCCTAATACAGGGCCAGTTACATAACAGGCGAGCGGTAAATGTCTATTGAATGAATAAAGTGAGTAATCAGTTATGACAAACACAGACCCATAAGCCCACCTTGTCTCTGAATTCCTCCCCACTTCTTAGAACCCCTGCCATGTTCTAGGCAATGGTCCTAGATAATCACATCAATTTGCCATACACTAGAGATTACTCTAATTTAAACTTCACTAATTTGGCTGGCCTTTCCAAGTCAGTTTTAATTAATTAGTTTTTCTCTGTTGAGATATTTCACATAGAGTGCTTTTTGGACTGAATTATTCTGATATGTGCCTCATTTCTCTGTCACTCTCTATGAATGGAGACTTCTACAGTAAATGGCAGAGTTTACAATTTTTAAAAAGTTCCTGTGGCAGATATTTCTAAGCAGAATATTACAGCCACCTGTTTGCACTCAGTCATAACTCCCTTGCTCAGCCAAACCTTTTTAAGCTTGGTTTTGGTCCTATTTTTTTTTTTCTTTCTTTGGGAATAATTTGAGGGGGAAAAAAATCCACTTAGCCATTCTGGAGCAAGAAGAGATTGGAAATGATTAAAATATACTTTACATCAAAGGTGTAACTGCTTTTGGCTCAGAATAACCAACATAATTCAAAAATGCATTCAAACTACGTTTCAATTTAGTACCTAGCTTAGTCTTCCTTATGAAATCACTGTCTAACCACCTTAAAGCAAAATAAAATATTTTCAAGCTAAAAAGGACTAAAGCTATTACTTCTGAGCAAATGCAATTGGCATAATATTTTAGGAGAACATCATGATTATTATAATACATAATAATAATAAACATTTCTGCCATTGGGGTCCTTCGCTCTGCAGAGAAAAGAAAGGAGCTTGCCCTGTGGGCTTGTAGTCTAAATTAAACAAGCAATATGAGTCACACAAGTTTCACAGGTAAGAGTTCATTAACATTTTATCCCAAGCAGAGAAGGAAACGGGAAGGAAAATTAAAATCAATATTAACAGCATCAGAATTCACTTCAATCCTTATAGGAGTCATCTGTAATGTGAATATAATTTAAGAGGCTTACAACACCACCAAGCCCAGTCTGATACGTGCTTGCTCCTCTAGCTAATACTTAAAAACAGCATATTTGCAAGGCTGATTCTTGTACAGCCTCACACAGCCAAGGGCAGACCTGCCTGGAGACACAGGACAGATAAGATAAACTCCAGGGACCCACTCCTGTTTTACGAGTCAATAAAGTTCTCTTACTTTTTTGTCTTCCCTCTCTCCTTGCGACTAAGCATCCAATGACGGAAAACACACTGAACCAATTTCTACCTCATACCTTGTTGATCCCTAAGTATGCACCCTCTTATCCTTACTACTAAAGGCTATTCAAACTGATGTATAACAACTTAAGCCTCTAGAATATGCATCCATTTTCATAAAGTTAGTTTCATCTTCTACCAAGTCCCTGGAACACTGGTTATCAAATAAGGATGAATACCCAACAGCCCCCAACTATTTAAAAAAAAAAAAAATTAAGTCAATTAACTTCCAGTGCTAAAAACCAATACCAAACAGGTACCCTAAAGAAAAGACAATGTGCTATTCGATGAAAGAATATCCCGATGTACTCACCTTAAATCTTGCTCCAAGTTTTCATAAATGAGAATCCCTAAAAGAATGAACTTGGTGGGCTCAAAAAGCTCAGAGGGTGAAGCATCGGTTCACTTCAGCACTCACTGGATCGTCTTTCGCCTTCACTCTGCCCAGGAAGGCGAGACAAAGCAAGGTCCCTACCTTTCCATCAGGCTCTGATGTGGCAAAGTCAGCGGCCAGGCAGCTCACAGTGACAGTTCACATCACTGACACAAATTCAATCTAATTGCACCAGGGCACAGAGCAAAAGACAGCTCACACCTAACAGGCTTGGCTCGTCTCACTGTTAACTAGTCCCTTCTGGAACCCCCCACCCTCCATACTTGGTAAACAGTAAATCTCTCTCCAAGCTACACATTTGTACCTGGATGACCAGACCCCATTCTCACAAAAATTTTGTGCACTGTGGGAGATGGGGAATAAAAGTATAAGAGTTTCACACACTCTAAATAATTTTATACCATCTACATAGGGTAGCAATAACAACAACAACAACAACAACAACAAAATACAACAAATGGTATGTAAAATACCTTTCTTAGCAAGAAAAGAGCAAAGACCAGGTAGCAATTGCTATGTGGAAGGTCCAGGGACTGTGTTATTGTAAAACACCATCAGCTCAGTTATTTTCCACACAAAGAACTGAAAGATAATAACCTCCATGCACAAACGTATCTTGGGCTTTACAAACATGTCAAAGCATCAAAAGGCATTAGAGTAAGCCATATCCAATGTGGTGATTTATCCCTGACTTTGTCTGAATGCTCCAAAGAAACATAGAGACCCAGTTTTTCAATGCACCAAAAGCACTGTCCTTTAAAAAGCTTTCTCATCTTTCCGTGTACCAGAGACTTGTTTTCCAACTTCAATTGTTCGGATTACTGATCTTCAGGTTCACCCCTCACCAAGAGGCTCTCTGCATGTTAGACATGGGGAAAAAAAATTCAGGGTTATTACAGGCTAAATTGCGTCGCCCCAAATGGTACGTCCAAATATCCAGTACTTGTGGATCTTGACCTTTTTCGGAAACAGGATCTTTAAAGATGTTATCAAGTTAAGAATGAGGTCATTAGGGTGGGCTCTAACCCAATAGGACTGACACCTTTATGAGAAGAAGAGAACACAGACACAGGATGGAACACACTATGTGACCACAAGGGAGAGACTGACATGTCGAAGCGCATGCTAAGGAGAGCCTAGTATTGCCAGCAAACCATTGGAAGCTAGAAAGACGCGAGGAAGGATTCTCCCCTACAAGCATCCGAAGGAGCCGGGCTGACTGACACTTTAATTGCAGACTTCTGGCCTCCAGAACTATGAGACGGTAAATTGTCATTTGAAGCTGCTTTGTTTGTGGTACTTTATTACAGCAGCCCTAGGAAACGAGTATGAGGGTCATCTCTTTCATTCTTTTCCCTTCCAGTTGGACGTCATGAAAATTAATCCTGATAGGTAGACTCAGTTAAGGCCGCGGAACCCCTATGGAACTCTATCCCAGCGGGTGAGATCCCCTGAAATCAGAAATCCGTATCTGCGACCCAAAGAGAAATGAAAACACATGAAAGCAGCACGCCACCTTCAAACCTGGAAGTATCTGGGGAACCTGCTGAGGCCACCCTGCCCTCCGTTCCTAAGGGAGTCATCCTGGAGAAGGCAATGAGGCAAATGCAGATGCGCCAGCAGTCAGCTTCTGACCCTTGCTATTTGTTTCGCAGAATACTCAGATCTAAAGAACCTTTAGTAGCTCGATGTTTTAGCATCCGCAGGTATGAACACATAGATGACGGCTGCTCTGTATCATTTGACGCAATCACAGCATGCGCCACCAGCAACTGGGAAAATGGAGTATTCCTGTTGAAAAGACTATAATAAAAATGTAATGTAAAGGAGATTCCGGTTTGCTCTGTTTGGAATAAAGATAAATGATATACATTCACAAGGACAGAGGGCAACTCTGGAAGAAACAGAGAACTTACTGTTAGAGATAGTTATTTTTTTTAGAGATCTCATATCATAATTTTATAGATGAGAAAAATCATGTTCAGGGCACATCTCTGGGACACCATTGCCAACCCTGAGCTAGGCGGACTCTAGCAGACTGCAATCAGTCTACGTCTCTGTCTTCAAAGAGGGAGGGTGATAGTTGTTTGTTCATAATACACTTTTAGATATCCCAGCTAAAGCCAATTTTGTGTCAGAAAACAAGCAAGCAAGCAAGGTCTATCATTTTGAAGTGGAAAATGGGTTTAGGAAAATAGAGAACATATTCCCATGCTATAAAAATTAATCAAAATACTCATTGTGGAAATGTATCAGAAAGCATGACATTTAAGGTAACAGTCTAGTAACTGGGCCTCTAAAGACCACAATTACAACTTGGCTTTTCTGAACGAACATAAAAAATTCCTCCCTGCTATATATAACAAAACAATAATATAATCAATAAAACACATTACAGTATTTACCAAACTGAAACAAACAATAAAATTTACTACCAGTCATTTTAAATAATACAAATACTTGTGGAATGGAGAGGCATGAAAGGAAAAGGCAAACTTGGAGCAAAAATAAAATGTAAACGATGAAAGGCCATGGAGAAAAAATAATTCAAAACCTCCTAGTTGGAAGGACAGTTAATACACAAATATCTAATCGACCAGAAGGTCATGCAAGGTTAAGGCTTAAAACAGCATAGAGCTTCCTTTTAGTACTGACCGCAGCACAGACAATGACAAAAATAATCCTTGCCTCCAGACTTCCCGTAAAAGTACAACATTATTGAAGGTAAAGTGAGTGATAGAGAATGGTGATCAAAACCCATTTTCAGGACTAACTCCTTCCATTTCCCTCCTTTTATTGATTTTTTTTTTAAACCCACTTTGCACTCTCTCAGTCAGCTTGGCTGCAGCGAACATCATTTAATGTACCTTATTGATTCAATCATACACATTTATACTTGCGTAGAAACTTTTGGTACAGTGCATTTATTGATCTTCTAATTGTTAATGTAGGCCAGAAAACCTGAAGAGCTTTATTGTAAATATTTTTTATTTCCCAAATTATTGCAAGAAAATTATCAAAAAAAGTTTCAGCAACGAATCGTGACAGTTTGCTTATTTCCTCTAAACATGCTAGTCAACGGGGTATGTTTCAGAGGTGTTGCCAATAAGAATTTTTTTTCTTAAAAATCAGAATTACACAAGACTGAACAACTCACTGTGTGAAAATATGTGTTTTTTTTTTTCAATTTCTAGAAATTTATTGACATGCCCTTAATTTGGCCCTGGGAATGGCCAGCAAGTGTTCCATTTTGGTGTAGCAATCTTCAGATGATACAGAGGTCATCGCAGGGGCAACCTGCAAAACCGCCACCAGGTTAAGATCCTGTCCTAACAGCTGTAAAACTTCAGCTTGTGTTGTCTGGTGAACTACTTTAATGCATTTGCCTTAGTTCTTAACATTGTGTCTCTAATCTACAGTATGGTCCTCTACTCCCAGGGAAAGACTCATTCTCACTCCGATACTCGGTACTAGGTTAAAAACTGACACGAAGGGGCCTGTCTGAGTGGGAAACTCTGCAGACCCAGCCACAAGGCTACCAGGAAAGGATGTGTTCTGGAGCCTCCAGCAGGACCGGAAAGGGTGGTGCGGAGCCCTTAATGAAGACTTGGGAAGCAGTAAAGGCTTAAGCTGAGAAAGAAGTGGAACATTGGCTTGCCATCCTTTCCTATCCAAATTCTCACCTCTCCCCCAAATCCCACGTCAGGGAGTTTTGACAAATCATCAACTTAAACTTGGATGAATCAAGTGAACCAGGAGATACGGTCCTAATGCAGGCTAGGTCTAATTTGACTCTGCCATAGATTTCTGGTAGAAGGCAGCCTCAGACTTAGAATTTTTTTTTTTGAATATTGATCAGCAAATATCTTAACTACTCCCTTGCACTTGCCAACATCATGGCAATAGTGTGTGTATTAAAGTCAAGTATAACCTCTAAAAGACACCCCAAGAATCACGGATCAAATTAGAAAAAAATAATTTATATTTGTATTGCTAAATACCACCGTCTTTTAGGGTTCCTTAGTCCTAGAAAACAGCAGGAGGAACTGATGCTTTTTGGCCTAAGAGTCCTAACGATTAATGAACGGGCTCCATATCTTGGAGTGTTTATAGTTATTACCAGACAGCCTGGGCCATTGACTAGTGACTGATGCAGATTTTCTCAAGAAAATGTTGGTCTGGATCTGTAGGATATCTCTGCATTGTTCAGCAGTGGCCATGGATGCTGAATAGTCTGGCGGGTTCTACTCTCTTCTGAGCTTCACTGTTCTGAGCATGGAATGCTTCTTCCTTCTGGCTCAGACCTTTACTGAACTATTCCAGACAGATGGGAGCCATTCTTCAGAACCGATCTCACTGACCAAGGACAACGCCCATTTGCATAGGTTATATACATTACCCAGAGTACATATTTAACAGATTTACGTACCATGAGTGAAAAGCAGGATCACATATTCAACAAGAACAACAAGAGGATGAGGCCTCCCGTCCAGAAATGATCAATTGATTAAAGGTCTGATATCCACAAATATCAATGCTATCAAGTAAATCATAATTTGAAAAGATCCTAAATATGCTTTGGCTTTTATTAGTTAAAGTTCATGTATAGCTAATTTGCCAATCACATTGAAAATACAACAGGCCCTTAGACAGCAAACATACGTAATAATGTGGGGGTCTAATCCTTCTGCTCCACACCCACACAGGGGGTCAAGCCTCACTGGAACCAATTGTGATTGGAGAACCGGGGCTATGACTTTAAATCATTTTTCTCTTCCTTCTATAGAATTCTTACTTGAACTTAAACCTAAACGTATCCCCTAACTAGTTTCCCTGAAAATTCTGTGTATTTGAAATTAAAAAAAAAATGCGTAGGAAATGTTACTAATACGATGGTGTTTTCCAAATATTATTTTAGAGCACTAGAAATGCTATATTCTTCATTTTATAGTATGAATACTTTCAAAAGCCTTTTTACCCAAGCTTGAAGAGCACACAGTATATGATATAATCTAGAGGAAAATAATTTTATACATTAGGCCACAGTATTTTAAATATGAGTCTTTTAACAGTTTTTCAACATTACAATATGTAGTTACACAGTCAAGCGTATAGTCAAACAATCCAGTAATTTAAGCAAAAGCTCTGTGACATTAAATGAGAAAGAAGAAATATCTTATACCTAAAATATCTGTTCTGTAGTTAACTGCCTTTCTCTAGTGCCGTATACAGAATTACAAAGGAACAAATTCTTAAATTATCAATTAAAAAGGTTAATTGATAAACACAATATTAATTCACTGTATTTAAATGATCCTTCTCCCATCCACATTTAAGTAGAAACAATATTTTCATTTACCACATTTCACAGAGAAATGACTTCCAAACAATAATCCTTTAATTACATATCATTAGAGATGTTTAAAAAAAAAATAAGGTGAGTTTAATGTCCAATAGATATACCAAGATGGCAACTGATTCTTCTTGGGTTATGTTTGCTCAGTTCCTTTTCACAATATCTGACGAAAACAAACAAGTATGTATTGATGACTGGTTGCCTCAAAAACTCAGAAACCATCTCATCAAACTATACTAGTCTTGCTAATCAGGAGCTAAATTCGTAAGAAAGCCCACACTCACCCGAATTAAAGCTGCAAAGGAAGAAACAATGCCTTGAACCCGACCTTCACTGCTTTAATAGTCCTTCCATCCTATTTCCCCTCCGAACCTCCTTCTCAAAACCCTCGCCCTCCATATCCATGGCTTCATGGAGTTGCCCCTTTGGGGGAAGTAATAACCATTTTGAATTTTACCCAATCTCCAAAAGCACATTTTGAAAAAAAATCTATCCTATCTCCCATTTCTTCTGTCTCCTACTGTTTCTTAGGTTCCAACTTGCTGATCAGATTAGTTGATAACAACCGTCCATGAACAATCTTATATTATTCATTCATTCAACAAATATCCACTGAGTACCTACTATATGGCAGCACCCTTGCTGGTTCCCAGGGATATCCTGGTGAATGATACTAGACCAAATTTCTTGCATTCATTAGAGACTGACATGATACATAAATACGTTAAGAATATATATGTGTGTACACACACATATGTGTGTACATATATATTCAGTTCAATGACTCTGAGAAGACTAAAGAAACAATGACATAAAAGAAGAACTGTTGGGGTAGAGTTGCATTTTAAAAGATGGTTAGATAAGGTGATAGCTGGATAAAGACCTGAAGAAAGTAAGAAAGTCATATGGATAGATCCAGGGGAAAGTGCTCCAGGCAGAGGGAGCAGTAGACTCCGACATAGCAAATTATAAGTCTAACATCTTAGACAAGGGCTGCCAATGTGTCTAGAATGGGGTCAATGAGGCAAAGTCTACTGGGTATTCAAGTCAGACAGATACCAAGGACCATTGAAAGGACTTTGCTTTTACTCTCAATGAGCAGAGAAGCTACTGGAGTGCTTTGAGAGATAACATCAGTTATTAATTTCAGAACATCTGAATTAAGATATGATTGACATGCATTAATTCATTTATAAAGTGTGTAATTCAATAGTTTTTAGTATATTCACAGAGTTGTGAAACAAACACCACAATCAACTTTAGAATATTTTCGTCACTCCAAAAAGAAATTCCATACTCCTCAGCAGTCACTCTCCATCCTCCAAACTCCCAGCCCTACATAACCAATAATACATTCTCTATCTTTATAGATTTTCCTATTATGGACATTTCATATAAATGGCATCGTGCAGTATATGGTCTTTTGTGACTGGCTTCTTTCACTTAGTGTATCCCTGAGCCCACAAGGTTCATCTCTCTTATAACCTATGTCAGTAATTCATTTTTTTTTTTTATTGCTGAATAACTTTCCATTGTAGGGATATACCATGTGTTGCTTATCCATTCATCAGGCAGTGGACATTTGAGTTGTTTCCACTTACTAGCTATTATGAGTAATGCTTTTATGAACAACTATGTACTAGTTTTTATGCAGATATATATTTTCATTTCTCTTAGTTAAATACCTACAAGTAGAATATCTGGGTCATATGGTAACTCTGTGTTTAACCTTTTGAAGAACTGCCAAACTATTTTCCAAAGCGGCTGAACTTTTATAATATTCCACCAGTACTACTTGAGTATCCATATCCTTAACACTTGTAATTATCTATTTGGTCATAGCCATCTAAGTTGGTAAGAAGTGATGTCTCATTGTGGTTTTGATTTGCATCTCACAGATGCGCTAATAATATTGAGCCTCTTTTTATGCACTTATTGACCATATATCTCCTTTGGAGAAATGCCTATTCAGATCCTTTGCTCATTTTTTAATTAGGCTATATCTTTTTATTTTTTGAGTTGTAAGAGTTCTTTATGTACCCTAGATGCAAGTCTCTTGTGAAATATATGATTTGCAAATATTTTCTACTACCTTGTGGGTTGTCTTTTCACTTTTTTTTATGATATGCTTTGAAACACAAGGGTTTTTAATTTTTTAAGTTTATTCATTATTTTGAGAGAGTGTGTGTGCGGGGAAGGGACAGAGAGAGGAAGAGAGAGAGAGAGAATCCCAAACAAGCTGTGCACTATCAGCACGAGGCCCAATGTGGAGCTTGAACTCAGAAACTGTGAGATTATGACCTGAGCCAAAACCAAGAGTTGGATGCTTAACCAACTGAGCCACACAGGTGATTTTTAATTTTGATGAAGCCCAAATTATCTATCTTTTTTCTTCTGACACTTGTGCTTTTGGTGTCATATCTTAAAAACTGCTGCCTAATCCAGGATCACGAAGATGTACACCTCTGTCTTCTTCTAAGCATTCTATAGTTTTAGCTCTTACATTTAGGTTTTTAATCCATTTTGAATTAATTTGCATATATGGTGTGAGAGAAGGAAGTGTAACTTTATTCTTTTTGCATAGAAACCCAGTTGTCCCAGCACCATTTTTTCAAAAGACTATTCTTTCCCGCACTGAATTATCTTGGCATTTTTGTTGGACTAAATTAATTTTAACAGGATTTGTCTAGCTGCTGTCTTGAAAATATACCAAATGGGCCAGGGTAGAAACAGAGAGCAGTTAGGAGGCTACTATCATAAACCAGGTAAGATATGATACTGGTTCAACCAGGAGTGGGAGAGTAGAAGTGGCAAGCATGATCAAATTTTGAATATGTTTTGAAAGCTGAGCTGATAGAACCTGCTTAGAGATTGAATGTGGATGTTAGAAATATAACGTGGATGGAACTGGAGAGTGTTATGCTAAGTGAAATAAGTCATACAGAGAAAGACAGATACCATATGTTTTCACTCTTATGTGGATCCTGAGAAACTTAACAGAAGTCCATGGGGGAGGGGAAGAAAAAAAAAAAAAGAGGTTAGAGAGGGAGAGAACCAAAGCATAAGAGACTCTTGAAATTTATTTATTTTTTTTTTTTATTTTTATTTTTGGGACAGAGAGAGACAGAGCATGAACGGGGGAGGGGCAAAGAGAGAGGGAGACACAGAATCGGAAACAGGCTCCAGGCTCTGAGCCATCAGCCCAGAGCCCGACGCGGGGCTCGAACCCACGGACCGCGAGATCGTGACCTGGCTAAAGTCGGACGCTTAACCGACTGCGCCACCCAGGCGCTCCAAGAGACTCTTAAAAACTGAGAACAAACTGAGGGTTGATGGGGGGTGGGAGAGACGGGGGGGGTGATGGGTATTGAGGAGGGCACCTTTTGGGATGAGCACTGGGTGTTGTATGGAAACTAATTTGACAATAAATTTCATATTAGAAAAAAAAGAAATACAGGACACAAAACTGACTCCAATGTTTTTGGTTTTGAAGTCAGACAGACTACAATTTTGGCTTAAGGAAGTCTGGCTTGATCACCCAGACTTCTGTTTTAAAATTAGATGGTAAAGGGATGAAAACAGAAGCAGAGGGACCCGTGAAAAACTACTGTGATAATCCCTCTTCGGAATTTATTTGAATTGTCATTAGTACTTCTCAGAGACACGATGGCAAAACTCAAATACATAATTAATTGTGATGACTACAAATCTCACCAAAGGTCAGTGGAGAAGATATAAGCTTGGTGGGGATTTTAGGCATCCTTCAAATCACGCTCCCCCAGAACATTTTCACTGGAAGGCAAGAAAGCCTCATTTCTTATTACCTGAGAAATTCTTTCAAGCAGCTTTTGTAGTAGACCTTCTAATATGTCCAGCTCAGGGGGTTCTCGGGCATAAATCCTCAAGTTCTATTAAAGCCTCTTGAGGAGATGGCCAAGGCACAACTCAAATAGCTCACACCACTGCACTGGGGAAAAAAGCACTGCAGCTCTAGTGTCCCTTCAAGAGACTTAATCTTCCTCGCCTGGCCTCAGGAGAGGCAGGTGAAGCAGGATAAGTGCTGCAACACACAGGGAGGAAATAGAAGCATTTAAGCTGTCTCTTTCTGCATAAAAACAGGGTGATTTTCTTCTGGATTTAGCAGCTTTCCATTCTCTTCTCTCCTAGACAAGCTTTCCGTTTCAGTAAAAATCTACTGAGTCCATGGGGCAAAAGGCATCACTAGTGTTCCTTTTAAGAGAAAGCATGAGACTTAGAGCCTTCTCTGAAAACAGGTTTGGGGCAACCCTGAACTAATTCTGAGAACCTGTTACACAAATGGACAAAAAGAGCTCAGTTCAAGATCCTAATAAGCCGCTCAAGTCATTTTTTTTTTTTTTTCAGTGAACCACAGCTAATGAGGAAACAGTGCCTCTCAGCACTGGAGATATTCAGGGGAAAGGAGGCCAGGATACCATGTCAAGGATTTTGAAGACCCACAAAGGAAAATGTAAATCTGTCCCCAGGCCTGGAGACAAGACAAAGACCAAATGGAATCCTGGAATAGGCTGTTAAGCAGTTATGTGTAGCGGAATGGAAGCCATGTGATGAACCACTCCAGGAAGTGATAATAAAACAAACAACCCAAATGTAAATATGAAGACTATTTGCTTCAATTAAGTCTAAGCTACAGAAGTGTGAACTTTAATATTTCCTCAGTGTACAGCTCTACAAGTGCTTTCACCATTATTAAAGTGTGTTTATACAGGGTTTGGCTTTTCATCTATTATGGAAAAATTACATCTTGCCAACAGCACTACAAAGGCCTAAACACAGTAAATCCTCCACTGACCTTGAACCCAAGCTAAAGCAAACAGTCACTCTCCTTGGTGCTGAACTGCCTAACTAAAGCACTGCATAAATGGCTGTGAAAATATGAATTACACCTACAACGCATCTTAGCATTTATGGATTACCAACAGGGTACACATTCTTCCAGAAGGTACTATTTGTAGAGGCACCGCAACACGAAGGAACGAACTTCTTAGGGAGATGACTGGGAAGGCACTCCTTCACAAATGATGATCGTGTATTTAGTGAGCACTAAGAGTGTGCTGGGTCTTGAGCCTCACAGAGGAGTCAGCGGCTGCAACCACTTCTGCTCAGGTTTCACAAGAGTGGAGAGATGAAGTTGCCTAACAAAGGACATGCAAGAAGAGAAGGAACTGCAGCAGAAAGCCTGAACTGGTAAAGCATCATGAGACAGGTAACAGAAAGCAAAAGAGCAGAAGAAGACAAAAACATCAGCCAGAATATCAGTATGATGGAAAATGACATTTCCATTAGGAACACCAAGAGAGTTTATCAACATGGAGAAGTGTTTATAAAATGATGCTAAATGGAAAAAGCAAGATATAAAATGATAAATACACTGTGATTAAAATCATGAATACGAAAAAGTTGAAGTCTGGAAGGGAATATACGAAACTCAAAAGCACTAGATGAGAGGAGAATTATGGACTTATCAGTTTGCTTTTGAAATTTCCTTTACTCTTACTGCCAATACACATATGTACACACCCACACACTATATTTTTATAGGTAATTAGAGTATATGTGAATATTCACAGCAACTCTGTGATGGTTAAAAAATGGTACACAACTCAAATATCTATCTATAAGAGACAGATTAAATAAATCCTGGCACAGACATAAAATGATCTCCTATACCACTTTAAAAATTGAAGTATATCTATTCCTATTGACATGAATATATATCTGTGAATTACGGCCAAGTAATATTTTTAAAAGTAAATTTGCAAAAAAAAAAAAAGATGTATGGTACAATCATATTCACATAAAATTTAAAACTATATTAATATTTGTGAGTATACACACAGGAAAAAAAGAGTTTGGATTAATAGACCCTAAATGGAGGGATAATTATGAGATCACATATTTTCATTTCCTACATTAATCTATTTCTGTAATGTCTGCATTTTGTGTAACCTTGCATTACATGTGTCATTGGAAAAAAACATTTTAAATTTTTGAAATATTTATTTATTTACTTATTTTGAGAAAGAAAGAGAGAGAGCATGTGAGTGACTGGGGGAGGGGCAGATAGAGAGGGAGAGATAGAATCCCAAACAGCCTCCATGCTGTCAGTGCAGAGCCTGATGCGGGGCTCAATCTCACAACTGCGAGATTATGATCTGAGCTGAAAACAAAGGTCAGATGCTTAACCGCCTGAGCTACCCAGGCGCCCCTGGAGAAAACATTTTAAAGAGTAAAAATTTAATTTAAAAAATCAAAACAACTAGAATATGGAAACTTTAGAAGTAATGGGGGGGGGGTAAAATCTAAGAGGAGTTTTGAGGAGTCGTCAAGATCAGCAGTATACAGGAAGATAGTGTAACTAAGGCAATGAAAATAAGGGGTCACGCTAAACTCTAAAACTTGAGCAGGAGTAACAATGACCGTAAGTTGAGGGGTAGCAGGAATGAGAAAAATATCTAATATAAAGTTGGGAGAAGGTTTTTGACAGGGTACAAAGGATTCACTGTTCCTCTAGAGTCCTGAGAAAAAGTGATGGGGAACTTCAGAAAGGTAGAAAAGGAGAGGCAGCAAAATCATGGAAAAGTGAGGTTGAGAACGACTGGGTACCAGTGAATAAAACAGCACAAAAGAAAAACAGGAGGAGAACAAACAGAATTTATGAGAGGACTCGTAACATGTGGCTGATTTACTAAGAGCCAGTCAAGCACAAAGTAATCTGGCTTCAAACCCATTAACCTGAAACCTGCTTTCTTGCCTCCAAATAGCAATCTGAACTTCAAAATGCAGTTTGTCTGCCCTTAACAAGTTCAGCAAATTTCAGTTGAAAATCACCGTTCCTATATATCACTTTAGTCTGTGTCACCATGTCTCAGATGTTCCTGGGAATTGGGGCAGCTAATTTGCTCAGGCTGGGAGAGCTGACAAGGGTATATGGCACCACTCAGCACAAAAAGTCAAATGACTGGCTCTGTGACTTACAGACACATTCAAATGACTACATGCTTCAGATTCCTAGTCTAAAGAATGGGTATAACATCAAAGAATTGTGAGATTCAAATGATAGACATGATAACTCAGGGCCTGGGACATAGCAGACACACAATCAGTATTTCTGACTGAACAATGAACCGATGTGTAAGCACCATACAGTACTGTGCATGGAAAGAAGTTATAGGAAAGGCAAAATCCTGGTGGATTCTGTCACTGCAGTAATGTCCTTTTAACAGTAAAGTCTCCCATTTACTGCATCTACTACTGTTACTGCCCTTCATAAGAGAACTTCCTGGGGATCTGTAACCCATTCTCAACTTTGAAAGGGTATTGCTGTGCTTTTCGCTTTTTCTCCTTAGAACTGTAAAATCTAAGGGGTGCCTGGGTAGCTCAGCCGGTTGAGCATCCCACTCTTGATTTCAGCTCAGGTCACGATCCCAGGGTCAGGGGATCAAGCTCCGTGTTGGGCTCCACACTGAGTGGGGAGCCTGTTTACGATTCTCTTTCTCTCCTCCCCTCTGCCCTTCTCCCCTGTTGACACTGTCTCTCTAAAATAAAAAAAAAAAAAATTAAAAAAAAACTATAAAATCTAAAATGGTGATGGCTGTGTCTTCATACCTCAAGGCAAATAACCTACCAACACTATAAAGCCATGAAGAAAAGAAAGTATTTCCAGGTTTTCCTCAGGTCCTCAGAGACCCTGCTGGTGCCAACCTCTTGGTAGTGAGGAGTGATCCTCACTGGTGAAGGAGAGATCCCAGAACATTTGGCAATGTTGAGGCAAAATAATTTTGAGGACCTAATTGTGAACAGCACATCAAAAACGGATACCTTTTACTTGAAAGGCATAAGACTAAGCATACCCTATGGACTAGAATTTCCTAATCTAGGCCCATGGATCCCAAAGAGGTCCATGGATAGAATTCATGAGGGTACTTAAACTCAGATGGGAAAAAATTAGATGTGTATTTTCACCATCATCCAGCTAAAATTTAGCATTTGCTTGCAATATGAATTGAGGCAACAAATCATGGTAGCGGTAATGGTACTTCCACATTTGTCACCAACACAAAGCCACAGATACTTTCATATCTCCTTGTAATTGTTGCTGATATTTCAGAATATCATGTATATCATCACTTCTAAGCAGTTTGAAATTACGGTAGTCATTATACCACTCTTAAACCTAATATAATGTGTTAATAAAAAAGCATATGTGTTACTACAAAACAACTTTGATTTAATAATAGCTAAAATTGTAATCAATAGAATCCGTTCCTTATCATTTCATGCATTTTATTTCATGCACTCACATACTTCACGATGTCCTGAGAAACAGGACATAGACTCCAGCCAACTATAAAAGATGATAAAAGATGTCCATGACACTAAAACGGTTAAGAAAACCTGACCCTAGATTTTCAACTTGTCCAACAATTGAAAGCATTATGTAGGCACCAGTCTCACTGCTCGAAACACTTTTAAATGGGAAGACAAAAACATTTGAGAATCTGCAACCATTCTGATATGTACAAGTTATTTGTATTGACTAAAAATTTCAAAATTAATGACATAACTTACATTATGGAGCAGCCTATGAATGTAACAATCCAATCCGAATTCTTTTTATTACCTTTAAGCATAGGGTTAAAAACACAAGTATCTGAGTCAAGGACTTGGCTTTGAATCCTATCTCAAATTTACTATCTGGCCTTGGGCAGGCCAGTAAACCTCTCTCAGCCTCATTTTTCTCATCTACAAAATGTGAATGATAATACCTGCCTCAAAGCATTATTAAGAGGTTTAAATAATACAGCCAAAACACTAAATAATATATGCAAAGTACTTAGCACAGTACCTGACAAAGTAAGCACTCAATAAATTGTTTTATTTTAGTTATTAATACCATCTAAGTCATAATTTATATTGAGTCTTTAAGATGATTTCTTTAAAAGATTATATAATTAAGAAGCAATATAATACACTCCTTCAGAACACAGACTCCAACAACAGACTACCTGGGTTTGAATTTTCCTCTACCACTTACAAGCTGTGTAACTCTAAGTTACTTACTTTTTGGGGTTCAGCTTCCAGACCTATGAAATGTGGAAAATAATAATATCTACCTAAGAGAATTGTTACAAGGATCAAATTAGTAACCATACATGAAGCACATTAAAAAGTGCCTGGGACACAGTAAATACTTGGTCACTGTCAACTATTATTATTATCATCATCATCAGTAGTTACTATACAATGGTTTCTCATCAAACTCAAGAACTCTTCCTTTTTCCTTCATCTGAATTTTAGTGAAGATTTATTATAAATGAAGTAGAATTAGTCCCGCTTAAAGGAAAGTATTTACATGAATATATTTTGATGTTAATAAGAACATGGCAGGGAAGAAATTCAGCTACAATTATGCCTTAGGGGGGATAAGAAGACCCCACTTACCATGGTTTTGTAACCAAGTCAAAGCTTACACACGGAAGATTCTTTAAAGTTTGAAATGCTTCTTTTATGGCCACAGATCTGTGTCATGTAGGAGCAAACATAACTTTGCTTCTGTACCTTTAAACGACTGTAGAGAGGGGCCTCTGTGGCCCGGGCTGGAGCTCACCTTGGAGAAAGGAGCCATGGAAATGCTGGGCTCAGTGACAACAGCTAGGGCCACGTCAGCATCATGAGAACAGAGATGCACCTGTTTCCCAGCAGGGGACCGGCCTTGCTCCTCACCTGGTAATTAGTATGGTTTGACTCAATTTAAAACCTACACAAACCACTGATCTCTGAGAATATAACTGACGTCATTTTCTGAACTAAGAGTAACAGTAAAAACAACCATAATAATAGTAACAAACACATTCACTTCTCCCCATCTTTTAAAGTAGTTGAATAGTTAGTAACTCAACAATCAGTCATCATAGCAAAATGATGAAGCAGGTGAAATTATTGTCACCATCATTTTATTTCACTGTTATTTACTTAGGAGCTTGAAGAATTCAGGGTTCTTTGCTGAATATAATATTAACCCTCCCAGCATGTAAGATAAAGAATACTAAAAACAAATTATAGTACATACTCCAATAATTCTAATTAATGCTCGTCACCATTCCCAGTACTCAACAAAAATGTAAGTGCTGAATCTGATGTTTTAAACTAATGATCAAAAGACTACCAGACCATTAATGTTAAAAGTCAGAGGCAATAAATCTTTCGGTTTTCCCCAGATGCACACAGAGGCATCCCTTGGAAATTTCATTTTCCAACACATATGGCTAAAGGTTTGTTCCCAGGAAGAAGAAAAAACAAGTTGTTTCTACCAGGAAAGGAAAATTTGGCATGCTCTCAGTTTAGCGACCAGAGAGTGCCATGTAGTAGTAGAATCTAGGCAGATTGGCAATTAAGGGGCTCTCCTCTTTGATGCTCTACTCATGCCAGTATTATTATTTCCAACCTCCCTTAATGGTGTCCAAAGTAAAACATTCCAGCTGAGGGATTAAAAGCTGCCCTTGCAATGCTGGCTTTGCAAAGGGGCTTTTCAAAGCACCCCAGGGAGAGGCGGAACTGGTCTTTAGTGCTTGGACCACTGGAGCTCAGGCATACTGAGATGCTTTCCGAATCCCCAGGCTGCTGAGCGTGGTTCTCAACTCTACTCATATGATCCTGTAGTGGAGTGGAGTGCTTTGACAATTCAGATTAAGGCAAGACATCTGATCTGAAGTCTTTGGTCAAAACAGCCTTAGAACAAAGTTACGAATGTGCCCTCTGTATCGACAGGTGGGGTAAGGAGAAGACAAAAGAGAAATCCAAGAATATGTATCCATGTTTATACATCCACACAATTGGTATTTGGTGGCAAATTATCTATTTGATCAAATTTCTTTCAGGATCATTCAAAATAAAATACTTGCATAGGAAGTCTTAAGATGGAAACTTTAACAATGGAAAATTCTCGTCTTATTTAACTAAATAAGTCTACATATCCTTAATTATCATAGTTAAGTGTTCATTCTAGGATGAGAATATTCTTCCTTAAAACCAATGTGGCTTGTCACTTCCCAGATTAAACACCTTCAGTGGCTCCCTTGTGCCTAAAAGTCAGAATCCTAATACTTCCGGATACAAGCAAGACCTCTTTGGTCTGCCCCTACCTACTTGTCTAGGCTCATTTACCTCCGTGGCTGCAAGGATGTTCAACCTCTCTGCAAGTCCTCAAATTGTTTTTCACACTCCTTCACACCTCTCAGCCCTCACTGACACTACCCCTGTACCTAGAATGTTTTGTTTTTACAGCAGATTGACAAATATTTATTCTTCTTTCCCAACTCAGCAAAGATGACCTCCCCTATAAAGCCTTTGTTAAATCTCCTATCCCAGGAAAGACTGACCCACTCTTTTCTTTATGTCCACAAAATGCCCTGTCCACTCCTGCCCTCCTGCCCACCACAGCATTTAACTGTACTGTTGTTAGTTGCCTTATGGAGAAATGACTCAAATTCAGAACGCTGCACATGTTAAAGTGTGCAATTTCATAAGTTTTCACATATGGTTATACCCGTGAAGCCACCACAATCAAGATAATGAACATATTTATCTGCTACCTCTGAAGTTTTTCATCTTTCCCTCTCACCCTTCCCCGTCTTTCCCTACCCCCAGGCAAACACCAATTTGCTTTCTGACACCATAAATTCATTAGCGCTTTCTATAGTTTTAGATATATGGAATTATACAGTATGAACTCTATTTTGTCTTGCTTCTTTCGTTCAGCATAATTATACTGAGATTCATCCATGGTGTTGCACAAATCAATAGTTCATCAGATTTTATTCCTGAGTAGTTTCAGCATGGGTATGGATGCTGCAGTGAGTTTGTCCTTTCCTCTGTTGATGAGCATTTGAGTCGTTTCAACTTTTTGACTATTACAAAGTACAATGCTATGAACATTTATATAGAAGTCTTTGTACAGACACGTTTTCTTTCTTCTTGGGTAAACATTTAAAAGTGAGAATAGAGGAATCATATGGTAGGTGGATGTCCAATTTTTTAAAAAACTGACAAACTACTTTCCAAAAGGACTGTGCCATTTTATATTCCCACAGTGTGTTAAAGCTCCATTTCCTCCATATCCTCATCAATACTTTATATAGATAGTTGTTTTAATTATAGCCGTTCTAATGCATCTATCATATTATCCCATTGGGGTTTTAATTTGCATTTCCCTAATGATTAATGATGTTGAGCATCTTTCCATGAGTTTATTTGCCACCCATATTTCTTCTTTGGTGGAATATCTGTTCAAATTATTTGCCCATTATTTTAGAGGACTGTTCGCTTTCCTATTAATTTTTGAGAGTAATTTATAAACTCTGGATGCAAATCCTTTATCAGATATATTTGCAAACATTTTCTCCCAATCTATGGTTTATGTTTGCATTTTCTTAACAATATTTTTTGAAGAACAAATTTTTAAATGTGATAAAGGCCAATTTACCAATTTGTTTTTTTATGGATTGTGGTTTTGATATCATATCTGAGAAATCTTTGTCAAATTCAATGTCACAAAGATTTCTTTCATATGTTTTTTTGACAGGATTCATAGTTTTTGGTTTTACATGTATGTCTATAATCTATTTTGTATCCATCTAAAAAATAGGGACACGTGGGTGGCTCAGTCAGTTAAGTGTCTGTCTCTTGAAATTGGCTCAGGTTGTGATCTTTTTGATCAAGAGATCAAGCTCCGTGTCAGGCACACTAAGTGTGGAGCATGCTTGGGATTCTCTCATTCCCTCTCTTTCTGCCCCTCCCCCACATGCATGCACACTCTCTCTCTCAAAGTAACTAAACATTAAAAAAAATAAATAAAAGCAAAATTAAATTAAAAAATTTTTAATAAAAACAAAAAATATACTATAAGGTATGGTTCAATGTTTACTTTTCCCCTTATGGATATCTAAGTGTTCCAGAGCCATTTGTTAAAGAAACAATCACTATTCCATTGATATGCTTTTGCACCCGTATCTAAAATCAATTGTCTCTATATGCGTGGATCTACTTCTAACTCAGTCACTCCACTAATCTATTTGTCTATGGTAATACCAGAACCTACCTCACTCTGATTACTGAGCTTGATATCAGGTAGTTTTAGTCCTTCAATTTTGTTCTTCTTTTTCAAAGTTGCTTTGGCTATTCTAGGTTCTTTGCATACCTGTGTGACCTTTTAGATTCATCTTGTAATTTTATCTTTTTTTTTTTCAACGTTTATTTATTTTTGGGACAGAGAGAGACAGAGCATGAACAGGGGAGGGGCAGAGAGAGAGGGAGACACAGAATCGAAACAGGCTCCAGGCTCTGAGCCATCAGCCCAGAGCCCGACGCGGGGCTCGAACTCACGGACCGCGAGATCGTGACCTGGCTGAAGTCGGACGCTTAACCGACTGCGCCACCCAGGCGCCCCTCATCTTGTTATTTTTAAAACTGCTGGCATCTTGATTGGGGTTGCATTGAATCTACAGATCAATTTGGAGAAAAATGGCATCATTACAATATTGAGACTTCAGTTCTAGCTCTCCATGTATTTAGGTCTTCTTTTTCTCAGCAATATTTTAAGTATTTTCAGTGAAAAGGTTTTGCACATCTTTTGTTAGATTTATCCCTAAGTATTTTATATTTTTGGTGCTATTGTAAATGGTACTTTCATTTCATTTCTTATTGTAAATTGCTAGTATATAGTACTAGAATTGATTTTTATATATTGATATGCCATCCTGGAATCTTGCCAGAGGGTACTGGAATTAAGAATTAAGATTAACATCTCAATGCCTAGAAGGACAAAGGAAGTTGGTCACAGCTACATAGCGAAAAAAAGTTGTGCTGTAGAGATATTTACAACTGGTAGGGGAGAGAGGACGAGCAAAGACACATCTTCAGCATTTTTGTTTCTCTGTCTTTGGCCTAGATGGTTTGAGAGAGTCTTTGAGCTCATTAGCCAAGTGGTATAGAAAAAATTCTACTACTAATGCACGTGGTTCTTGCTACAATAGTTTCTGAAATGTGAAACAGTATAATCCCTCGCCTCAGAAGAAGAACCCCAGGGGACCAATAGCAACAACGCTTCACTTTTCTTTAGGTCTTGAATCCTTTAGGCTGGTTTCTGCTTATTTCTCTCATCTTGCTATGACCGAGTTTCCCTAACAGATATCTAGTCCGTACATTTCAGAACTGGGACTTAAACAGGAGTATCTCCTCTATTTTTCTATTTGCATTTTGAATGATTAGTCTTGGGTTCCTGACTCTAAATTGTACATATTAATTCATGTTGACTGCCTGCATCACGAAATCTGCTTATATTCCGCTGACCTCACATCCATAAATAGGATGCCTGCTTCACAATGCAGTAGGTCTTGTTTGCTGCACTCATCCTCCACAATAGAAAACTCAGAGGTCACATGTTTCTCCATCCTTCACATCACCAGAGCTCTATCTGCTCCAGACACAAAAGAAAGGATTCTATTGTTACCAACCCCAGAACACAAACCACTTCTCTACTTCACACTACACAGAAACTTCAAGGCATGTTCCTAATTGAAAAGACTTTGGGTTGAATATGAGCATTTTCAGCTACATCCATGTCTCTAGATGGCCATCACTGTCAGAAGCATCATTGTTGACTATGAATGGCACACCGTATGAAGGGAAGAGAGAAATAGAGACACCAGGGGGAATGCATACAGAATTAACATCAAAGAATGAAGTCTGGTCAGAAGTCCCTCAACCTGCTTTCTATTTCTCTGTGTTGATGTAACAGTCATTCAGGAAGCCTCTGTCACCACTTTAATCGGGGTCTTGTACACCTGTGAGGCTCTAACACCTCTTACATTCATGCTCTCTCTCTCTCTCTCTCTCTCTCTCTCTCTCTCTCTGTCATTGCCTGTGGGCCCTAAATTTCTTTCATATAAACTAAAAAAAAAAAAAAATTACAACATAAGACATTTTTACAGCATAAGAAAACACAATTAAGCCTAAATAAGAAAACAAATAATCATTAAGCTTACCAGCCAGAGATTACCACTCCTGACATTTGATATATATTCTCCCAGAATTTTCTCCTGTTACAAAATTTTCAACAAAAATGAAATCATAAAGTTATCCACTATTGTCTTCTAAGTTGTCAGGTAGGTAATAGGGCAGAAAGACATGTTGATTACTTTTTGGTGCAATCTTAGCAAAAGAAGTAACATGTTACAAAGAACATCAGACCTTCAACCAAAGCTATAAAATAATTATGGTGTGTATTACCTCCAGCCAGCCCAAGCAGAATTAACTAGCAAATGGAGAAATCTCCCACTAATTAGAAAACCACAGCTAGAATACTGTCACTCGCCCAGATCACATGAAACACCTGTCCACAGAAAAAGTTCTTTTTTTTCCTATAGAATATCATTTTATTTTTATTTTTTTAATTTTATAATTTAAAATGCTAAATTGGATGCTAACATCCAAATTAGTTAGCATCAATGCAACAATGCAACAATGCAACAATGATTTCAGGAGTAGATTCCTTAATGCCCCTTACCCATTTAGCCCATCGCCCCCCCCCCACAACCCCTCCAGTAACCCTCTGTTCTCTATATTGAAGAGTCTCTTATGTTTTGTTTCACAGAAAAGGTTATAAGCAGCCTATAGGTGCATGTGGTTGCACACTTGGGGGCTGAGAAAGTGAAAAGAGTTGAGGTCATGTCATTACCGGTGAGAAAAAGGAAACACTTGATAAGTGCCAGAGATCCAGAAAAAAAACATGTGTATGATGTAGGCGATAAAACATACCACTTGTCATGGTTTGTTTGTTTGTTTGTTTGTTTGTTTGTTTTTGAGAGCAGGGTAGGGGGGAATCAGCAGGGGCAGGGCAGAGAGAGGGAGGTTGAGGAGGTTGAGGGAGGTTGAGGTTGAGGTTGAGGACCCCAAGTGGGCTCTGTGCTGACAGTAGCAACTGTCAGTAGCAACTGACAGTTCGATGTGGGGCTCGAACTCAGGAACCTTGAGATCATGACCTGAGCCAAAGTGGGATGCTTAACTGACTGAGCCACCCAGGCACCCCCACTTGCCATTTTTATGTACATCCATGTCTCTTACTGGACTGGAAGTCCTCAGTAGGTGTCATTACTCCTTTTTAGCTTGAGTGCCTGACACTTAGTAAGGATATGCTCAATGAATTTAGGGGCTGTCCAGAGCAGTTGAACTGAAACTGACTGGGCAGAAACTAGCCTATGGAACACACTAGAAAAAAAAAGATGAAAATATAATCTCTAGCTATAACTGTCCCATTGTGATTTTGGTGGAAGCAAATCCTGGATATGTTAAAGGTAAATGTTAGTAAATAAGCTGGAAAATATCCGGGCTCTAGACATCTTTAATCCAATTTCTTACACACACCATTTTCCAACTTCCACTCAAATATATTTTCACTAAGGCACACTGTTTCCAAGGTTAATGTGTGTTATGAATGGAAAAAAAAATGGGTTAAAGATAATTATACCAGATGCCCAATATGGTATATTAATTGAGAAATGCCCCCCCCCCCAAGTCCCTTTTTCTCTCTGTATCCATGCCCTTTGATATTTGACTGTGTAGCTTCTCCCATCAAGAGGTAGACAGAATCTATTCCCCCACTCCCTGAATCTAGGTTGGCCTTACGACTTTGTTTTGAGTAACAGAACACAGGGGAAGTAAAGGTGTGCGAGGTCCAAGGTCTCAAAAGACCTACTCTCTCAGAACTCTGCCCAGTCACCAAGCTGGCCTGCTGGCTGGTGGGAGACAAGAGGCCATGTGGCCTGCCATCCTCATTACTCCAACTGACCGCCAACCACCGGACATCTAACCATCCAGCCCTGAGCCATGCCGCCTTGTGAACAGAGGCATGACATCTCAGCAAAGAATCTGGAAAATGCAAATTAGAACCGCAACTAGATATCATTAGATACCTATCAGGTAGCTAAATAAAAAATAGTGACAGCACCCAAATACTGGCAAGGATGTGGAGACACCAGACCACTCATACACTACTGGTGGGAATGCAAAATGGTACTACCAGTGTGGAAAACAGTTTGGTAGTTTCTTATAAAGCTAAACATAAAACTACCCACCAATTGTACTCTTGAGGATTTATCCCAGAAAAATAAAAGCCTGGGACGCGTTCAAACACAAAAAAAAACCTATACATGAACATCCAAAGCAACTTTATACATAGTAGTCAAAAACTGGAAACAACCCACAAGTTCTCTGACGGGAAAATTATTAAAAAGCTGGACTACTCCTTAACAATAGAATGGAACAAACTGTCGGTACACCCACCTTAGATGAATCTCCAGGGAATTATGCTGAATGGAAAAAAAAGCCAATCCCAGAAGTCCACATATTGTATTTTTTTTTTAATTTATTTTTTGGGAGAGCATAAGTGTGGGAGGGGCAGAGAGAGGGGGACAGTCTCTGCACTGACAGGCTGACAGCAGTGAATCTGATGTGGGGCTCAAACTCACGAACTGCAAGATTATGACCTGAGCCGAAGTCAGACACTCAACCTACTGAGCCACCCAGGTACCCCTCACATACGGTACTTATATAACACTCATGAAATGACAAAATTATAGAATCTGGAAAGCAGGTTGATGGTCGCTGGGGTCACTATGAGGATGGGCAAGATAGGAGATGGGTGTGGGCTTAAAACAGAATAGGGCAAAATGGAGGATCGTCCCTGTGGTGGAAATACTCTCTATATTAACTGTATCAGTCAGTACCCCAGTTGTGATATTGCACTACAGTTTTGCAAGACGCTCCCATGTGGATAAACTATGTAAAAAATACAAGAGAACTCTATTATTTCTTATAACTGCAAGTGAACCTATAATTATCTCAAAAAGCTTAATTTAAAGCTAACTACGTGAGTGGCTTTGGGCAAGTTACTGAAGGAACTTGTAAGCTCTGGGTTTCTGGCCTGTAAAACAGGGATAAAATAGTACCTATGTAATAGGGCTTAAATTAGATGATTAAGAGAAGTGATATTTATAATACTCTTAGAGGATGATTAGTATGCAATAAATGTTAGGAGCAAGAGTGACAAATAACAAACCCAAACAGTAACAAAAGTAATAAGCATAGTCCCAAATAACGATGTTGATTGTTTAAAGTTCAGTCAGATTTTTGGGGCATGGAAAGCAAGCAATTAGCAAAGATTAGCAATTCATATGTTATCAAGGTGCTAACTAGAGAACAAACCTAAAGCAAGGAACAGGAGGCCTTAGTTGCTCAAGGACGAGGAAACAGAGAAAGGTAGCTCTGTTCTAGAAAAGGCTATACAATGGGATCAAGTTAACACATGTGTCAGAAAGTTAGGTAGATGAAAACCTGGGCTGGAAATTGATTAGTCCCTATAATATGCCTAAAGATATATAATTAGGGGTGCCTGGGTGGGTCAGTTGGTTGAGAGTCCGACCCTTGATTTCGTCTCAGGTCATGATCTCACAGTTCGTATGGGTTTGAGCCCCCAGTCGGTTTCCTCACTGACAGTGAAGAGCCTTCTTAGGATTCTCTCTCTCCCTCTCTCTTTGCCCCTCCTCCTGCTCCCATGCATGCTCACTCTGCCCCACTCAAAAATAAATAAATAAACATTAAAAAATACATTAAAATCTATATAATTAAACATATATCCCAAGAATCACAGAATCTTGGAGGTAAGTTAAATCTATCCCCCATTTAACTTCTAAATCCCTCCTGTTATGCTGAAATAGTCTCTACAATGCCTGATATGGAAAATGTCTCACTTAAAAAAAATGATAGAGGGGCGCCTAGGATAATAAATTTTTAACAAAAGTGATGGAGATGGAGATAATGGAGAAGCCACTACCCTTCCCAGTAATTGTAAAATTCTAAATCAGAGGTGGACATTCCAAACTGCACATGAGAATCATCTGATAAGCACTGAAAGTAAGGGTTAATGGTTTCCACATGATATGACATTTTATATCACCCTGGAATGATAAAGAGGATTGTCTCTTCAGTGTAGATATCAGCAACACTTTAAGGTAACTACTTTGATGGTGTCTGAATGTAGCCAGGGTACAGGATAATCAAGCCACATTATTTTTAGGCATGTCCATCCATCCACTCAACAGATAGTCATTGACCATCTTCTATGTGTTGAGTGCCATATTAGACGCTGGAGCTACAATTATGAGCAAGAGTGACACAGTCTCTACCTTCACAAAACTTACATTCTATCAGGAGAGGAATAGAATTGCTTAATCATTCATAAAATGTACAATGATGGAGATTCCTGAGCAGCTTTGGGAATACCTCATTGGATGCACAAGCATCTGCTCATCAACAGCGTAAGACTCTCTTCCATACAATGATGTGCTGTGAAAACACCGCTCAATTATTTGTTTGTTCGTTTATTTTTGCCATCTACATAATGAAAATAAACACTTCATAGATCATCATCAAAGAGTATTCTGGGTCGTTTCAGTGTACTTTCTAGAAAGCTGAAAACTATCACCTTAGGCTAAAATTTTACTTAAAACCTGTAAAAACCAAATCCTAAAATGAGCCATTGTGCACTGCTCTACAACACTAAAACAGGCAAATGATTGTAATTTGCTTTCAATGGCCCCCAGTGACCATTATGAATGTCAGTACCACATAGTCCCTTTGAACTCTCCTGGGGTGTACAGAGGACTGGAAGCTCACTGCACACCATAGCCTGCTATCTGTGCATGCTCCCCCAGCCCTCCCTCTAACCGGGGAGGACATCAGCATGTTTGCCCCACACTGCACATCCGAGTACTGTGACGCTTTGTTTCCTTTAGAGCCTGGTAACTCCACTGGCTCTATCCATACTGTCTGCCTCTGCCATCATTCCTTCCCTCTAACCTGCTCTCTTGCTTGTATTTCATAAGCTAGATCAAAAATGGAAATTTCCAAGGGAACCCAAAAAACAGGCACTATACATAAATTTAAAGTAAAAAGACCCTTCGCCCAAAACAGAGTTCAAATGCACCAGATTTGTAGAAAAAATGTTCAGGGAGCCAGAGGGTTCTTCTTTTCAGGATCACAAATTTTCCAGAGGGCTAACAAAGAAAAAACAAAGGAGCAAGTACTACTGGTCTGGCAGTATGAATTATGTCAATTATGATTATACAACATTTTTCCCTACAAAGAGTTCAAATATTTGTCCTATTATCTCGTTTATTTTCCCCAAATTCCTGAGACACAGAAAAAGGCGAGCATAATTCCTACTACTTTGAGAGTCAAGCTGTGATTGCCAAGAGTCTAAGTGAGTTGCCCAAGTCACAGAAAGAGGCCTGAGGGTCTTCCTGCTTCCTTGCCCTCAGTTTCTTTCTAGGAAAGAACACGTCCAGAGCAGAAATGCCCAGGGGGACCCAATCTTCCTCTGAGATAGAGAAATTGAGGTTGAAAATAAATAAATAAATAAATAAATAAATAAATAAATAAATAAATGAATGAATGAATGAATGAATGAAATGCCAAGTTCCTCAGAACTAAGAATAGTAAAAAAAAAATTTTTAATCTTTTCAGTCTGAAGGAAACCACCTTTTCACAGGAAACCTAATGGAAAGTACCTAAAACATAGGAAAACCTACATCTTTCTTTACCACCATATGTGCTTGTCACCTTTCCAAACACCTTGAAATTACTTCAGATAAATGCAGCAACTCTCAGGGCACATTTCACACAGTGAAGAAAACAATCGATATACAACTGTTTGCATACTTTAACAGAAACCCCTGCGTTAGCATGTTACAAATCTCAACTCCCTGCCCACCATCTTGGATGTCTCCTCGGTTCCCTGCAGTAGACTGGATTGCCTGCAGGTGAATGTCAGTCATTCCATTAGGACCCGCCTCTGCTTGCTTTTCAACTATAGGGACCTGGGCACCTCTTCTCGCTCCTCATTTGTGTCTGCTCAGTCACCCAGGATTCTTGCTATGCGATATAACATTTTTAAGCATTCCCAATGTTCTCACCGCTTGAGGCCAAGTCTGTGTCACTTTCCAGGCTCAATTAGTAAAATACTACAAACCTCTACAAAAGAATTGGACACAGTGTTCCAAGTGGCCAGAGAACAGGAAGGGAAACAAAAACAATAAAATAAAAGCATGTGTTTCTGACCTTCTCTAGGTCATGCTGCCTTCTGCAAATCTATTTCATGCACATCCTCCTCCTTTACTTTTTGTACGGCTAATGTCAAATAAAGCTGGACTTATTAGTGCAACAATATTGAGAATAATTGAGAATAATAGTTAATGTGCCCGGGTTTACCTGGGATGGATATGACTGCTGAGATCTATCTGGAAGGATAGCTCAGTGTGGGCAAAAGTTTACAGAATTCTTCTGGCAATATGCCCATTAGATGAGAAACTTGTAAGTTACGTGAGAAACTCATAAATTAAAATGGCTCCGGGACAATTTAAACTTCCCGACCACTTACTCTCTGTTCTGAGCTCTAGGACCCATGTAAGCTACAGATGTAGCCACCTGACTTCTTCCACACAAACCTCCCCCCTCCAATTTTCCCTTTATTCCCTGTGCTGTCAACAGCCTACTGTTGAGAAGGACAAGGAGGTGGGCAGGTGGTAGCGATTATTTGTTCTTCAGGTCATCCAAGTCTCAGTTTCCTGAGATGATTGGGGGTGGATACATTGGCTTTCTTTTAATGATCAGATCTGAGTTTTCTTCCTTATTAACTTCCTCACCCGTTTCATTAACCATGGGATGAAATTTGAATTTAATTCCCTATGATTACTCCTGTGTCTTTTAAGCAGCAGTAGTTCTAGTAAGTACTCAACGAGACAAAACGTGATGTAGAACGAAAAGTAGCACAACTTGGATCTCTGGCCTCGGACATGAGTAAGCCCATGGTGTCCATTTTCACCAGATGGAAGTTCATCATCTGGGGCAAGCACTAACTTGGCATCCTACAGTCCGAAAAAAGACGCCGCGGGTAGCCAACTGTGGGAATTAGACAAGGTATTTACTCTCTTACTATTTACAATACAATACCTATTATACCTGGGTCAGAAGATATTTTTGGAAAAAGGTGTCACATACTATGAAGCCTGTGGAATATTACATGAAATATTTATGCAATGTAAAATACTTGGCAATGCAAAAAATATTTTTATTTTTGTTAATGTAATTAAGAAGCTGTCAAAGTGATTCAGTCCATTCTCAATTATCTCTATTAAAGGAGTTGATCAATACAAGAGATAAAAGGCAGACCATGTAGTTTTTTAGCTATGGCTCATAAATCCACTCTTTATTATTAATATATAGGTGCACTGAATAGTCTTTAAATTTAACAGAGTTCATCATTTCAGATAAGAGCAGTTGAGACTCTTAGAAGGTCATTTTATCCAACCCTCTTATTTTGCACCCAAGTGAAGTTAGGTTTAAAGTGTTCAAAGGACTCATACAATTATTGAGATTTGGGCCTTAATCTAACCACCCCAACTAACATCATGAAGAAGAAGAGCATATTTAACCTCAGTTGGAGTCTTCCCTCCCTCACCCCATCCTTCATTCAACCCTCAGGACTTCCTTTCCGAAATACCAGTTAACAAAATGCTACTAGTTGATTCGATACTCTAATTTAAATAGGACTTCATGTCCTTTTATTCTTCCGTGGTTGTTGGTTGGTCTCTTCCATGAGAAAGCAATTAGCAATATGATTTAAAGGAAACTTTATTGAAAAGTGCTAGCCTCCAATAAGCAAAATGCTTTTCTAAGTCAATAATGCCAGGGGGATGACATCACAATTTAAAAATAAAATGTGAACACAATCTAGGAGTAGACAGTTAAATGTATTATCACAGTATATGAGACTCAGAGAATCTGTGCTCCAAACATATGAGAACTTATCCTGTTGCTGAAGAATTTCAAACAAGATTCCAGCTTTTCACAACATTCTCTAGTAACACATTTTACTGTTTACCTCTGTCACCACCGTCATAAAACACCCATTTAAAACCTGCCTATTGCAGCTTATTAGGCATAACGTTTATTCTAATTTTGCCAAAATGAGGTCAGTGAAGATATAAACAGGAGATATAGTGGCTCTCAAGTTTACCCTGGAGAGCAGATGTAAAAATTCCCAAAACCCACCTCTCCTTAATCCCAGACCACACCATGAACTATCCATGAAAACATTTTTAAACATAAAAAATCTAAATGATTGAGAAAGTTAGACAATTGCTTAAGATGTTCGTGAAAGGAAACGCGGCTGGAACACAACGCCTTGTATTCCTCGTAAACCCAGCTAAGAGAGGAGCCCCCTTCTAACACCACAACCAGGAGCCAGGATAATTACAATAGAAACACTTTACTTCAAATCATGAAAAGAGTTACACTTGATCTTCTTGTTAGCAGGGGCTGTGCAGACAGCAACATTTACTGTGAAATGTAAGGGCAGATAACAGCCGATTTGAAAGGGGATTGTGTAAATCTAGTTAAAGAGCAACTTTAGAAGATTATTTTCAATTACTGAGATAACATCATGGCTCTCAGAAAAAAAAAATGGAAAGGTTTGTTCTTTACACCACATACAGTGTACAAAATCTAACAAAACTGCCTGCTTTCAAGCAGTAACATCAGCCGGCAGCTAATATGCCTTACCTCCACTTTACTCTCCTTCTTCAAGTCACTTTCAATTATTTCTAGCATTTACTCAGCGCTGTGAACAAAAAATCATTTCCAACCAGAGCAACAGCTTCAAAAAACCAACCCCTTCCAAATAATGACTAAAGCCTTTAGATTGCCAAGTGCCATATCTACATAACCTGGGGGACCTCCAGTCTAGGGCTGGGGTCAGGCAGCAGAAACACACCTGTTTGTGGCTGATAAAAAGGCACTTGCTCTTCTCCTGTCAGAACATTTAACTGAGACCACTGGGCCTCAGCCCCCAGTCACTTCACCTTAATCCATAGGAGCACACACATTCATACACTGACTAAAACACAAGCTACACCTCTAGCCATATGAGATAACCTTGTCAAATGAAATCCCTAGTTGTCGTAGTCTTGAACATGACTTGTGTAGAGGGTGCCAGTGATGTATTCAGAAAGAAAAAAAAAAAGAAAGAAAACCTAAATAAGCAACAGAGAACCTAATGTACAGGACAAGCATCACACTAGGAAGCAGAAAACCCCGCCCCTTCCTGGCTCTGTCATTTACAAGCTATGGGACCTTTCCAAGCCTCATCTCACCTGCTTGTTTGTTCTCAATGTTCCAGCCACTTCACACAGCTCTCCTGGGGCACGCTGTGCTCTTCCATCTTTCTGTGGCTCAGCTTTGGATGAGACCTTCCCTACCTGGAGAACCCCTCTGGAGCCTAGTTTAATTCTCATCTCTGTGAAAAAGTACCTCAACTCCCTTGCCAGAATGAACCGCACCCTGCTGTGGGAAAGTTGAACGCTATTTGCAACTTAATACCGGCCACACAGTGTTATCTGTGCCTGTCCATTTCTTCTAGTATCCTTGAGGGCAGGGACCATCTCATCTTTGTACCTTCAGAACCGTCAAACATTGAGAAGCGCTCAGTAAAAGTTTGTGAAATAAAGGACAAATCAATGAAGGGATTACCAACAAACTGACTTCACCAAATTTGAATTTCATCACCTTCAAAACAGGGATAATAAATGGTTACCCTGCTCATTCAGAAGTCATGATGATCAAAAAAATGAGCTGATGCTTTGCACTTTGTTAGGTACTCTATAAATGGAATGATTATGATAAAATACTAAAAAGCCATGATGTCCATAGTATGATGGCTTCACATACAGTAAAAATATTATCCATACATGCCACGCACCTATGCTCAACTTAATTCTGGTATTTTTTTCAGAAAGAGAAATAAAAAATTAGCAAAAGGGACACTTCACTGTCCACAGAAATGTTCTTATGACACTAAAACCAAATATCAAACATAAGAGAATCACTTTACATATGATTCTCCTTCTATTAATTATGCGCATTTTTCCGCATGGATGTGTGGCGAGATACAGACTCCACTCTGTGATGTAAGCAGAGTACTGCATATTCCACTCCCAGGTTGCCATCTCAAAACATATTAAAAGCAAAACTGCATTTCTCTGGAAGAACAGGCCCATGATGTGCTGAAGAGCTAAGGCATCTCTTTGAAGACAAAAAGATAACTGAGGAATTCTGAAGGTGAGCAAGAAGATAACGATGGCATATTTCAGCTGTAGGTAACTGAGGACTGCTTGCTCAACATCTCTTCAACCACCTCTGTTCGTTCTAACCAAAATACTCTCCGATCGTAGAGAAAAGAATTCTCACATTTGATCAAGACCGCCGCTGTAACAATAATAAATTCTGAAGCAGTTTCATTAGCTTGAGGAAGCCACAGTATCATAGCCATGCACTGACTCCAAAGTACCATGTGTTCTCAGGCCCTGGGACAATGGGGCATTATCACCGGAATGGCTCAAATGTAGAAAGATCAGCTTGGTTACACTGGAGTCTACAAACCCATAAGCTCACAAGCGTCCCCTTATTTATATGTCCTGATTATTTTCAGGTGACAAATAACTCTCAAATTATGTTCAAGACCCAATGTTCCCATCATGTAGAAAACCTACCCAGATCTACTTCCTACGCGTGTAGTCACAGACAAGGACAAGCTCTGGCCAGTCAAAATCCTGCAAAGGAGTTAAACTAATCTCATCATCAAATGGAAGGATGGGAACTGAGAGTTCTCACTAGAAGGATGAAGAGGCTGTCCCAGCTGCAAGTCATCGTAAGCTAGCTGGCCCATCATCCGCCCGGCTACAGCTGTATCCAACTCTCAGTTCACCCAAAGAGATTCACACTCTCGTGGTGCCAAAATGAGTGTCTCTCTTTTTTAAAAAAAAAAAAATGCCCAATTGAAAATAACTCCCTAATCTGCATCCTTTCAATAGAACTGAAGTGCACTTCACTAACACAGAGCACGGGCATCTTGAATTAGCAGAGAACTATTTTTAACACATGAAGGATAAGATATGAAATTAGTTTCACGGGGAATGAGAACCTTGGAGATTATTTACTTTGCCTTAATTACTTTGACTCACCATTAATTTAGCTTTCCTAGGGTACTAAATATTTCACGCTAAGATTTTGAGACTAAAGAAACTTGAGCACAAATTTGGAGCTTTGGAAGTCTGCAGCAGCACTTCAGCACCAAGGCATGGATGGCCCCATTGGGCATCAAAGGCTATTCATGGTGTACTGCTCAGTGACATTTTCAGTTGCTGTCTCCGTGTTGTTTTAACCCTGGGACTAGAAGCTCTGCCCTGACTATGCAGGGAGCCACACTTTATCCAGCTTCTGTTTAACTCATCAGCCAATAACCTCACTGGTGCTCACAGCTACTCTCGAGACTGCCAAATAGGGCAAGCAGCAATCTCATCGAGCCAAGGAGAGAGAAGTGTAGACTGCACACTTTAAGTTTTTCATGATCAGTGCAATCGGGCAATGGAGTCAATTCCCAGGGAAGGTGATGAAGGAGACACTATAGCAGGTATTCTGTCATCGGTTCATTACAGCATCAGTGGGAAAGAACGTGCCCGGTTCCCACCAAAGCACTTACAGCGAGCAGGGTCTGCCATATACAGCTGGCCATTTGCCAAAGCCCGGTCCTCTGCCCCATGGCTCTTAATTGGCTGTCCACTGGAAGACACCACAAACGACGGGCAGTGCATAGCAGCCGCCAGGAGCCCAAGGAGACCAATACACTTGTTGCCAGATGCAACACAAGACTCACCAAGACCACTCAATCTGTCAGTGCCCTCCAGCTCCCCCTGGCATTTGGCAATTAGAGAGGCGGAGGGTGGTGAGAGACTGCACAAGGTGGAGCTCTCCTTTTGGCCCCTGCCCAAAAGGAACTCTTCCTCCTTTGAAGTGACAGAAGAACTGACCCTGTGCTACATTTCATTCCTGTGAATTTAAGCTGTTGCTTTTCTCTACTAAACATGCTGCATACACCCTAACAGTCTTTTGGTTTTTTTTAGTGGAAACGTATTTTTGCTTTTTAAAAACATAAGTTGCCTTTTTTTTCTTCTTGTTGATCAGGATGGTGTTTGACTTCATTGATTCATGTCCATCTAGCAGTCTGAGCCCAAAAAACAGAGCAGCCAAGCTCACACATCTCTAAAATTCTATCACTTCTCTACTTTGTAATAAAATTCTGTCATGTAAATAGGCTTCCGTGATACACCTTTCCAATTTAACAATAATAATTTCTTTCTTTAGCATATTCACAGCTTTAGAACATGCTCACATAATACCATGCACTTAATCTTATCTATTTTTACCATTTGGCCCCTTTCCTCAAGTTTCAAGCTCATGAAAGAAAGTCCCAACTCTCAGTGCCCACAAGTGAGCCTGTTCCCTTTGTCACTATTGATCCAAATTCCTTATTTTCTAGGTTGCACGTCTCATCTAGTTCATTTGCACTTTGGGTTGATTTTCATCATTTAAAAATTTCAGGTGAATCTCTTTAATGCCATCATAATTTTAGAACTAACCACTATATTCCTTCTTTTACATAAAATAAAACAAAGCCAGTTGTTATTAATAATTTCTATTTGGGAGAGAGGGACCCTTATAGAGCAAAATGTGGTGGGATAAAAGGTTCAAAATTCTTGCTTCTTCCGCATACTAGCTATGACAGTGGACAGGTTAATCTTCCTGGGTTTTGGTTTCCTCTTACTGTTGACAGAAAAAAGGTTATTATGAGGATTAAACAGGATGGCATCTACAACTGTGCCAGAAAATACTCAAAGGGACATTCACTGTAACTCTGAGATCTCCTGCTCAGTTTCCACTCAAATGTCCTTCTCATTCACACGAATACAGGCCATCCTAACAAATCACATCTGTCATTGGTTCCCTGGAAGTGTGTCACCCATGAGCTGCCCCGTTCATTTCCTCAAAACAATGACCAAGGTCCCACCATCTCAGAGATCACTGATTTCTGCGTTAGCTTTTTCTACTAAGTTCAAGAACTTCAGAGGTACAATAGAAAGTGCAGACTAACTGCATGAATGGCCACCATCCGCCAGCACTTTCCAGACACGGGAATGAAGAGGTAGACAATGCAGAGTGACTGGAGAGCACATGCCACTGAGAAGACACAGGGTGGCACTCAGGGGCACCCAGTCAATTCCTGAGCCATCGCCCACCAAAAACGAGGCCTGCAGCTGGAAGAATGTATTCCTCTCCATCCTTCCCTCTTTGCCTTCCTGGTGAAACATCTTATACACGGAAGCTTTGATTAACCTCAACTTATCTCAGGTCAAGTTTGTCTTGCTTGGAGAAATTGTGACGCCTGAAATTCTGCTTCAGTTCAGAAGCTAAAAACAAAAAACAAAAAAACAAAACAAAACCAAAAACCAACACAAAACAAAACCACACACAAAAAAAGCAAACAAACAACAGCTTCTCAACAGGCAGTTGAGGGATTTCAAAATATAATTGGCAAGAGTATGGTTTTCCAGCTTGGATGGTTTATGTCAATTAAAAAATGTAAAATGGGCATATCTTTTGACCCAGAAATTCCTCTAATAAGAATTTATCCAAATGAGATTACTGCAAAAGAATAAAGTATATATACAAGCAAGCTTAGGGCAGCAATAGTGTTTAGACTGAAACACTGGGAACAACTTAAATGTCTATCAGTAAGCCCAGAGTAAACTCTAACAGAAACCATTAGCTGCCTCCTTTGCAAGTTGTTTCACCTTCTTTTCCAGCAGAACTCTGAGTTCCTTATTCACAAATTTTGGATGGGATTAGCATAAACTGTTACCCAGATCTGAAACAATCAGAATAATGGCATTCCCTTGGTCACATTACCTAAGATGATCCAGGCAGAAGAAGCCCAGGATTTTAGTTCAGTGACTGGCAGAGGCTCTCTTTCTCTGGATAATGAGCCCCTGGAGCTGCAGCGATTTTGCTACCATGAGGAGCATGAAAAAGAGTAAGCAAAAGAAAACTATAAAGGAGAGAAATCCTAAGTCCCGATTAAATTATGCCTGAAGCCCTTACCCACTGGATTTTCACTATGTTCTTATTATTTAAGCTACTTTGCCCTGGGATTTGTATTGCTTACATGAAAAGCATCCAATAAGAGTATTCAATTATTAAAAAGATAACATATATTTATTGGCATGGACAGTTGCCAACCACACATTATTAGAAAAACATAGACTACAGAATAACACATACAGCAAAATCCCATTTACTGAGAACTTCATCTGTACATAGAATATACACAGACACACATAAATAGAGATGATAGAGAATTATACTTGGAAGAATTTTACAAAAATGTCAACAATGGCTAACTCTAGTATTTCAGAGGAATTTTACTTTCCTTTTTGTATTCTTCTATAGTGTATGCTCTTACACAACAACATGCATTTTTGTGGAACAGAAAAACTAAGCTTTGAAAAAAGCTGGCTATTTACCGATTCTGTTTATCTTTGGTGGAAAATAAATGAACCGCTTTTCTTCAGATCCCTCTCCAAACCTAAGTGGTCCAGGGAAAAAGATCAAAACCCATCAGGCACTCAAAATATTATTTCATTATAAAACTCTAGGATGAAGCAATGAAACCACTTTAAGATCCGAATTTGTACATGCTGAAAAAGAAACACAGCCAGAGGTGCCCAAGTGTCTTTCCAGAAGAGTGGAAATAATATTAATCAAAATGAAACATCTTGTAGAAGCTGAGCACTTCATACTCAAACAGAGGAAGTCCTAGTGGGGGAGGGAAGAAGGGATCTCTTGCAAGGATGCCAAGAGACACCAGCTACTTGCAGGAAGAGCAGGTACCACTGAGGCCACTTACAACTACTTTGGTGGGCTGTTATGCTGGGTAAAATAGAGGGCTTAACCCTTGACTGCTGCTGGATACCCACACCCTTTCCTCAGGGACCCTAATGCCCAAGGACCCAACGCCACTCCCTTAGTAGAAGTCTTCTTTCACTTACTTTAAGATCTCCAAAGGTAATAGTTTCAACAACAACAACAACAACAACAACAACAGAAAACTAAATTCTCTGTAATATCTTTCAGTTCTAAAATTATAATTTAACCAAACATGTTAGCGAAATTGTGGTGGGGGAGGGAATTATTTGAACGGGACAGTAACATCTGAATGTCGTAGACTCTGGCTGCAAGTTAACAGCTCTAAGAAGGTAGTAATGGCTTAGAAAAACCTACCGACGGCAAACAGAAACCAGAAGTCAAAGACAAAATCTTGATTTGTTGATTGGTTGATTTTTACCAAAGCTTGTAGGATTTTCTGACTATAAAGTCTCAAAAAACTCTGGCTTCTAAATTCAGTTAATTGGAGTGAACATGTCTTTAATAGGAATCCTGTAGCTACAAGGTAACCGCAAAAAATACCAGGATGGTTGGTTTCATATGTTAATTTCCAGCAGTTGTATGTGTCTCTTACCATAAATTACTACACTGTACCTACACTGTACCTACACTGAGAACAATATCATTGTTCTCAGTCAGTCACCATTTAATTCTGGGAGAGGCACAATACTCCAAGAAGAAAAGAATCAAAAATAAACACCACCCATAGAACTGTCTGTATTACATACTTGTCTTTAAGATCAAGTTAAAGATTCATCTCCAAAAAGCATCCATCCCACTCAAAATTACAAGCGTACACTAGGTTATCCATTTGTTTATTCTGTGTCTCATTCTAATTCATCCCACCTTGATGGACTGTTGACAGCCTGCAATCTTAAAGGGCATCAGAATGAGAAAGAATGACAAATAACAATAAATGGTTCTCAAACCTCAGTTCCGAGAAGAATCCCTTAAAGTCCCTCTTTAGTCCATGTGCATCAGTACCTTGAGGTGGGCTTACGTACCTGTAATTTTAACAAGCAGACTACCTAGATCTGAATAGGGGATGAATTATCCTTTGAGAAACAGTTATGTAGATAGTTAAACAGTGACTAAGTCACTTACACAGATAATCAAACTTGATTATATAACTCCATATTGGATCATTCCACTCTTCTCTTCACTAATCTTGTCCCTCGTCCAGGAAGCCATCACCATCATCTGTCTCTGAACTTGACCACTACTTCCAAGTCTGCTGTCTTGCTTCCACTCTTCCCCTCTCCAATCCCTTCTCCAGAACTTGCCAGAAAGATCTTACATACTACAGGTAACACGACATCACTCCTTGTAAAACTCTTCGATGACTGCTTAATGGGAATGGCGTTTCCATTTGGGGCGATGAAAATGTTTTAGAACAGACATACCAATGGTAGTTGGACAATATTGTGAATGTACTAAATACCATTGAGTTATTCACTTTCACACAGTTTGTGTTATGTGAATTTCATCTCAACTTTAAAAAAGAAAAAAAAAAACAAAAAACAAACAAAAAAAAATCCAAAAACTTCTCAATGGCTTCCCATTGCACTTAGGATAAAATCCAAAGTCCTCAGCATGGCTTAGCAGGTGTGGCATAACCAGGCCCTAAGCCACATCTCAGCGGCCTCCCCCCCAGGTACAGTCCACCCTCACTCAATGCACTGCACCAACCCGAGTATCTTTCAATGGCTCTAAAACCCAAGATCTTTCTCAGGTGAGGGCTTCGCAAATGGTACTCCCCAGCTGGATAGCCCCAATCATTCTTCAGATCTTCATTTGTAAATTATTTTCCCCTATAAGCCTTCTCTGACTACTTCATCCTCTCTATACCCTTTCAGAGAAACCTGGTCTTTTCCAAGTTCTTGTCAAGAGTTCCAATTACAGAATTATTTGGGGGTTACTTAATGTCCTTTCCGGTAAACTGGGGGCTCCCAGAAGGACAGGAACAGTGATCATTTTTGTTCACTGCTGTATTTCCAGCACCTAGCATGAACTTGGCACAGTAAGTGCCTATTCATTGGGCAGAAGGAATATGCAGCATGCTTTCCTCCAAAAACATTAAATCTTTACTACAGAATGAGTACCAAGCTAGGTCACAATATTATGTGAGATTTAAATATATATCTACCAACATTATTCTTTTAATAACTAGATGAGAAAAATCAGAGACTACTCAGGGCCAACTCAACATAATAGAGTGCACAACCAATGCACAGAAAACAACTCACTTCTACAGTGCCTGCTTTGTGCTTCTTGATAGATTGAAGTTCCTAATGCCCAAGAAAATTCCATTTAAAAACTCTCTCCTCATGCCACAGCACATTACTGAGTAATGAGGAAAGAAGCAGGGATTATATATTTACAGAAAGATGGAACCGAGGTGGGTAAAGACCAGGATTCAGAAGGATGTCTTGGGAAACTGTTGGCGGCTCTCACATAGGCTCCACTTTCCAGAATAAAACTGTATAGAGTACTCCCAGGGGAAAAAGGACCCTGAACTCAACCAGTTCTGAGAGATGTAGGAAAAAGAGAAATAGAGGAGAAACTCGCGTAAGAGCAGGCATGATTGGTGCTTTGTTACTAAACAAACTGTTCTTTAGCGATTATAGATGAGCAAGTGATTTATTTTTTTCCGATCTTGCACTTGTATTAACTAGAACCCTAATTTGTCCATGAGGCTGAAATATGTCTTTATTACTTGCCTTCAAAGCTTATGCCCATTTAAAATAAGCTTATTTCTTTTCCATTGTCAGCTTGCCCAGAGCCGCCTAATCTACAATTCTCCTGCCCAACGCTCACCACTTCTGATCATTATGGAGAGCAGAGGCAAGCAAGTGGCCTTCCAGCTTCCAAAGAGATCCATCTGTTCATAACTGTGTGCACTAGCTGCAAAACACTCCCCAGCCCTGTGTCCACCACAAGGACAGAAGAACATCAGGACCTGAACACATCCAGAGCTCGTGCCACAGGCTACTTTTCAATATTTAAATTCTTCTTCAGCCAAAGCTTTGGATTTTCCCCGACCCTAATCCACAGTCCCAGTAGTGGTTTGCATGGCTATCCATTTAAAGAGTATCCCCTGTGTGTGCTGCAGTGCCTAAGGGTACTATTCCTGGCCTTGGAAGATGGGGCACCTGCAATTGGGTTATTTGTGTGACCTTTTACACATCTTAGTTGGAGATAGCTTGAAAGCATTTTCCTTGCTCCAACTCCCAGTTCCCTGTGCTCACCTGGGGACCCGCCTGGAGAAAAGACGAAGTTGCTCAATGTGACCAACTATGAGACCAATATGGTAGCAACCAATAAGACTTCTCTCCAACCGGGGGAGGAACCTGAGTGGTCAACCTTACCATCCCAACACCTTCCCTAAGCATACTGTTTCTCTTTCATGTCCCTTCCTTAAGGTAGTATGTGTGGCCATCATGGTGGTTCCCAGCTTTGCTTTCAATGACATGGCTTCTAAATATGCTTTATACCTGAAGATTCTACGGAGTCCTATTACCTTCTGACAAAGACATTCTTATTCAAATTCTTACCATTGTTTTTGTTATAGAGTCACATATACTTTTACAGGAGAAGAGGCGGAGGACCCCTGTAATACAAATAAACAGCATCCTCATGCAAGAAAGTGAAGTGACAGCAAAACCAAATCCTAATGTAGCAGATGTATGCCCCATAAACCAAAGAACATTCAGGAGCGAGTCATGAGACCAATATGTTAACATGGGCATAAGGGTATTACACATGGAGATGAGGTCAGTAAGAACCGCTAGCAGAAAATAAGATAGGGAAGATTAGTAAAAGAGCGGCCCAAGGACAAAATAACAAAGACACTAGGGGAGGCTGAAAAATTACCAAATATATTAGACAAAGGGAAATCAGGTTGGAAAACCAAAGACTGGAAGCAGGTGAATAGTCAGTAAAGAGCCTGGGATTCTAGGTGGGAGAGGTGAGATTACAAGTTACAAATTCTGCCCTGACTAGAGTTCGCAAGATTTTTCCCTTGGAATACGCCAGAATGTCAGAAACAGAAAACCTCTTCAGATTTATGCCATTTCCATGCTTTGAGGAACTGCAGAATATCTAACTAGGAAAACAGAAATCTCTTCAAGCATTTTTTACAAAGGAAATCTAATATAGGGACTTGGTTACTCAGGTGATGGTGGAGCAGAGAACCTAACAGGATAGCAAGGCAATCCAGAGATCAGCCAGAGCAGGAGGCTGCTACCTCCCTAAGGCTGAAGAGGCAATGGCAGGAGGGTATGTCTCTGGGGTCCATGGGCCAAGGTCACTTGTGAGCAGCTAGCACCAGAGCCAGTGTGTCAAGCACGAGTGGTGCTACAGAGGAGGGAGTCTCACTGCCAGGGATGCTGCACGAAGCTAGAGAAAAGACAAAAATGCCTTGGTCTTGCCCTTCTCCCTGCCCTCTCTTACCAGTGCCTCCCACAGGCTGAAGCCAGCAGGCCAGCTGACTCAGGAATCTAGGAGCACAACCTGAAGGGGTGAGCCCCCTCCGACCCAAAGAGGAAAAGGGGAGGGCAAGAAATGCCAGAAGGAAAGGACAGAAACTCTGGTACAAGAAAGATGAGTTACAATAGGATCTTCTTTTGCAATAGACATACTTTTAAAAGGTTTGTGTATTGCCATAGAAAGGCGCCAGTAATAAAGTGGTTACCTAGTAATAAAGTGGAAGCTATACCATGGCCTACTGACCTTCCTGCCATGTTAGGTGGCCCTTGATTCCACTCTGCAGAATCCCAGACTTGAAAGGGGGTTAAGGAATCTATTCTACATTACCCTTTCTTCAGTTACAGCTAAGCCAGCACAAGTCCAACAAGCGAATTTTTTTCAAAATTTTAGAATGAAAAAGACTCCTTGAAAAGTAAAAAAAAAAAAAAAATCCCCTGAGTACTGAATAGAAAAAACCTGGCACATACACCCGAATGATTACGAGTAAAGCTGGGGAAATATGAAGAAGATATGACGGACTCTATCAACCAATATCCTGGTTATGATATTGTGCTATAGGTTTGCCAGATATTATCATTGGGGGGAAATGAGCAGAGTGTACGCAGAATCTCTCTGGGTTATTTCTTGTAACCGCATGGGAATCTACAGTGATGTCCGAATAAAGTTTCATTTAAAAATATCATAAATACGTTCATAATATTCTAAGGCTGCTCTCCTTGAATTGTGTTGAACACAGTCTCTCCAGCCTCCTTATGCTCACATGCCCCGTATTGCCACTGCCTTGACTCTGTTCTGCCTGTTAAGCAAGGCCCAATAAGCTTTCTGCTGACCCATTCTACAGCTTCTTATAATGCAGTCTTCTCCGTGTCATCGGCTCAAGGCTACTTTTGCAGAAAGGTGATGGTGGAAAGTTGCTCTTGTTTGACGATTCAGCCTTGGCATATCTGACTACAGACAGAGCCAGAATGTAAGTATTTGCACATGGGACAATTAGAAGGCTGCCTCCTTTTATTTCATATCAACTAACAAGCTTTAACCTGTTCATTTCATGATTAAGCATTTAATTCAGAAGAGCTCTTTTTACGGATTTGCTCTTCCCTTCTCCTGCCCTCCTCTGTACCCTTTGGTCTCCTTTGGGAGTTGGTGGCCTAAGAGCTGGCAGGGGAAACTGCAACTAAAAGCCTGGCATTTTGACAGAGCAAGAGAAAAGAACCAACCCCAACCCCAGCTACCACTCATTCACTTAGCTAAAATACAGGGTCTCAGAGAAGCAGGAAAAACAATAGACCTAAGTACAGGCTAGGACTTCCAGAAACTGATGGTGGATGAAAATCTCCTCTTAGTCAAGAGCACGGGGGCGGGGGGGGGGGGGGGGGGAATCACTATTCATCAGAAAAAGGACGTGCGTCACAAGCATCTCTGCAACTCTCCTTGTCTGTAACTCCACAAATCCTTCCTGTAAAATATAACTTTCTTCCTTTAATGATCTAGTAGTGAATTATTTATATTCTTCAATTTATCTTCATGTCTTCTTTTATTTATTCCCAGACTTGTGCTCCTTAACTCTAGAAAGCCTGACCAAGATTACAGGCAAGGCACAGGAGTCTCAGCCCTTCAGGGGTGCTGAGCTTAATGCACAAAGCAGGGCCACGATGCATGGCAGAGAGAGGATTAAAATCTCATTTTTGGAACGGCAGTCAGCTAGGTGACCACACACATGCAGGCCTCCATGTCCTGTTGACCTTTCCAGACAGCTTTCCATCACAACCCATCCTGCATCCTTCCCCCACCTCCATCCCCACAGTTGCCACCTTCACTTTGGTGCTGACCATTGCTTGCCTGGGCAATGCCACCTCCTAACTGATCTCCAGGCTCCTGACTCTTCCTCCATGAATCCACTTGCCGCACACCTGCGAGCATGATCTTGCTAAGCAAATGAAAAATGACAATGCCTACGCCTTAATCCTTCAGTGGCTCTCCATCATCACCTGAGACCAAGTCTCCCAAATTTGCCTCTTTATAAAAACCAGTGGGGGCATTAATAAAAAATAAAATTAAATAAAGCAGATTCTTCAGTATCTTATGTTGGGATCCTCCAGAAACAGATCTTGAGACAGAATGTAAGTACAAGTTATTTATTTAGCAGAGGATCCTAGAAGCACTGGTAGAGGAAAGAGAGACAGTCAACAAAGCACAGATATCTAACAGATTGCCATTATGGGCAACTGAGGTTCAGTTTCACTAGGCAATTTGGGGACACAGTGTGGAACGTGTGTCAGTTATCACACCAGAAAGTCCAAGATGCTAGTGTATTACCTCCCAGCTCCCTTCTGTCATTGGCCTAGGTCCAGTCCTGAGGCCATTAACTTCACTGCCCAACCACGCTGCCCTACATGTGGGAGAAACAGCCTTCGCGTAGAGAACAAGAGGTACTTGCAGAAGCATTCTGCAGACATGAACTGGAGCAGTGGGCATTTGGGCAAATAAGTATGACACTGACCATGTCTGCTCCAACAGGCCATGTCCCTAAAGATTTTGGTACAGTGGGTCTGGGGTGGGACCCAGGAATCAGTAGTATAGCAGGAATTGCATGGAATTGTGTTCAAGAGGCAGATTGTGAAACTAATATCATGAAGCTCAAAATCTTGTATGGGTTTCACTAGGTCCGCCATTGTGTGTCTGCCGTCCTGCTCTCCAGACCTACTGATCCTCCTGCATAGTCACCTTTAAAGTCACATTTGTGCCCTTCCCTGCAAACAGCATATTCTCGTCTATGAGCAGGAACTGTGCCTTAAGAATCTTTATGATACCCAGGGCCAAATACTGTACCATTCATGCAGTAAATGCTCAATAAATGTTTGTTAAAGAAATAATCCTAAAATAAAATAATACGATATTATTTAAGTGTTCCCTGGACAAAACTACCTTCCCTATGCATCAAAACAGTAGGTACAGGGGTGCCTGGGTGGCGCAGTCGGTTAAGCGTCCGACTTCAGCCAGGTCAGGATCTCGCGGTCCGTGAGTTCGAGCCCCGCGTCGGGCTCTGGGCTGATGGCTCGGAGCCTGGAGCCTGTTTCCGATTCTGTATCTCCCTCTCTCTCTGCCCCTACCCTGTTCATGCTCTGTCTCTCTCTCTGTCCCAAAAATAAATAAAAACGTTGAAAAAAAAATTAAAAAAAAATAGGTACAATTCTACTAGTGAAACTAAACACATAATTATATTAATATATATGTTATATTACATAATTATATTTAGAACCCAATGTATGTAACATACTCAGGAATCTCTCCAGGAAAGTATTATAGCCTTTTAACAGTATACACCTTAACACATTTTTCCCCCAAAAGGGAGTCTTGATAGAGATGGGCAAAGAGGGGACATGACTTGGCCCTGGTCAACAGATGTGGTAGCTCCCTCTCCCCAACCTGGAGTGACCCGAGGTCGGCCATGGGAGAGGTGGTTTTTAAAAACATAGCAGGACTAATTCTCTCACAGAAAAAGGGAACTCAGGAAGCAGTCTGCTGGAGCTTTGCTGATACGAAACTATTAATTAAGCCCCACAACGGAGATAAACAGCTGGGTAGTGGTGGAAAGCTGAAGGATGTTTGAGACTAATTGGAAGCATGTTAAACTTTACCTACCTTGTGATCCTGCCATGGTTGTCCCCAGAGACACTATCACTCTCCACCTACTTCACAAGGATGGCACAGGACAAAGAAGAGAGACTTATTTCAATGTCACTGAACTCTTGGGATTATGACTTCATCCAATGACCAGAAATTTGGTACCTGGGATCTAGAATGGTAACTCTGGGCTCAATCCCTTAAGTGCAAAACAGTTGTTGTGGTTTTTAAGCTACTAAAAGTGCTCTCTTGCAAATGAGACCATAGCAGAGGTCTGGCCACTCACAGTCACTAAAGACCTCATCCATGGCTTTTTTCCCACTGTTTGGGATGTTAACCACAGCCCCTTGGCCACATTCCAGTCTGGATAATTACACTGGGGCTAGCAAACCTCACCCTCTAGCTCCAACTAAATAAAGTATTCCTTTGGACTAGCTGCCATAACCTTTGTTCTGCTGCTGTGGGCTATTAAAGAGCTATTCTGTACTTAGGATGGCTGTATTTGTGAAAAATCAATACTCCTGGTATAACTTTCTACACTGACAAGAAGTATATTCCACAATATCTCACTGGCTAAGTTATTTTTTTAATATAGTGCCAGAAACAATTAGAAAACTACGGTAATATCTTCTCCATCTTCTCAACTTATACTATTCATGCAGACACCGACTGAAGTGTTTGCAACATTATATATACAAAAGGAGGGCAGGTGAATATTCCACAAAATAGGTACTGTGTGTCTACTACATGCCAGGCTCTATTGTAGGTACTGGGAACTGTCGTAAGGGTTGTGGGTTATGTTCTCAGCATAATTTGAAAATCTTACAAAGGGAATAATTCAATGAAATTCTTCCTATGCTACTATATTTCTGAAAATCTGAATATATACACTTTACTAAATATACCAGCATTACCATGCACAGAGCTCCCAATAAACACACTATTCCTGTCCACTCTTAAAAGAGTCTATAGGACCTTAAACTCAATGTCTATGTAGGTATGTGTGTGGAAGGATATGTCTGTCTAAAAATAAGAAAATATGCTTTCTTGGCTAGCTTGGAGGGTAACAAATGGGATGCTGCCTATATATACGTATATATACGTATATACATATATATATACATATATATATGTATATACGTATATATACGTATACATACATATGTATATATATATACACATATATATGCTTGTTTTTAGCAATCATCCTATTAGTGTGGGTGAGAGTTTACATGTTATAATAGCGGAAACAGACATAAGGAAATTGAAAACATAAATATCTTTTGTTTAAAGTTTCTCTTTACTGTATGAAAAAAAACCATAAATCAAGTCTTTTAGTGTTCTACTACAAGGATGAAAACAACAAAAGGGGGAAATCTAAGTATTGTGTGTTGGCACATTCACATACACACACATTATCTTGTACTTGAAGATAGGATAGGGAAGTTAAATATCAAAATTCCAGTGAGTTAAATTAAATGCATGAATGACAGAATATTTAACATCCCACCTTGCAAAGAAAAATGGCTCAGAAATTTTAAAAAATAATAATAGCAATCTTGAAATTTCGATTAATCCTAGAGGATCTGAAACAAGTATTTGCCCTGGACAAACCATAACCAGACTGTGGAAAATAGTTTTAAAAATTCAGTGAAGTTCACTTGAATCTGCCAAATTATTATTCTGCTTGAAAATTCTCCTAGCTAGAACAAGTTAATAGCAGGCTTCCAAAACTAGGTTAAACATGCTCTAAATCAATTTATTCCCCCCTATAAATCTGCTAAAGTGCATGCTTTTCTGGTGAAAATGGTTCTTCAATGGTACTTAATACTGTCACTTTATTGTTTCTCCAACCAGACCACTTCAAGTTTTTCTACTGCAATTGTTACATTAAAGTTAAATGCCTATCTTTGACATAAATAATAAACAATGAAATACAGATTCTTTAAAATAGCATAAGGAACCTCAAAATGTATCACACAGGCAATACATTTCCTAAGTTTAGAAGAAATGCCTAATGATGCATCTGTGATCCAAGTTTGCCACCCAGTAATTTATTCATTATCATCTTAGAGTTAAGAAACACTGGCAAGATTACATCTCCCACAGATACGCGACTTGTCCTCCACCAACACGCTTCAGGTAGCATCTTTGGCAAGAGAGCTTTGATAAAAGACTGAAATGAATATTATGTAGCGACACAGTCTGCCCCGTGTACTTTAAAGAGCCCAAATCACTACACCAACAGTATTTCCACCACGTTGCAGACAGAAGACCAGAACGAGTGATTAATTAGCTGTAATGTTTAAACTCTCGCTGGTATACAAGCTGACCAACACAATCTTCAATCTCATCCCTGTTTAAAATTCACTCAGAGAATAATAGATCATTAAAGATTGTCCAAAAGTATAAACAATTACCAAAGCAAGGGATGGGGCTTCCCCACTTGGGGGGAAAAAGACAGGAGTCCTAGGACTTTTTATATTGAAGGGAGAACACATGATATACAATGCCTCTAACACCATAATCTAGCCTGGTGTCAATACTGAATTTGTACTCCCAAATATTGTTGTATTTTCTAAGTATCTTTATTAGGATAAAAATCTTTTTCTATAAACTTTATGTAACTAAAGGACAAGAATAATTCCAGGGAGGAAATGGGGGAAACTTTCCAAATGTGACCCAAGGGAAGACATTCTAGAGATGGTTCTGTCACCAGGGTCAAGTCACATGACCTCACTGTGCCTCAGTGTCCCATGAAATTAAAGAATGAGGCCAGAGCACAAATCTCTAATTCCCTGCTAGCAGTGAAATCCAGCTATCTATTTAGGTGTCACGGAGAACTCAAGTTTTTGTAAAACCCCAAAAGCATCTGACAGCAGCAGAAAATGTGCTTACAGTGTCTAATGACTATAAAGGGAAGAATGAGAAGGGTCTAAACAAGTCACCCTATCTTGCATCTTTCAGTTTATACTAGGATTAAGAGGGCAACTGAAATTAGATGCTTCATTTCATCCCACAGTAACAATGTGATTCTTATGACAAAAAAAAATGTAAATACTCTTTTTAAAAACATCCCCCAAAAGAAAGAGCTTCACCTGACTCAAATGAAACTTAGATCTGTCTCACTTGGAGGGCTTCAATGCTTGAGCTACAGTATGGGTATCAGGATGTGGAAGCAGCTGTCACTGCTTTGTTTTTCATTCACAGTAGGTGGTTGCCAAGCAACAAAATACTATTGTCTGTTTCCATGATCTATTGGCCAATTCTACTGGTAATAATGCTTTCTACAGTTTAAAACAGGGCCACCTTTTGGACAAGAAGAAATGAGAAAAAATTTAAGAATGACAATAACACATATATAAATAAATACACTGAATGTACCCCAAAATGACGTGTATACATATATAGCTGTGTGGGTCTATACATACATATATTTTGCAGATATACATATGTGCGACTATATACATTCATCTTCTACCTACCTCAAAAGCCATCTAACTTTGATAGGCTAAAAACTAGAATCTAAATCCCTTGAAGGCAAATCAAAGTATGACCTAGAGATACAAAAACATAGTAAGACCTATTTTTTCAACAATCGCAATAATTTCCAGTTTGCCAGATGTATCAAATCTGTCCCTTCCATACAAAGTCCTACAATCATAAAATCAATTTTGTCTACTTGTATACAAATAATATCAAAAGGAAAACCTTCACTATCTATCTACTTTGGAATTACCTAACATATTTAACATGCTGTAGGACTTACTGAGTTTTTATGTGCTACCACTGCGTACAAAGATAATAATTGAAATGGGAAAATACTGTTGCTGCTTACACCCAAGAATCTTAAAATACATTCATTTTAAAAATAATTGAACTGTTCTCCTTGGAATAGCCTCATGTGATTCCCCACTTTGTTTTGATATGGGTCCCTGGGGAATAACAGTCATGCTATGTTACTCTTGCATATTTCACTAGCTTGCAAATAAAATAACACACAGTGTACTCAATATAAAGTTGTCAACATTAACTTGCATCAGTTGCTGTTTGTTTTGCATTGACAAGGCTTCTAAAGATAAGAATTACAATGTTCTTAGATGTACAGACACAACATCAAAACGGCCTGAAGGAATCAAAGCTTGAAAATGCTAGAGGCAATCACGTTTTGAAATAAAGAGAAATCAGTATCATTTATACATAATTTATACATACATATATATATGTGTGTGTGTATGTATGTATGTATTGCTGCAAAGGACCTAAATAACGCCAGAACAATCTTTGGATTTTATGCAATGCTCATCCGTCTTCCTTCACAATATTTCAAAAGCACTTTGCCTTAACTATTTAGTGCATCCCTCTAAAGGAGCTTTTAAGTTCACTTTTTGAAATTCATTGCCACTTGGAAATCTATATATTACAACAAAACGGGAATAAGCAAAATCCATTACATGGCTTGACGTCATTACTATAAAGTCTCCTATCAAAAGGACAACGCCAGCAAAACAGAAACAAAGTGTGCTAATAATGAACTAAATATTATCGAAAATTACCCGTTTCTGGAACGGAGCCTTCTTCAGCAGAACCCACTCACCTCCCGGGAGTGCCCGTATGGGTTTCTCCTTCACATGTCACCCCATAAATGACCCAGTTGTTTTTTTTCCCCTTAGCTTCCCAAGTTCACCCACCTTCGTCTTCCTTTATCCAAGAAACAATTTCCCTCCCACTTTCTCCATCTTCAGATCTCTTAGCCTCCCATTACTTTCTCCAAACTACTGGACTCAAACCGCAGCCCAGTCTGCCACGAACCGTCCCCACATGCATTTGTTTCCCTCATTCTTCTAGATATGCTTTCCAAATCTCTACACCAAACAAATGCAATACTGATAAAAGTAGGGTTTCAAGCCAGTTTTTGTTTTTGTTTTTTTGTTTTGTTTTTTACTTACAGGACCAAAATGTTGAGAGAAAAGGAGAAGAGCAGGAGTGTATTCGGAAGGAGAAGCGTGGGACACGGGGATCCTACCCACCCGGGCTTCCCCACCTGTCGACCCCACTTTCCCCATGTGCGCGCCGCGGGATGACAACCACAACACTCCAGAACCACCCCCTCCGGGAAGGAGGCGGGGTTACGCCTTCAGCCAATCAGGACCCGCGAACTCCGGGTGTCCAACCTATGGGGTGGCTGTGGCCGTGCAGGGGGAGGACGTGGGGTGGTCGGGGAGGGGCCGCGTCCGTGGGAGGCGCGCACGTGTCGAGTCCAGAGAGGCAGGGAGGCGGAGAGGCGGCAGGCGTCCAGGACCTGAGGCGCGGACTCTGCACCCTGGCAGCCGCCGAGTCCAGCTGCCCAGTGCCTCTTTTGCCTTCGACTCGGCGGGCCAGGACCTGCTCCCGCCGAAGAAGACACGTCCAAGGTGTCCGGGTTCCCCGTGTAAGGGGACAGTCACAAAATAACAACAGTACCTAGCGCAGACGAGAAAGGGAGTAAAGTTTCCGGCCCGCACCACAGCGGAGTCCGCCAAGACAGAGAGGACAAGTGGTGCAGGGCGAGAGGGTGACAACCTGACAAGAAGAGGGTAGCGGGAGGGCTGCGCGAGCAGGGCTCCGTCCCGGGTGCCGCGCAGGGGGCGGCGGGCGGCTGGGTGCGCTGTCCAAGGTGCAGGGGAGGTGGGAAGCGCACGGCGGGCTCGGAGCCCAGAGCCAACACGGGCCGGCGGCGGCGGGGAGAGCAGGACACAGCTGTCTGGAGCGCCGGGCACCTCCAGGCTCGCAAAAGTGACAGGGCTGGAGCTGGTGTAGAGCGGGGAAAGGCGCGGGGAGCTGCGCGGAAGCCTCCACGCTTCCACGTACCCCTCCCCACCAGCCTCACCTCTAGCTCTATTCCCCTCCCCCTCCCGGGAGCCCACTCCCCTCCAAGCCTCCGTCCCGGGGCCATGGCGGGGGCGGGACCGGGGAATCCCGGCACCGAGCCCGGACACCCCAGGGATGCTGCGGGGCCCGGAGCTGCTTGCTTACCTGGATCCGCGATACCGGGAGCGGGGGCAGCCCGCCGCGCGGAGCCGGGAGCCGGGAGCCGGGCGCTGGGCGCGGCGCGGCTCCTCCTCGCCTTGTCGTCCTCCTCGTCCGCTTCTCCCGGACTCCGTCCCGGACACGAAGCTGCAAGACGCGGCCCGGCTGCAGCTGCGGTTCCCTGTGCTGCCTCCGCCGCTGCTGCCGCAGACAGAGGACGCCCCGTGGCGACTGGAAGCCTGTGTGAGTAGCGGCGCCCGAGAGAGTGGGATCTGCTGGAGACTCCGCGGCTCGGGGCGCGCGGGCGTGCGCACGCGCGCCTGCGAGTGTGAGTGTGTGTGAGTGTGTGTGTGTGTGTGCGCGCGCGCGCGCCCACGGGGTGGGGGAGTCGCGAGGAGGGGGGGGGGGAGAGGCCAAGAGATGCTGGTAGGGACTGAGGCAAAATTCTTTGCCCCCGGAAATCCGTAAATCCGGCGAAGGAGGATCGAACGTGCGTCTCGCCGGGGGGAGCTGCCCGCGGGGCGGCGGCAGAGGGGGAAGGGAAGGCAGCGCCGCGCGCGGGCTCCGGATCCGAGCGGGTCTGAGCCGAGCGGAGCGCGCAGCCACGGATGCAGCAGAGGCGGTGCCCGTAGCCCTCGGTCGCGCGGCCCCCTCTAGGGAGGGGCCGAGTCGCTCTCTCCCGCCACCGCCGCCGCTGTCCGGACTTCTCGGCTCAGCGCGGAGGGACAGAAATCGGGACACCACGGTTGCCACTGCCACCTTGGAGGCGCTCGGCCCCTTAGTGGGCCGATCGGAGACCCGGGCGCACGTGGCCGACTACCGGCGGGAGTCGGCGTGTGCAAGCGCGGCGGGCGTGGAGTGGGCGGTGGAACCCCACCGAGCGCGGCCCACCGCCTCGCCAGTGTAGGGATGCGGGGCGGGGAGCAAGGGTGAGGTCAGTCGGGAGGGAGGTGAGCTTGCACGGTCCGGGGGGAAGGGAAGGCGCTTCTTACTCCAGGTAGAATGCTGCCTCTTTTCCTCCTCGGAGGCCACTTTTCCTCAAAGTTAATCCACTTCCCAGGTAAAAGTGCCGGTCGCCTCTTTGTTCGGATTCAGCTAACTGTGCAGGATCAGAGCAGCGCCTTTTTGAAGTCAGGCTCGGCCAAGAAGGGGCCCTTGTGGCCAGCCTGGCGCCGCTCTTGGCCTGTTAACTCCCATACTCCTTCATTCATCCAAGCCACGTTGTGTATACCTTAGAAATAAAAATTTTAGACACATTTACATACCTTCTTCCTAAAAGACATAGCGTCTTTTCCATTTCTTGCTTTTCCAGTTCTTGCTTATTTTAAATTAGAAGTGCAATTTTATTCACCCAAGAATTTCTTGAAGGATCATAAGGTCTGAGTAATACTTGAAAATACCCTTCCTGGCGGGATTCTTCCACGCAGGGATTGTGTTTTGCATACTTTCGCATGCCCTCCAGTACTTCGCACAGTACCTCGTACATTGTGTGTTTTCTATAAACGTTGAATGAGTGACATTGTTTTTTAGCTTCACATATCCTGAAGGCAAAGACTTGGATGATGGGAAAGTCATTACCACCCCACTAGGCTTACTTGATTTTAACTTGCACCATTTCCCTGTGTGTGACTATTTTCCCCTCTGGCTGCCAGAGACCCAATGTAAAAAAAAGACTACAGACAATAGTGACCCATTGTGCAGCCTTACCAAAGGGTGCAAGAAGAGAGCACTCTGCAGGGAACCCAATGGGATATCCTGTGTGTAAGAAGGCTAAAGCACACTTTATTTTAGTCCTGGGGGAATCTAATCTCTTAACATGTGAAAGTCACTGTTCATTAGCAATTTATAATGTCCCTTCTAGAACAGAAGGACAGGAAAAAAGTAAAAACTTTTAAGAGAAATGCACATTTCTACTAGCTTGTCGGGTACAAGCTTTTCTCTTATAAAGAGCATTACTTCATGGACACTGACCAATGCAAAGTCACCCCAGACTATTTCTGCCGTAGCACCAAACCCACGTCCTTCACCCTTGGTATTTCCACAACCATCCTCTTAGAAGTAAAAGCCCTCAGTTTTACATTCCACGCTAAATTTCAATTTCTTTGAACTCAGGCTCTTGTATGAGCTGCTTCCCTCTCCACTCATGATATCACAGCTTTAAAATGTAGTTGAAATAAAGTGACAATTAAAATGGATTTATTTGGGTGCTGCCAGTGTGTTCTCTAGTGGGGGTCCTTTTAAATAACTTCTTCTCTGTCCCTCAGTTTACAGTCTTCTTAAGAAGCCAGGTGCTTTTTTGTTATGTAGAACACCTATATGTTTAAAACTTCTACTTGGGGGCGCCTGGGTGGCGCAGTCGGTTAAGCGTCCGACTTCAGCCAGGTCACGATCTCGCGGTCCGTGAGTTCGAGCCCCGCGTCAGGCTCTGGGCTGATGGCTCAGAGCCTGGAGCCTGTTTCCGATTCTGTGTCTCCCTCTCTCTCTGCCCCTCCCCCGTTCATGCTCTCTCTCTGTCCCAAAAATAAAAATGTTAAAAAAAAAACAAAAAAACAAAACTTCTACTTGAAAGGAAGCTCTGGAACTTACAGGAGGAGCAGAAAAACTCTTGACACCCCAAATGGGTTCCTGACAGCCAACCTAAAATAGGTATGAGTCAAAGTCTTGCAAAATAATTTTAAAGCTTTGTTTTCCTTAGAGAGATGTCTTTAGGCTTCCCAAGTGCTTGTCTTTGGGATGCAGAATGTAACCAAGTTTTAACTTCTCTGATGACCACCAAAGGGGGCAGTCTTCTCTTTGTAAAAATAAATGCATTGAGAAGAAGCCAACATTTAAAAATAGTAATGGGAGCGCCTGGGTGGCTTAGTCGGCTGAGTGTGCGACTTTGGCTCAGGTCATGATCTCACGGTTTGTGAGTTTGTGAGTTCGAGCCCCGTGTAGGGCTCTGTGCTGACAGCTCAGAACCTGGAGCCTGCTTCGGATTCTGTGTCTCCCTCTCTCTGCCCAGCCCCCCCCCCACCCCCCGCTCATGCTCTGTCTCTCCCTCTCTCTCAAAAATAAATAAACATTAAAAATTTTTTTTAAATAAGCATGTAGGCTTATAGCAATCTTAATTTATGTTCACTTAAAAGATAAACAACAGAAAAGATAACAACATAAGATATATGGTGTTTATGACCCACTTAAAGATAAAAGTTTGGAGGGACAGCCAGGATCAAAATGCCATAAACCATAGGCCCTCACGCTACTTAAACACTACATAATAATAAAATGTGCTGCTGAGAGATTCGCTGTTATATGTTATCATAAGTAGGACTGAATCAATAGCATAATCATAAAGGTCCTATTTTTCTTCCTAAAAAGGGCATGCTCCTTAACAGTAACTGCTTTTTTTCAATTTGCAACAATGCGATACACTAGTCAAACATTAACTTTCTTAAGAACATAGTACTGGGGAAAGGTGGAGTAGGTAGAGAAACACTTTAACCTGATTTGACCACAACTAACTAATCTATTCTGTCGGTCTAAATTTAAAAAAAGAAAGAAAAAGCTTTCTACCTCTGAACTCATAAATTTTGGGCATGAGATGTATCATGGATTCTTAAGTCAACTTCTGCTGCTGGGAGCATATGGCCTCACATTCTCTGAAGTGAGGTGGCAGGAACCGTTAGTTGAAGTGCTGCTGTTGATTTGAAATGGTTGTGAGCATGCATAAGGAGACAGGTAATTTCCCCCCATAATCAGGTCCCAGATCACTTAGTCCATTAGAACTTTATATGATTTAAAAACAAAAAAAAAAAAACAAAAACAACAACAACAACAAAAAAAACAACCTTGACCTGCACCTGGACACAAAGTGCCACTTTGGTACAGAGTGTCACTCAGGAACAAGGAGAAGACAGGAGCTATCCTGTTTGCATCCGTGCTTTTATACGTTGCTTTATTCCAGGTACTACTTACTGTGCTTAATTCTGAATAAAGATCTTTAAGAAAGTCAAAAACCAGAGAAAAAAAAAGTTATACTTTATTCCAAGCAAAAGTAGATAGGTTTCTGTCATCATCAGTGCTGACATTTATGGTACAGGTGAATATATTAAATAACACCCATTTTTAATAGTTTCTGATAGAGTTATGGATTTCCTGGAAGCTGAAGAAAGCTATGTATCCTCTCCTCAGGAAAGTGAACATATGAAGATGTAAAAACAATTTTTTTTAATTTTTTTAATGATTATTTTTGAGGGAGTGAGTGGCGGAGGGGCAGAGAGAGAGGGAGACAGAGAATCCTTAGTCAGCTCTGTGCTCTCATGGGGCTCAAACTCAGGAACCCGTGAACCATGAGATCATGATCTGAGCCGAAATTGGACGCTCAACTGACTGAGCCACCCAGGCTCCCCTGAAGATGTAAAACATATTTGAGTAAAATTTCAGGAGTTAAGGGAATCCACTCTGAAGCTGAGGTAAGGAACCCCTAACATACGTCCTTTGCACATTGAGATTTACAGCTATAGAGAGATGAATTGGTAGATTTACTAATATCCTCATTTCTATTTTTAACCTGATAATTTAGTTGATTGTCAACACCAAGAAGATGCATAAACAAATCAGGAAACCAAGCAAGTATTTATTGAGTACCTACTCCATAATTAATTCTGTTCCTTATGCTGTGGTTTTTACCAAAAAGTATAAAGTGCAATCTATTTCTGCCTTTAAAGAGCCTATCATCTAGCTATCATTATTCTTAGGAACAAAAAAGCTAACATAAGCATACTTTAGCACTTGACCAGATACAACAAGCCTCAATTTGAATTAACTAATACAACTTTTTAAACCAATTGTTAAACCATTCTGTTGAAAATTGGTTATTAGCGACCTATGTCTAAATGCATGTTTTTATATTCATACACCCCTAGTAATAATCACTTAGACTGTTGCATGATGTGTAATGTAAAAAGCTAGTTTATTGCTGTATTCTGAATTTTAGATTAGAGATAAGAATAAAATTGCTGGCAAGAAAAAATGGACTATGTTGGCAATGGCAGCTATGGATTATCTATCACAGGATCCCCGGGCAAAGTGGAATTGATTAGGATATATTAGAGCTAATATTTCCATTGATCAAAGAATTAGGGGGGTACCCACGCATTTTGAAAAGCCTAGATCTACAGAGACCCAGCAGTCTATTCTTGGAGAATTTTACATAATATTTTATTTTAAATTATAAATGAATAGAATATAAATATAAAATAAATATTATAATATTTATTATTTAACATAACATACTATTAACATAATATTTTACTAAGGACTCTCCTTAAAACTTCTTAATTTTTGTCTTCGCGGTTTCTTTTGGCTTGCTGACACAGAATTACTTTTGGTTAATATAATTTTTAAAACTGCAACTCCTTCACTTAATTCATGACAGAATTATGAAGAGTACAAAAGCACCAACATAAGGAAACAAGAAGTTTCCAGTGGTTAGAGTGTTACCATGAATTCCCCTGCCCCTTATACAGTGGCACAGACAGAAAGCCAGTCACAAAATTAGAACTGTGGAAAGCCCAACCATCCACGTGTTGAACATTTTACACAGCCTGCCTCCCCAAGGACCCCAGAGGCTTTCATGTGGGGAAAGCAGGAACATCAATCATATCTTTTTACTTTTCCGGCATCTTAGCATCATATAAAAATAGTACTGGGCACCAAGTCATAAGATCTAAGTTCAATCCTATTCTGGCCGACAGCTTACTGTGAGACCCGGGGCAACTCACTTTCGAAGCATCAGGTGGCCCTCCTGTGTAATGCGGATAATAATAACTGACTCATTGGTTAAGACAATTACATGAAATAATGTGAGAAAGGATCCCTCACATCGTAGGAGCTAAGTAACTCTGTGAAATCTTGGATCTAAATACTAATTTTTTAAAAAATGTCTGTGGCAGAAAATTGGAGCACGTACATGAATGGGAGGCTCCTGCGGAAATTTTGGAGGTTTTTGTTAGAAGATAACTCAAATAATGTTGAATGATTTGATGATTCCTGGGAGTCCCTTCCAAGGATATTTTAGGAAAACCACAGACAACCAAAAGTTGGCAGAAACAGACACATGCAGGATATTGTGGGTTCCATAATTCTAGAGGTGCTGTAATTCTATAAATTCTACTGCTATTGCAAAACCCAGGCTTTTGTGTTCATTTGTTTTTAATTAGTCTCTGTTTTTTTCGGTCACACGGATTCTCCTTTCCCAGTGATGGTTTGCCCTGCTAACTTGCCTATGTGAACATTTATTTTAAAAATTAATACCAGGGGCGCCTGGGTGGCGCAGTCGGTTAAGCGTCCGACTTCAGCCAGGTCACGATCTCGCGGTCCGTGAGTTCGAGCCCCGTGTCGGGCTCTGGGCTGATGGCTCAGAGCCTGGAGCCCGCTTTGGATTCTGTGTCTCCCTCTCTCTCTGCCCCTCGCCCGTTCATGCTCTGTCTCTCTCTGTCCCAAAAAATAAATAAACGTTGAAAAAAAATTAAAAAAAAATTAATACCAATAGTAATTTTCTAAATCAAGAATAGTTCACTGTTTTCTGCCCCCTCCCCTTAACTGTGAAAGTGGTGTATGTGTTCGTTGGGTTAAAAAAAAAAAAAAAAAAAAGGCAATGCAGAATGTATAAGGAAGAAAAAATTGCTGTTACATCACCTCTCAGGGACCAATCACCATTACTGTTCTGGTATATATCCTTCTAGACATTTTATTTGCATAGATTCATCCTTTAAAAAGTGATTCAAGTCAATGTTCAGCCATTTAAATGCATACTAGCATTTTAGTAAAAACGGTTCACAAAAAAGTTCAACAGTTTTGTTCTCTTTTGTTTTTTCCTTTCATACACTTTTCTTCCAAGATGGGCCCTTTGTTCATCACGCAGCTTAAACAGGATTTTAGCCAATCATCTTTGAAAACTTCCCTTCCTGGGGCGCCTGGGTGGCTCGGTCGGTTGAGCTTCTGACTGACTTCAGCTCGGGTCATGATCTCACCATTCCTGGGTTTGAGCCCCATGTAGGGCTCTGTGCTAACAGCTCAGAGCCTGGAGCCTGCTTCAGATTCTGTGTCTCCCTCTCTCTCTGCCCCTCCCCTGCTCATGCTCTGTCTCTCTCTGTCTCAAAAATAAACATTAAAAAAAATTTTTTTAAAAGAAAACTTCCCTTCCTATTTCCTCACTTTCACCACATCTAACAATGAGTCCTTTTTAATGACCCTTTAAAAACTTAGTCTCACCTTGAGCTGACGTGATCTGGAGTCACAAGCCCTGCTCCTTGGCCTCTGGCCATTCTGTGGGTGCTTTGCATTACTTAGCCTCCACCCCCAAGATGAGGTCCAGCTCTGACCTTGGATCTGGTACTGCATTCCCTGATGGAGCAAAAAAGATTCTTGATTTCAATAAGTAACCAGAGTGTGCACTGGAGTGACCATCTACTGGTTCAACAGAAGGTCTGTGTAGTGGTGAATTATTTGAGTTCATGTTTTATGTCAATTGCTGCAGGCAAAATTTGGGAAGTTTGTTTTATTTTGCTTTTAGGAGTCTATAAACAGTCCTTCGCAATGCAAGTGCCAGCGATAATTCCAGTAGAATCTCCAACTTTCACAATTGAGCATGTTCACTATTTTACCCAGAAGCTATCATTATTAATGAAACATATAACAATGTTTGTTTATAATTTTGCTGGTTCGCTAGTTGTACAGAAGGCTACAGGTTCCCAAAGTAAAACAACCACAACCCAATCTGTCCCCCTACAAATCCAAGAGACCAGGCCCTCTGCCACCCCTCTTAAAACGAGCGCTAAAGAACTGACAGAAGGAAAGAAAAAAAGAAAACGAGGTGAGATTAATTACATATAGTTCTCTGAGAAATATATGCCCTACATTGTGAATTACGAAAGTTTTAAGTAAATAAGTTACAACATTGTATGTACAACTCATAAAAGAAAATAATGAGATAATAAAATGCAACATATGAGACAAGCTATAGTCTTAGAAATTGTATACAGGGAATAACAATATGTATTAAAAAGTTTCCAAGAATTGATAGCATGTGTCTGACATTAATCAAAGGAGAGAGCCATCAAAGTTAGCAAATGAGAGAGTTTCAGCAACTAGAAAGGTATTCCCTTATTGCACATGATTACTTACCTTGATTCTTTCCTGTGCCAGATGTCATAAGATGCCATGTTCACACCATTAAATCTGAAAGGTAAGGTGAGGGCAGAAACAGAAAATCTGAGACTGGGAGACAGGATGAGGCCAGTGCTCCAGAACCAAGTCCTTGAGAGTTGAGTAGCCATGAAATGATCCTCAAATGTGATACACGGCTTGGTTGAAGCTCCAAGGGATGGATGCTATGCACTTTAAATTTGTTTGACTCTATTCTCAAAAACCAGCCTTTGAATTATTATAATAAAAACATTTGACCAGAGGAACTAAGAAAAATTGAAATAAATGCAACAATAATTTTAATTTACTTTCTGCTAAAATATGGTATGTTTTGTATCCTTTAACCTAAACTTCACAAATTAGAATCACTAGAATGCTTTTTATAGTTAGCATAGAAAAATAAAAATATGCAATTTAAGATCAAATTAAGCTAGATTTAAGTCACAGGTCTGTCACTCTCTGAGTAAGCTTGAGTATGTTTCTTAACCTCTCTAGGCCTCAGTTTCTTCATCTGAAAATAGGGGTAGTTTAATACCTAACTGTTAAAACATTTTGTGATGATCAATGAGACAACACTAAGCATTTCCTAATGTTGACCTGCCCCTGGGGGATACTAAGGGCATATAGAGTTTACTTTCTTTTATGGTTAATTTTATGTGTCAACTTGACAGGACCATAGGGTGCCCAGATATTTGGCTAAACATTATTTCTGGATGTGTCTATGAGAGTGTTTCTGGATGAGATTAGCATTTGAATCAGTAGAGGAAAGCAGATTGTCCTCCCCAAAGTGGGTGGGCATCATCCCATCTGTTGAGGACCCAAATAGAACTAAAAGGCAGAAGGGAGAATTTGTTCCCTCTGACACCATTGGTTCTCCTGATTCCCAGGACTCTGAACTCCAACCAGAACTACACCACTGGCTTGCCTAGGTCTCCAGCTTACACACAGCGGATCGTGGGACTTCTCAGCCTCCATCATCATGTGAGCCAATTCCTTACAATAAATCTCTTTAAATATAGATATTGGTTCTCCTTCTCTGCAGAACCCTGACCAGCATACCTTCCTCCACCACCAAATGGACTTTTGAGTTCACATGTCTGTTTTCTCTACATTTCTTCAAAATGTCAGTTATCCCTTCTAGTTTCTATCAGTGCAACTGATCATAGCTTCTCCTCCGCTCCAAAGAGAATTCCATTTCACAGACTTGGGAACATCTATTTTTCAATACAAATAGTCTCGCTTTACTTACTTCCCATGTCTAGACTGTATTCTGAATACATAAAGTATTTATTGGAATTCAGTTTTTCAGATACACTGACATCCGTAAAAGAGCATCCCAAGCAGAAAGGCATACATCTGACCTTCCTCCTTCCTGATCAACTCTGCTCACCCTTCACATCATACCACATATTCACCCTGAAAGGAATCAGTTTCTTGTGATTTCAGCTAGTACGAATCCGTTCCTCAGGGCCAGACCACTACTCCGTTGTTTGAAACTGCAAAACTGTGGACCAAGCCCAGACCATGAAGGTTTCATTAAGGGTTACGTCCTATGTGATCCAACCTGAAACATTCAGTGCTTCCTATCATAAAAATCACAAGTTTTTGGAAATAAATGAACTGAATCTCTTTTTCATATTTAAGATACTCCAAGGGGCGCCTGGGTGGCGCAGTCGGTTAAGCGTCCGACTTCAGCCAGGTTACGATCTCGCGGTCCGTGAGTTCGAGCCCCGCGTCAGGCTCTGGGCTGATGGCTCGGAGCCTGGAGCCTGTTTCCGATTCTGTGTCTCCCTCTCTCTCTGCCCCTCCCCCGTTCATGCTCTGTCTCTCTCTGTCCCCAAAAATAAATAAACGTTGAAAAAAAAATTAAAAAAAAAAAAAAAAGATACTCCAAGAGTTTTCACATGGAACATGTGTATATTTATATTTCTTAATCTGGGGCATATAAGGGATTTATAATCAGAGTATGAAGAAGAGTTTCCTGATAAAGTGATTCTATCCAAGTTGAGTTAAGAAAGACAGTGGAATTGTCCTTTTATATATGTCCATATGAAGCTCTTTATAAACAGGTCTAAATAAAAGTGTTTATATACAGTACTTACTAAATCCAGACATTAGTGATTAATCAAGTACTCTTTGTTTTTAATGTTTATTTATTTTGAAAGAGAGAGAGAGAGAGAGAGAGAGAGAGAGAGAGAGAGAGAGTATGTGAGCAGGGGAGGGACAGAGACAGAGGGAGATAGAGAATCCCAAGCAGACTTCACACTGTCAGCACAGAGCCCCATGTGGGGCTTGAACTCCCAAACCACAAGATCATGACCTGAGCTGAAGTCAAGAGTCAGTCATTTAACCGACTGAGCCACTCATGCACCCCTCAAGTACTCTTTTACTCAGATGATTCTCTGATACTGTAGAATAGGAAAAGCCAGACCAAGAGGTTATTGTGATACATTTTAATGATTTTATTCCATGACAATTATAGAAGGAAAAATGAAAATAAATAGCAGTTGGACTTTAGCAGCTGTTTTAGTGAGATAATCTCCATTTTAGATTTCTAGAATGGAGACAGTAGTCTGGGCGAGAAGAAACAAGATTTTGTTCTTACGTGGTAAAAGATCTCGTGTTAAAGATCTTGTTTTTATTGTAGGAGGGTGGGGAGAGAGGGAATATGATATGCCAGTCTACCTGCTATGGATGGAATGTGTCCCCCCCAAATTCACATGTTGAAATCCTACCCCCTAAAATGACGTTATTGGTATTAGGATGTGGGACTTTGGGGAGGATACATCTAATAAGGTCATGAGGGTGGAGCCTTCAAGAAAGGGATTAATGTCCTTACAAGAAGAAATACAAAAGCTTGCTTTCCACTTTATGAGGGTATATGGAAGAGATGGTCACCTGCAAGCTAGGGAGAGAGGCTTCACCAACCCCAGAATCAGCCAGCACCCTGATCTTGGACTGACTAGCCTTCAGAACTGCAAGAAATAAATGTTGGTTGTTTTAGCCACCCAGTCAGTGTTATTCTGTAATAGCCTGAACTAAGACCCTACCCCAAGAGTTAATGTAGTAGTTGTTGTCTTTTACTTTAACTGCCATGTAGTAATCTGTTCTTGGACTAGAAGACTGTTAGAATTTCCAGGGAATCATTAACGTCTTGCTAACAACCATGCATAATTATGTGAATGTGTATGTGTTTTACTCGTATAAGCTTTGTCATTAATACAGTTAACTAGAACCTTGTTTCATTCTTACAGTGGAAATGTCAATTATGACTTTGGGTTTGTCTTATATTTTTCAAAGCCATTTTTACTCTCTTTACAGATTCCATGTTATACATTACTACTTATAGCTGGATGCAAATAAAATAAATGCTTTAAATGTTTTGGTAAATCTCCCATCAAGGCTCTTTTTTTGAGCATCTTAAATATATGAAAGAAATATGTACTATAGGTATGCAAAACCATAATCACAATCACACCTTCACAGTTTGGGCGCCTAGGTGACTCAGTCGGTTAAGTGTCCAACTTCAGCTCAGGTCACGAACTCGCCACTCGTGAGTTCGAGCCCCGAGTTGGGCTTTTTGCTGACAGCTCAGAGCCTGGAGCCTGCTTCCCATTCTGCGTCTCCCTCTCTCTGCCCCTCTCCCACTCATGCTCTGTCTCTTTCTCTCAAAAATAAATAAACGTTAAAAAAAAATTTAAACCTTCACGGTTTAATTGACATTCCTTAAGAAGGCAGTGTTTGCCCAGAACTACCATTTCACAGAATCCTTCTAATGACTGCATCACTCTGGAAACCAATGCAATTGACTTATAAATTCTACAAGTGGAATAAGATGAGGGGTACAAGGGACGATGCTTCCAAATTCAATCCATGCTTTGAATTTGCTTTTTAATTTATTTTCCAGGTCTTTCTTTTCCTAGCCTGTTATGATGGTGCTTTGTTGTAGACTGTTGATTTATTTATGAGGAGTGAAGATGGAAAATATATCCTTGTGTCAGAAAGCCTGGGTTCAAGCCATGCGTCTCCCACTTACTGTCTTACTTTGAGTAAATTATTTTACCAGCTCCTGCTCAGTATTTTCATCTCTAAATTAGAGAAAATGGTAATGCTCATCTCCCAAAGCTATTATGAAGATTAAATTGAATTTTTCACATAAAAATTTTGTAAAATCTAAGGCATCGTATAAATGCTAAAACATTTGGAGGGTATTACTACAGTTGTTACTATTTTAAAATATTAATATTTTCAAAGCTAAATATAGTAACACAGTCAACCATGAACTAATTTACTTGGCATAGTTTCTAGAACAAAATAAAGAATGCATTTGCAAAGTGAGATGCTGTTCGTTCATCTCACACCAGTGATTCACTCATCTAAGACTCAGCCTGGTACAAAGCATGTAGTAAGGTGTTCAGTACATCATGTTATTTATCTCTTTCTTTTAAACAAATTTTTTTAATGTTTATTTATTTTTGAGACAGAGACAGAGCATGAGTGGGGGAGGGGTAGAGAGAGAGGGAGACACAGAATCCGAAGGAGTCTCCATGCTCTGAGCTGTCAGCACAGAGCCTGACGTGGGCCTCGAACTCACAGACCGTGAGATCGTGACCTGAGCTGAAGTCGGCCGCTTAACCAACTGAGCCTCCCAGGTGCCCCTCCCCTTCTTTTAAAACAACTTTATTTCTTTTCAATCCTCCCGTACCTTTCCTCTTGGTTTATATTATTGGGATTATATTTTTGCAGTAAGCAAATATCCCAAGGACTATGAAAAATGCTGATAGCATTTTTCCATCTAAGAACCACATTGGCCCTTTATAAACACATTAATGATCATCACACAACATTGTCTATCTTGAATGTTTTCGCATCTTTTTATCATGCATGTCTGCCTAGTTTAAAATCACAGGGCAGGAACTCTGTCTAATTCTATTTGTAAATCAGAGAGAGAGCATTGTTGTTCAATAAATGCCAAGAAGCGACAGCATCCATGTGAGGTGAATAGGTGGAAATTATTATTTCTGTGTATAGAAAGGTGAAAATAAAATGGGTACTCTACAATTTTCAAAGCATTCTCATATCGATTATCTCGTTTGTCTATCGCACCGACATTGTGAGGAAGCTAGAGAGGGCAGCTTTACTGTTAGCCTCCTTGTATGAAGGCAGAAAGTGAGACAAAGAGGTTAAATGCCTTATCCAAGACCCCTCAGCAAGTCAGCAGCGCAGCTGGAGGGGAATCCAGACCTGCATAGTCTCTGCCCTGTGGTCTTCTCAACTGATGCTGCAGGAACCTCATAGCAGTAACCGTGCCGGGTCTGTGAGCATGTCAAGAAGCATCAAGAAGCTTATCTATTTTCTTCCCTCTGGGTCTCAGCACTTAACTCTGTCCCTGGCCCACAACAAGTGCTTCATAAATAGTTGTTTAATTAATTAATTAATTAATTAATTAATTAATATTATGACTATTCTATCAGCAGGACTCAAGAGTTAATTACTGAGTCCCAATGTCCTTGCAGTCCAGACCGCTGTTCAACCCACAAAACTATTCTGTATTGCTACTTTTCTGTTTCATTTAGTGACCCTTGTGATGCCAGTTTCCAGTACCACTCTCCATCCTATCATTCTCCTACCAGGTTGCTACCTCTGTTCAGCAGCTCCCCTACATACTACCTCTCTAATAGACTCAGCTATAACCTGAAAAATCCAATAAATGAAGGGCCTAAAAAAGTATACGTCTAACCTTTCATTTCATTACAAAAGTATGTGATATGTTGACTGCTAAAATCTTCAGGGCTGTCCAGAAATCAGAAACTGATACGAGGACACACAAGACTTACAATTGAGAGTCTGCTATGAATGTTCTCTGTTTATGCTAATGGCAAATGGAAGGTCTAAGACATTTGTGTGCTATATTGAGCTTTGGAAAAGTGTGAAACACACAAGCTAGATTGGGCAGTAAATGAGTTGGGGAACAGTAATAATGAAGGGAAGGGTGTGAGAATGGCTGTGGACACAGTGGCTACTTTTCTTAGATGTGGCAGGAAACAGTCAGTAATCCAATTAGCTAGACCAGATTTGAACCGAAGGCATTGCTCATATAGTAGTTGTAGAGTGTCTTTACTTAGTGGTGCTAGAATCAAATGACTGCACACATTTGATATGGGCACTAGTTTAGGGACCAAATCATCATCCTCGACATCCTTTCTATGTATGCTGTCATTTTGCAGATGTCTTTTAGTAGCATTTTGGCTAATTATCTTTTCAAAATGGTTCATCAAGGAAGCCAGTGGTTGAACTCACTAAGTCTTATTTCTTAGAATCAAAACCAACTCAACAGACCAACAATCCTTTCTCACCCACACAGCCTCTATAAAACACACATATTGTTGAATTACAACTAACCTTATGTCTGTCCTCAGTTCAGTTCTTCATTTTCCAGAGAAATCCACAAAACATGAAACTATTTCTCTTAGAAGAAAATCTTATTTAAAATGAATAACTTATAGTACTATATTCTAATAACATTTTGAGTATTATAGAATATACAACCCCTGGATTCATGAATGAATCCAGTATCAACATGTGCTAGTTCAATTTCATTAACCCTTCAATAAAACCTGAAATTTTAGGTATGTACCCAACTTTTCCTATCAAGTGAGAGATCTGAGAGACATCAGAGAAAATGACAGGAGAAAGTGGGCCTAACTCCCGGAAGTCTTCTTTATGTTTATTGTGCTTGACCTTAATTTCCATGTACTGATTAGGCACACATTAAGCAATGTCTCTGAACAGCGCAAAAGAATATACATACATACATATTGACATTAGCTAAATTAACAAACCTCGATATCTATTAACCTGTCCTATTCAAAGTAAAACAGAAAAATACTTGCTAGGTATTACTCAAGGATGAGGAACTCATTTTTATTAATAGGAATGAACAAATGAATGGCCTAGGAGCAACAGAATCGTGATTTTCCCTTTGGTGTTCTGTTAATTCTACAGTATATTTCACTCTACTTAATGTGTTTTGTACAGCATTATTTTTTGTTAAACTTCAAATGTACTAATACATGCTTTTAAAAGTGATTCTATTGTTATTTCTCTTAAAGTTGTGTTTAAAAGTAATTAACAACTTGCTTTTAGTTGTTGTCTAGCCAGATTCTCGTATATGAAGTTGTTTCAGGGCTCACCTTTGTTCTAATTTCTAATCAAGTATTGAGCCTCTCCTATATTTCAGGTATTGTGATAAAGTACACTTTCTGTAGGGCATGCATGGTTATTCTCATTTTTTATAGATGACAAAGTTCTGTTCCGGAAAGGTTAAGTAAGTTTACAAGGTAAGAAGACTAATAATGATTAGTATGTATCCAGGAATCCAGATCTGTGTTCCTCCAAGGTCTATACCTTTGTCAGTATATCCTGTGGGCTGTTAAATTTTAAAACCATCAAGGTTTAATATGTATCTGTGTAGTTGCACACATGCAAACACACACACAGCAGGATGCTTTTTCCTTTTTAAAAATAGTCTTGGCATTCAAAACACAAATTGCATTGGAAAGACAGGAGTATCAGTAGTGAACTTCTGACATTTTGGTATATACCTGGCTTAACCTTTGCAAAATCTTAATTAGCATTGGGCCGACCTTGATAAATCATCCTTACTCTTAGTAAAATAAATATGACTTGTGGAAGAGATAGTTTCCCATTCTCTGCACTTTTAAACAGTTCTGGCATCAGGTATAAAAACTACCAGTAGATTTAATAAGCTATTTATTTCTATAATGAGAGAAACCCTTATTATTCACTAGGAATAGACTGCATTTGGGGATACTATAATAGATGACAGAAACAACAATTGAAATTCTGAATACATTAGAACCACAGCATGTTGCAGACCAATTAAAATTGACAACCAAGTGAAGCAAATACACATGGATAAATATAGAAAATTCAAGTTGTTGTTAGGGTGATTCCCCTCCTTTCTGCCTTTTCTCTTTTCTGGGTGGTATTTTTCTTTCTTCTGAATATTCCTGTTCATTTTGTTAATCTTTTTCTGCTCTGCTTCTGAATTTTAATCAAATTGAATGCTTACAGACATAAAATTTTCATTCATAGAATACCTTGGCACTTGGATGTATTTAGTGCCCTGATGTTGGGAAACTATCACTAACTGGAAATACTAGCTTTTGTGGATAATAGATAATTTTCATAATCTTAAACCAAGATGGGGAAAGTAGATACTGTGCTAAATGTTTCAGCCACGTGTTCACCTTTCTGTATTAAATTAGTATTGGCAGCTGGGTAGGAGATTACAGGGTACAGTTGCTTTAACCTTCAACAGTAAATGGTGCTTGCTGAATTGCCTCTATGTGCCTCTAAAGCCCAAGAAGCTTTAAAATATACGTTTGATGCTGATGATCAGAAAACACAGTAAATTAGCATCACTTAGGTTGATGGGGGTGGTGGGGGGAGAGTGGAGACTAAGTATATTGCTAATGGAGATAATGGAATTTATGTTTCTGAAGTTCTAAAAGTTTTGCATAAGGCCTCCCTGATTCTAGGAGATTAAGTTTAATAGAACAACATAAACAACAGTCTGAGTAGCTACTGTGGATCATGCATTGAACTGGGCACCCAGGGTCATAGGATTAGAGGTCATAGGATTAGGGCGCCATACCAGTGCCCCTTCTGATTCCGGTCACCTACCTACATTAACTGCACATTAGTTCATTCTCGTGTCAAAAAATACGATAAAGTATTTGTTCGTAATGTGTCACACTGTTTGAAAAAAATGAAGTGAGAGAACTAGGTGTAATCCTAATACAAACATAATTTCATTGAAACACAGGTGCCGTTCTGGCCTGAAATTGATTTTTAACCTACATAGTTTTTGAAGACAGAGTATCTGCAATGTATATGAGGACTAGTGGGGAGGAGAAATACAGCTATCTTGGCAGCAAGTGAAAGAAAAGGAGCAAGTTAAATGCTTTCTACTCTCAGACATGATTAATAATCCTTAAGTACTGTTCTGTTTAATAAATTGTGACAGAGTTACTCAATGTGAGTCTGGAAAAGGACATAATGATCGGGCTCCTTGTAAGTAATGCTTTTTAAAAATGGAGGTTGGATTTATATTATTGTAAAAACAAATAGGTTTGGGGGTGAGGGGAATGTTTCCTTACTGAATTAACTTGTAAAAAGTAGCAAACAGTGCCATCTACTGGGATTTAATTTTCTCTTTTTTACAGGTTTTTCAGAGGATCCTTAATTATGCACATTGAATACGTGCACACAATATAAATAAGACATAAATTTTAAAAACCCTTTGTTACTTGTCATGAAGATTGCAAGATTTTTTTAAATGGCTGTGTTTGTTTCTTACTAGTACATTCCAAGTCACTTTACTATTGGTATTTAAAAAAATATTCAGTAGAAATAATTGCCTTCACAGTAATCTACTTTGACATTCAAAAAAAAAAAAAACCTTTCTGGAACGAAAGTTAAATTACCTTACATGGAAGCATAATCAAATAAGAATTGAGGAAAACCTCCACAGGGCTGTGAAATAACCCTCTCCTCTGCTCGGCTGACAACTCTCTGGTCCATCCTCAATCTGATCTACCTGAGAGGCCAACTTTTACCTTCTTTACAAAGAAAAGGAGGGAAAGGGGAACACTTTTCTTAGTGAGGAGAGCCAGCGTTCAGTGAGGAGAGAACGAACGTTCATTTCATGCTACACACAGTGGAGAAGAAGGGGTTGGAGGTGTCGTCCCCAACACTTCCCCGGAAGGACTCAGCGTGCTGGGTCATCTGAGTTCTCTACCAGCCAGCGTGCCCTCGGTCGTACACAAGATGGCTTGTGAGCCACACCCTGGCAACATGCCAGCAGCGTTTCTCAAATTGTGGTCCTCAGTCCACCTGTATCAAGATCCTCTGAGGAGCTTATGAAAGACACATGTTCTCAGCCTAGTCCTAGGACATGCTGAATCCTAAACTTCTGGCCTGGCACCCACTTTTGACTTAACAGGCTTTTCTTATGCACATTGGAGTTTGACGACCACTGTCTAGAACCCTGAAATTCTTTACTCTGTAACTTCTGTGGTGCCTAAGATCAAACTGCAGGTGGGTGAGCCTCCAGTGATCCATTCCAGGCCTCTTTTGGGAGAATTGTTCTAGAACAGGATGTGCCTGCACATTAGCACCATCGGTGGTACTTTTAAAAGTTGTACATTCCTGGGTCTCCTGTCAGTGGTTCTGATTCACAGAGTAGCTCCCACCACTGTCCACAGTGATCCTGCTGCTCTAGGGAAACTCCCGGACCAATCCTACAAAGACAGTTCTCAGGAAAACCATGGAGCCGACAGCATTTGCCGGCTGTCTCCCCACTGGCTTTTGAGTGCACCCTCTTCCTCTTGGCACCCCGCCTCCCCTGTGGGCCGCTCTTGTTTCACTTAGTCCCCATACTCTGATTCCTTTCAGTTATCCCATTCTTGATAAAGCTTGTTGATGGCAACTAACCTCTCCCAGAGCATTAGCTTTTAATGAACTTACATGCACACGGGGTAGCCATGAAGTCTAGAAACATAAATATTATCTTGTCATATGCTTGGTATGATAACAATAAACCATTTATTTTGTATCTAACTAGGTTTTCAGACTTGATGCTCTTCCTTTAGTTAAAACGTCAATGACTTTGACTTGGTAAAAGGACATGGAGGCTTTTATGGTGATGGGCGTGCATGGATCACAGAGCACACCGTGAATGGTGTGGCAGTGTGGACAGAGGTTTGATTACCTATCCCTTTGTGGAAGTTTGCTCATGTGAGGTATCACCTCTCCTGGCAATGCTGGTGCACACCAGGAAGGCATTGAGGCCTCCTGAGCATCAGCAAACCATTCATGTCTCTGACCCCCACACACCACAGTGACACCAGGGAAGACATCTCCAAGACCAAGAACCGCCTCTTTTCACTTATCCACACCCAATTCAGCCATCAAACTCAGCTTGGGTCTAAGCCCCTATGAAGCCTTCTCCTAGGTGAGTCGTATCCATAGTGTCCTCTTCCTTCTCTAAAAGCAGAGTCCTTATGGTCTGAGCCACTACATGACAACCAATTACAGACTGTTTTTAAATAGCTCTTAAGTTGTGGTGAAGAAGAGTATAAAGAAGAATGATTCAAAAGTGAAAATTTGCGATGATTAGTAACATGAGTATTATCACAATTGATCTGTCCAGCCCACTGAAAATATGCTCATTGGAGGCAGGGACCATGTCTTATATTTATTTATATCTTCCACAATATCCCGCAAAGGCCATGTACTTAATAAATAGCTCATGTGAGGGGTGCCGGGGTGGCTCAATCGGTTAAGTGTCCACTTCAGCTCAGGTCATGATCTCTCAGACAGTGCGTTTGAGCCCCACATCGGGCTCTGTGCGGACAGCTCAGAGCCTGGAGCCTGCTTCGGATTCTGTATGTCCTTGACTCTCTGCCCCTCCCCTGCTCTCTCTCTCTCTGTCTCTCTCAAAAGTAAATAAACATTCAAAAAAATTTTAAATAAATAGTTCATTTGATGCGACTTTTCCTCTCATATCTCTCCTTAGGAATTCAAAGTCTCTTTGAATGTAGGGTTTGTTGACTATTCTGCAGATTGGTGATTACAGAGTCAGAGTAGGGTGTGTCTTAGATTAAGAGAGTCTCTGGGCATTATTATCTTTTTATTCAGATTCAGCCCCGTCCCAGACCAAGCCCTTCTTAGTGGTTTTAGAAACCTGTGTACTTCATTCGATCCAGCTCTTATTGGTTCTCCACACTACTCCCTTTATACAGAACAGCTCCTGAGGCAATTCCATTATTATCCAAGAGGAACTTTTGTCCTATTTCCCAGAGTCTTCCACAGCTGTAAGACACATCCGCTTCTCAATCATTGCTGGTTTATCTTTTCCAGTGGTCACAATTCTAGCTACACATCAGAAACATTGGGATAACTTTGTAAAATGCTGATCTCCAAGCCTCCTAAACAGGTTTGACTTAATCAGTTTGGAATAGGACCAAGGTTTCAGTATAAAAAAAAAAAAAAAAAAATCTCTCAGATAATTCTAATATGTAGCCAGAATCGAGAACATTCCATTTTTTCTTGTGCTCAGCTAAGAAGATCGTATTTTGCCTTTCTCTTCCAATTTAAGTCAAAATTCTTGGCTTCAGGTTTAACTATTAAAAATTAATAAATGCAAGTATAGACATTTACAAAAAGTAAGCAGTGATATAGAGTATCTCTATCCTACTTTCATCACCTTAGGGAGATACTAGAATCCTCAGGTATTTTAAAGGTTTCAAGGCAAGGGATGCCCTAATGGGTTTAAGAACTACTTTGTTAATGCATTAATTATAAAGTGGCATGACATGGAAAGCTCTGGTAAAACGAGATCTTGAGAATCCTCACCAATACTCTCTTCCCAAACATTTTCCCCAATCTTTAATGCCAGAGAAATGAAGGAATCAAGAGATGTAATTTGCTGTGAGGAGAGGGTTGCTTTGAATGGAATTTAGAAATAGGACTCCCACTCAAATGTACTGCACACTGGCTGATGTTGCCAGCTATCACATCTAACCCGGTTTAGTGCCCACTCAGTGCACTGTTTCCAAGATTTTAGATGTTAATTACCATTGAGAACAATAGCATGGGATATTTCTCAGCCCATCACTCTGCTTTGCCTAGCACATAAGTGTGCAGGGGATATGTGAATGACTAATAAATATATGTGCGTAATAGGTTTCACTAAAATAAAATGATTCATATTTGGACAAAATGCCCTCCTCCATCCATTTGAAGTTGTTTCGTTTAATTTTATTCTACACTATTGGATCCTTAATATTTCTGTCAGTAATCAATGGAAATGATGATGGCTTAAAATCTGCATGTCTAACATTTACTTCATCAGGAAAAATTAGCATATCTGAAATACATAATTAGTTTATCAAACGTGTTTTTAAACACATTTACAGAATGAGAGTTTTTATCTGCCAATTTCACTGAAGAAGCGTTTATGGACATCTAGGGAACTTAGAGTATGATTATGAAGGAACTCGTAACCAATTGAGGGATGAGCCTGGGAAGAATAGAATGAACTATTGATCTGAAATTATTGCAAAACTATGTCATTCTCCCAGAACATATGTGCTGGGAGCTGAGAACAGCCATTTCTGCTTCTGTTCCATCTTCCTTGCTTTTGTTTCTTTTTTCTTTTTTTCTTTTCTTTTCTTTTCTTTTTTTTTTTGAGAATTTTAACAGATTTGAGAGGTTTAGGTTTTGTTACCTTCCTAAGGATTCAGGGATGTGTAATTGAAAAATCAAAAAGGTTTGACAAGTCAGAAAGAGTGAGAGGCAGAACACATAGACGTGTGATTCTTGAGAGACTCCCAACCATGCTGCCTTCCTTTTAATTTGCAGACCCATTACGTAGGTTTATTTACTTTGTTCTCCCTTTCCCGTTAACTAAGCATGTCCGAGTTGACCCAGCAACATTTAATACCTCTTTAGTGATAAAGAGGAATCTAGTGACACAACAGCATCATATACTTTTAAGTATGAAATTTTGTTGTTTTAGAACTGTTAATATTGGGTAAAAATGCCCAGCTAACAGTTTCTCCTCCCCAGCACAGAATACAAGGTTTTCTTGGTATCTTGAAAACTATAAGAGAAGATCAATGGAACAGAAAAGTATCAAAACATGATGGTCCCCTGATGCCACAATACGGACAAGATAAAATCTAGAAAGTGGATCGTGAACAGAAGTCAACTTTGTGACAATTAGTGATTAGCAGTGACTTGAGGATTTTGAGCTACTACTGACAAAAGAGGAAAGAGGGAGGCCAGTGTGGGGAGAGGAGGGAAAGAAATCTCTTCCTCTATATTGCTCTACTGAAGAAGACTGTTTTTCACTCTTGTTATGAGGAGCACACATTTTTTTTTTTTTTTTTTTTGAGTTGAAATGGTTTCTGGTTGGGAACCACTGAGATTTCTGTCCCTGCCTCTTCTGTGGTGGAATTTATCATATTTTCCCTTCTGTTTCAGTATCTGTGACATGTCATATCCTCTTCTACTTGTTAAACCATATAGTCTTCTTTGAATCCTGTAGCCCTTGTATCCAGTAGGAGCAGAATAAACATTTAGCGAATGAATATCTTTTTAAAAGAAGACAGTTTTTAAAATCTTGAGTGAGGGGGTGCCTGTGTGGCTCAGTCGGTTAAGCGTCCAACTTCAGCTCAGGTCATGATCTTGTAGTTCATGAGTTCGAGCCCTGCATCAGGCCCTGTGCTGATAGCTCAGAGCCTGGAGCCTGCTTCAGATTCTGTGTCTCCCTCTCTTGGCCCCTCCCCCAGTCACGCTCTGTCTCTCTGTCTTTATCAAACATAAATTAAAAAAAATTTTTTTTTAATCTTGAATGAGAAACCAGAAGGTACTCTTCATTGTATACATAATTTCCGTGGTTAAAATTAGTTAGAAAGTAAATTGTTCCTTCAGCCTCGTACTTTGCCTAGGACAATGGCAATTGACTTCTCCTATGTAACTTTCGAAAAAGTCCAAGGAAATGTATTGTAATAGGCAACAACTTCTTGGCATACACTAATAGATGATTAGAGCCATGTGTTACACAATTCCAGAGGCAACATTCATATAAGGGACTTACCATTTTAGCAGGTGTGATTCTCAAACTGTAAACGTAGAAATGCAATGAATATCGATTTATTTTTTATAAGTCATCTTAATTTCTGACTCTGGACTTTCTATCATTCATGCTTGTGAGGAAATTTAACGTCCACCTCTCTTGGAAACTTCCCCTTCCCCAAATGTGCCACTGTTCTGGGATTTTGTACATCAGCAAGTGAACTCCACAGGGGAGCCAGGTTTGAGCCAGCTCAAGGACCCCAGCAGAAAGAGGCTGTGTGTGCACCACTAGAAGGCGACAGCTGCAGGGGATGGTAAGAGGTCATTTGGAAGGTATCCAGTAGGGAAAGGTCCAGACTAGAGTTCCTTGAATGAGGGGTATGTAAATAATCTGCAAATATAACCTAAGAGAGAGACTCTACATCTGACAGAACTACGAACAGCGACCTCTGAGTAAATAGGCCTTTGCTCTTTCTACTCAGCCCTCCTGCTCCACCTTGGGGTGAGGAGAAGAGAAGGTGGTGTCAGCAGTTGAAGTTTAGAAGACAGCAGTAGGGACAGCCTGCCTGTCCTACTCCTAGTACCTAATTAAAGCCTGGAGTCAGACCTCACCTGACAGAAGAAAAGCTTTAGTCAAAACAGGAAATTAAAGTTAGGCCTATTGCTTACCTAGGAGACTGTAGCTATGGTTGAAATTGTCCGGAAATGCTATAGGATCTCTCTGAGATGTTGCCAGGTGGTAGGGAGGAGACACCCACCAGAACACAGATGGAGACAGTGATCCTGATTGGATCCTACTGAATTCATGCTCATTGTCACGTTCCACATGCTCCGTCCTTTCCAGTGTGATGGCCTTCTGATGCTACCGTGCTCTCCTTCCTTGACAGTCATACCTATGACTTGAAGCTGTTCCACACTAGGCTCTTCTGCCTCCCCGGACATTTCCAGAAGACTGCATCTGACTCCTGCCCCAGGACCTCCCTCCTTGGGGAAAGCACTTTCCTTCCTTCTACTCTTTTCAAAAGTTTGCTCCTGCAAACATTTTCTCCCTAATGCATCCTCTATAAGCACTGGAAGTTCTTCTAGGGGCTTTGTTTTATTTTTAGAAAGAAAAGCCAGAAAGGACAGGGACAACTTCCTATACCTGAGGCATAAGAGCACAGAGCCAGCTATTGGCTTAAATATGGAAAGGGTAAAGGAAAAAATAGGTGAGAAAAAAATGTAAATCATATATCAAAATATTATCCAGCTCCATTTTGATTTCTGATGGATTTTAGTGATCTTAGATTTGATTGAATTTAGCTACTGGATGCAGAAGACAAATGTACATAAGCTAATCCTAGCATATTTTATACCTTGATGTGCTTGCTTCTTCCCTTGTGCTTTATATGGACTATGGAACAGAAGCATCACAGCATGGTGGTTGAGAGCATCTGAATCCAAATCTTAGCTAAGCCATTATGTCATTCTGTGACCATACACAAGTTCCTTAGCCTCTATGTGCCTCAGTTTCCCCACATATGAAATGAGAATGATGATAGTAATAGCATCTGCTTCATAGGGAGGTTATGAAGATAGAGTTAAGATTCATAAAGTGCTCATGAGAGTGTATGAGACATTGTTGATGATACTTTTCTTGTTCTTTACATTCTGGAATCTCTATGGGGCAATAAATTGCTACATGTGTAGCATTCCTTAGTTGGACAACTCAAGACTTCCTCGAGTCCTCCAGACTAGGTCATTCTCTTAGCAGCTCCACATATTCCTTTTTTAGAGCACTTAGCATCTTTACAGTTCAATAATTAACCTTGTAGTTACTTAACATCTGCTTTCCCTTCTCGGTTATAAGCTGCATGACTGCAGAGAGCACATGTATTTTTTTTTTTTTTACACTGTATCCTAATAGCTTGCACAGAGTGACTGCTCATAAGTATTTTTGTTAAATGAGTGAATCTGTTGAAATGTTAGGTGTAGTGGGAAGTGGTGGGCCAAGAGGTGTGACAGCATGGGCCAGCCTACCCATCTAGCTGCTTTGCTTGCATGAAGATACAAGGATTTGGGGAGGTGAGTTGGCCTACATTGACTCCTGAGACCTCTTACAACTCGTGCAACTGTCCAAGGCTTTCTCTCACAGTCATCATGGTGTTCTATCTGACCTTGTGTAGGTTGGGGGTTATAGGATATATTCTGGAAGGTTTTATTCAACCATTTGTCAAAATAAAATTTACCAGGCTATTTCTTTTTTACTTTTAAGAGGCATAATAAAATGGTATCAACCCCTTAGCTACTTTTAAAGCTATAAACACTAAAAACATCTGAACTCAGTTTTTGGCTCTAGGAGAGAAACTTAAAAACTTAAATTGCTACATATTTATTTAGTATAGTTTAATATTTAAAAAAGGAAAAAAATCCTAGGTTACTTGAAGGCCTTGTGGCTTGCTCCAAAGTTAGTAGTTTCCAGTTTAACTTGCACTAATGGGTAGGTCAGCTGAGGACTGCTTGGGGGAGAGGGAATTACATTAATGATTACAGACAACACTGACTCTTTCAGACTTCATGTTTTGAAAATCCTGATGGGGTACCTTGGTGGCTCAGTCAGTTGAGCATCCAACTCTTGATTTTGGCTCAGGTCATGATGCCATGGTCGTGAGATTGAGCCCCATGTTGGGCTCTGTGTTGATAGCACGGAGCCTGCTAGGGATTCTCTCTCTCCCTCTCTCTTTGCTCCTCCCCAGCTCATGCTCTCTCTCTCTTTCAAAATAAATAAACACTTTAAAAAAAGAAAATCCTTATGATGGAATAATATTCATAGAACACTATATAAAAAACATGGCATAGTCAGGATTTCATGTCCAAAACAACCTAGAGGAGCTACAACTATCAGATGAACCCATGGTGCAGACTCTCAGGGATATGTTTCTCTTCTCTCTTTGCACCAAGCAGCCCTCTCACCTGCCACCCAGCCTCTGAATCTCAGTGTATCTGATTCAAACTTTCTCTTTTACTTCCCTGAAGTAGTTAGACCTATGTACTGTGGTCATTCTAGCACGCAACAGCTGTGGTCTGAAATATCCAAGCCTTTCCTCTCCTCTTCATCAAAATCCTGTCCATCATTCCAAAAACATCTCATGCTCTTCATTCCTCTGAAATTTTGTGAAACATAGTGATACTTCATTGTACTTACCCTTTCAATGTTGCTAAAGTGATTAATCTGTGTCATGTATTACTGGCACAACTGGGTGTAAGATAAAGGAGAGAAAGAACTATGTACTGTCCATTATATTATGTTCCAGAGGTATGCAGTTAGTAGATGCACAATTGTTGAATAAGTGATCCAGAATTTTTAAATAAATGATCCAGAACCTTGGAATATTTAATTAAATCAAGTTACATATTTGTGTGGTGCCCAAGCAAATGTCTAATATTTCTTAGGTGTTCAATAAATATTAGCACTCCACTTGTAATCTGAGATACTGAATTTAGTTTTAAAATATACCAACAGGGGCGCCTGGGTGGCTCAGCTGGTTAAGCATCTGACTCTTGATTTCAGCTCAGATCATGATCTCACAGTTCACGGGATCAAGTCCCACACATTGGGCTCTGTGCTGACAGCATGGTGCCTGCTTGGGATTCTCTCTCTCTCTCCCTCTCTCTCTGCTCCTCCCCTGCTTGCTCTCTTTCTCTCCCTCAAAATAAATAAACATTTAAAAAATAATAAAATAAAATAATAAAATAAAATAAACCAACAAACCAAACAAACTACTTCCCAGGTATGTTTTGAGTTCAGCCTTATCTTTTATAACTTATATATTTAGCGCTATACTACCATATTAAGAGAATAGCTATTTAAAATCCATAATTATTAAGAAAGAAAAGTTAAAATGTGTTTGATGTACTGAATTTATTTATATAAAAAAAATTTTTTTTCAACGTTTTTTATTTATTTTTGGGACAGAGAGAGACAGAGCATGAATGGGGGAGGGGCAGAGAGAGAGGGAGACACAGAATCGGAAACAGGCTCCAGGCTCCGAGCCATCAGCCCAGAGCCTGACGCGGGGCTCGAACTCACGGACCGCGAGATCGTGACCTGGCTGAAGTCAGACGCTTAACCGACTGCGCCACCCAGGCGCCCCGCTGAATTTATTTAATCCAATTTCCATCCCATCTTTTGCTGTGCTTCCTTATCCTGGACAACAGAACATACCAAAATAAAAATGGCAAAACTGAATTTAGTAGGTTCACCATGGATTTACTCTAATCTGTATCACTTAGACCACTAATGCCAATCCCTCTTTCATAGCTTTATACACCATTTCATTTGCTCAAATGTGCTAACTCCACACCATCACCCTCAGCTCTTATCCTTCCTCCATCTAAACAAAAACTCCTTCCATTTCCCTCCTCTCTTTAAAATTTAATTTTCCTGGGGCACCTGGATGGCTCAGTCCATTAAGTGTCTGACTCTTGATTTCGGCTCAGGTCATGATCTCACGGTTTGTGAGATGGAGCCCCATGTGGAGCTCTGCACTGACAGCATGGAGCCTGCTTGGGATTCTCTCTCTCCCTCTCTCTCTCTGCCTCTCTCTCTCTCTTAAAATAAAAAAGTAAACTTTAAAAAATAAAATTTTATTTTCCTTATCTGACTTTTTTTCATTTAGCAAAGTACTCTCTAGCTCCATCTACATCATTGCAAATGGCATTCACTCATGTGGAATTAAAGAAACAAAACAAGCAAAGGGATGAGAAGAGAGAGAGGCAAACAAAGAAAAATACTCTTAATTATAGAGAACAAACTGATGGTTACCAAAAGGATGTGGGTGGGAAAATGGGAGAAATCGGTGATGGGGATTAAAGAGTGCACTTGTGATGAGTACCGGCTGTTGTATGGAATTGTTGATTCACTATATTGTACACCTGAAATTAACATTACACTGTATGTTAATGAACTAGAATTTAAATAAAAAAGAGAGAAGTTTCCTTTTCCTTTAGTTATGTTCTCTTTTTTTTCCCCATTCTTTCTTGGATGTGATTTTTTTCCTCAAGGCTACCCCCTTCTTCTCTTCCTCTCTTACCATCTTGTATCTGCAGTATTGCCCTTTTCAAGAGCTCTACAAGTATGGTCAGATTTCCCAGACCCTAGAAAATCCTCTTCCTAACCCTTTTGGCTACTTTATAAATTATTGTTTTATGTTTGGCTTTTCATTTAGTATCTTGTTTCTCAAAAATGCAATCAACATGTTATCTCCATTTATCTGATTTTTTTTGTTTGTTTGTTTTGATGCATGGAATCTCTCCAGTCCTCACACCTAAGGCCACAAATTCCAGTCCTATGGGAGTGAGCTTGTGCTTAGATTCTAGGTTAAATCTAGTCATAAGGAAGCAACTCTCACTCTTTAGATTCCCAGTTTCAAATCAACATGTCAAGTGCTCCAACCTGGAACTAGATTCTGCCTATATCACTACTACTAGAACTTACTAAAGCCAACCACCTATCAGCTTCAATTTCTGCCTGTTGCTGACCTCTGTTACACTCTTTTTTCCTCCTTTCATGTTTGGACAAATACACATCAAAACATTAACTTCATTATTGATAAAGCTGATTGGGAAATGTGTCTGTAGCTGTTTGGGCGAATAGCTTTATTACATGGGATTGTGTCCTATCATAGCAGCCTAGAATATACCCTGTCTCCACTGGGTTTGCAGGCTAGCTTACAGGGAAAAGGGGCTAAGCCTTCTTCCAAATTAATTAAAAATATGTTACTCATCTACTGGGATGAGAGATAAGCTAAAAATGTTCCTCCCATAATTTTCCATTCCTGGAGAGTAGATTGGACATTCTCTTCCCTTTATGGAAATATGAGTCACGGGCAATAAATGTTCCACACCATCCATCTTCTGCCTCCCTGCTGGGGCTTCTCCCAACTCCTGCTATGCCCCAGAAAGCTTGTCTAATCTTAGCCACCATGCCAGCCCTTCTGTTGCCAAATACACTCACTCCTAAACCCTACATACCATGATTTCTGCCTCAGAAATCAACCATAGGATCTTAATTACTCACTCTGGTGACACCTTTTCAGTCCTTATCTTCTCTGACTTCTCAGCTCTAAAATTTGTGGAAAAAGAGGCAAAGATCATGGATTCAGGCATTATGCTTTTTATACACTAAGTTTCTTATGTAATTGCCATTGTTTCTAATCAGAAGACAATTCTCTTCATAACCAAGTCCATCTAGTGTAGGCTTTTCTAAAAATCAACATTCATGTGAAAATGACTTTCAATTGATGTAATAGAGAGATAGGAGCTTTGGAGTAAAAACAGATCAAAGGTTAGGTTCAAATCCCAATTCTGACCTTATTAGTTATTTGACTTTATCTACTTTCTCATTGCTTTGGTAATCTTATTTATAAACTGAGAAATTTATGAAATAATTAGTACTAATTTTATTAACAGTAGTCAAATATATTAAATACTTAATTTTAATCTCTAAAGACTTTATATACATTATCTAATTTAATTCTACAACAAGTCCATGAAGTAAATCCTATTATTATTCCCACCCTACACATTTAAAATTGAGACTTAATGAATGTAAGATATTTGCCCAAAGTTACACCACCTGTAAGTGATAGTTTGGAACTAATCTAGTAAAACATGTATTTGAACTCAGGCTTATATAACTTCAAAGTTAAAGCTCTTAACAATTGAGTTTTTCTTTTTTCCCTATACTTTATACAAAGACTTCCTACAGTGCCTTGTACAGAATATGAAGTCATTCATTCGATAGTTATTATCATTACCATCCTCCTCATCATTATGGTTATCTCCATTACTATTAAGCAGAAGATTACATTCTAACTTGACCAGGAGTCTTTGTATAGTCTTTTATCAATTTGGTGTGTTATCATGTTTCTACCAAAAGGGGTCAACTCTTTCTCTGAAAACCTTACAGTGTTATTCATGCACAAATGAAACCATGGGCATGTTCCATTATAAGTTAAGTGTAGGCAGACACATGAAAAGATGCTCAATGTCACTCATCATCAGGGAAATACAAATCAAAACCACATTGAGATACCACCTCACACCAGTCAGAGTGGGTAAAATGAACAACTCAGGAAACAACAGATGCTGGCGAGGATGTGAAGAAATGGGAACCCTCTTGCTCTGTTGGTAGGAATGCAAACCAGTGCAGCCACTCTGGAAAACAGTGTGGAGGTTCCTCAAAAAGTTAAAAATAGAACTACCCTACCACCCAGCAACATCACTACCAGGAATTTATCCAAAGGATACAGGAGCGCTGATTAATAGGGGCACATGCACCCTAATGTTTATAGCAGAGCTTTCAACAATAGCCAAATTATGGAAAGAGCCCAAATGCCCATCAACTGATGAATGGATAAAGAAGATGTGGTTTATATATACAATGGACTACTACTTGGCAATGAGAAAGAACGAAATCTTGTCATTTGCAGCAACGTGGATGGAACTAGAGAGTGTTATGCTAAGTGAAATAAGTCAGAGAAAGACAGATATCATATGTTTTCACTCATATGTGGAATTTGAGAAACTTGACAGAAGACCATGGGGGAAGGGAAGGGGAAAAAAACAGTTTCAAACAGAGAAGGAAACAAACCCATAAGAGACTCTTGAATGCAGAGAGTAAACTGAGGGTTGATGGCAGGGGGTGGGGGGGGAGAAGGGACAATGGGTGATGGCCATTGAGGGGGGTTCATGTTGGGATGAGCAGTGGGTGTTGTATGTAAGCGATGAATCACGGGAATCTACCCCTGAAACCAAGAGCACACTGTATACACTGTATGTTAACTAGCTTGACACTAAATGATATTAAAAATAAATACATAAATACATCAAATACATATGAAATTAAAAAAATAATAAAATTAAATTAATTAAAATAAAAAAGTGCAGGGAAATTTTCCTATGAGACAAAATACAAAGGAAATAAATAAAAACAGTGATAAATTTAACTACATAAAATTAAACAACTTTTGTGTGGAAAAGATAAGTATATAAACAAAGTAAAAAGACAAATGACAAACTGAAATAAATATCTGCCACTTGCATGACAAACAAAACTTTATTCTGGCATCAAGACAGACACACAGACTAATGAAGTAGAATACAGAGCCCGGAAACAAACCTTCACATATATGGACAATGATTTTTGACAAGTGTGTGAAGACCATTCAATGGGGAGAGGAGGGTCTTTTCAACAAATAGGGCTGGAAAGTGGATTTTCCCATGCAAAAGAATGAAGTTGGACTATTACCTTACATCAAATATAAAAATTAACTCAAAATGGATCAAGGACCTAAATCTAAGAACCAAAACAATAAAACCCTTAGGAAAACACATAGAGGAAAAGCTTCATGACTGGATTTGGCAAGGATTTCATGGACATGATACCAAAAGCACAAGCAAAATGAAAAAAATAGATAAATTGGATTTCATCAAAATTGAATATTTCTGCACATCAAAGGACAGAGTGAAAAGTTAACCCATGAAGTGGGAGAAAATATTTTTGAATTATATAACTGATATGGGATTAATAATCTAGACTATATAAAGAACTCCTACAACTCACCACCACCAACAAAAATAACTCAATTAAAAAAATGGACAGGGGCACCATTGTGGCTCAGTCAGTTGAGTGCCCAATTTTGGCTCAGGTCATGATCTCACAGCTTATGAGTTTGAGCCCCACATTGGGCTCACTGCTCTCAGCACAAAGCCTGCTTCAGATCCTCTGTCCCCCTCTCTCTCTGCCCCTCCTCTGCTCATGCTCTCTCAAGAATAAACACTAAAAAAATATTTATAAAAAAAATGGACAAAGGACTTGAACAGACATTTCTCCAAAGAATATACAAATGGCCAATAAGCACATGAAAAGATGCTCTATATCACTAATTAGGGAAATGAAGATAAAAACCAAGTGAAATACCACTTTATATTCATAAGGGTGGCTATTATAAAATAAGATAAGCGGTTGAAAAGATGTTGAGAAATTGAAAACCTTGTGCATTCCTGGTGGGAATATAAAATGGTGCAGCTTCTGTGGAAAAGGCAGGGTGGTTTTTCAAATAAACATAGAATTACCATATCATCTAGCAGTTCCACTGCTAGGTAAATACTCAAAAAGAATTAAAAGCAGGGACTCAAACACGAACGTTCAGAGCAGCATTACTCATAACAGCAAAAAAGTAGGAAAACCTCAAATGTCTATGGAGAGGTAAATGGATAAACAAAATGTGGTACATACATTCAATGGAATATTATTCAGCTTAAAAAGGAAGGAAATCCTGGCGCGTGCTACAATATGACACTATGCTAAGTGAAATAAGCCTGACACAAAAGGACAAATGTTACACAATTTCACTTACATGAGGTACCTAGGGAAGTCAAATTCATGGAGATGTAAAATAGAAAGGTAGTTTCCAGAAACAGGAGGGAGGAAGAATGGAAAGCTACTGTTTAATCAGTACAGAGTTTCAGTTGAAGATGAATAAGTCCTGGATATGGATGGGAGTGAAGTTGCTGGTTAACAGCACAACAATGTGAATGTACTTAAAGCTACTGAACTGTACACATAAAAATAGCTAAAATGGTAAATTTTATGTTATATATATTTTACCACAGTAAACAACAACAACAAAGGATTATTATTGCTTATACAAGAGGTCTCAAAGAATTGAGAAGAGCCATCAACTCTAATTTTTTAAAGGGGTAAACATTTTAAAAAGAATTCACAGAAAAAGAAATGTTTATGGCCTTTGAACATATGAAAGATGCTCAAATTCAATTATTAGAGAAATGTGAATTAAAATGAATTTATATAAAAGTTCACTCTCCTATCATGTGGGCAAAAATCCAAAAGCTTGACAATGTACTCTGATGGCAAGACTTTGGAGAAGCAAGCAGTCTCATACATTGCTGTTGACAGGGATACAAAATGGTTCAACACAATGGAGAAAAATTTTATAACATCAAGCAAAATTATGTGTGCACATTATACACTTTATGTATATTTATATATATAAAGTATATATAAATATATATATATATTTATTAAATATATATAAAGTATATACAAAATTCAACTTAGCAATTCCACTTCTAGAAATCTATTCCAAAGACATACTGGCTAAAATAGAAAATGACATTTTCACAGGAGGCATTCATTACAGTACTATTTACTGTAGCAAAAGATTAGAAAAAAACTCAAATGTTCATTAAGAGTTGAATAAGCTATAGGGGTCAGGGGAGGGTTAAAAAAAATAGAATTGAGGGGCACCTGAGTGGCTCAGTTGGTTAAGAGTTCGACTGTGGCTTACGTCATGATCTCACCGTCCATGAGTTCAACCCTGCGTCGGGCTTTATGCTGACAGCTGCTTCGGATTCTGTGTCTCCCTCTCTCTCCCACTCCCCCATTTGCGCTCTGTCTCTCTCTGTCAATCTCTCTCAAAAATAAATAAACACTAAGAAAAAAGAATAAGCTATGGACATCCATTAGAATGGAAAGCTATGTAGCTATAAAAAATAAATTAGATTCTACAGAAAAAATTAACTTGTAATTATATTATTAAAAATAACATCATGATATTTTGAAAATAAATATTCATAATAATGTGATTCAGCAACTAAGATTTTCAGCATTAGAGGGAAAAAACATACACCTATGAAATTGAAGGTAAAATTGAGTGAAAACTACATGTAATCTTTGAATTTAAAATACAGTATAAATTCAATTTTTTTTTTGTCCAAAATACTGATATCTCCTACCTCCACCTACTGAAAAACCCTAGGAACAATGACAGCCTAAGTTGCCCTTGTAAACTTAGTTTGCATTATTAGAAAACTAGCCTCATATAGGATGAAATATGTTTCTACAAGCAGCTGATGAGACTATATCTGAATTATCAAATCCTGGTCTGTACCTCTCACAGGACAATATCCAGGCAGAATATAACCAGAGATGTGACTAGGATGTTGAAGGGACTTGAACTTATATAAGTTGTTACAAAAGAACTGGGAATATTTAGCCCAGAGAAACAGTCTTTGGGCTGGATATGGGCTAAACATTCCTAGCTTTTTGAGACAAAACTCACTATCACTTTTTAAAAAATGGAATTAGAACATATCATTCATAATATTTTATAATCTACATTTTGTCTTAACTCAGTCAATGAATTCAGACTCTTGGTAATATGCATATTAATAAGCTCTTTTTTCCATTATTTAATTAGGTATATTTGGCCTTTCACTTTTTTATTCCCTCCTCTCCAGTGCCCATCATTTTAAATAGTGCTACATTTTAATTCAGATTCAAAGAATGCTTACGATTTCAAGGACTTAGGAGAATATCGAACTTATTTGCCTAAATCATGATGTATTAGCAATTACAATAGTTAATATCACAGAATACACATTTTCTCTTTGGTACATGGGATGTTTAAACCACGTTACTATGGTTGCTTATCAGCCACTTGGTGCTTTTCCATTTCTCTATGTAGATTATTTTTCAAATAACCTTGGTTAAAGCAGCCATAATTGTACTAAACTGTATCTGAAAATTAAAGCATCTGGGAAACATCCTAATGAAAGCTCAAAACTCCCTTTGTATGAGAAAATTAGCACTCTCTAAGGCCTAATCAGCATGGCTAAGGATACCTCTGATGCCAAAACTCTGAAAAGTACTCAAAGCCCCTGTGCCATCAGCTAATGGAATATTGTAATTTAAGGGGAAAAAGTAAAGAATATTTGAAAGTGATTAAAAGAGAGGCTATTTTCAGTGGTGTAAAGAGTAATAGAATAGACACAGAAAGCTGGTTTCCTGAAAATGATTTTGCTACAAATGTAATTAGGAAAGATATAAAGTGTGTCATTGGGAAAATTACATTAAAATTATAGTTAAACTTCATAATGATGCACAACCCATAGAGAAACAATAAAAACAAAGTGAAATTTCCCCAAATTACCCTAAATACGCATTAAATTTATGATTAATGTACAATATTAAGAGAAATATTCTGTTTTTCATTTTTAATACAGATTTTCTTTCTATTCCCATACAGTCTCATTTGTTGAGTTGTATTTTCATAAAGCTTATTACCAGCTTTCTTTTTTAAAGGATAGAACATTTTATCTAATTTTTCAATATATAAAACTCTTATAAAGCATGGTTCAATCAAAGTATTTATAATTGAAGAAGACAAAAAGCATATTTCTTGTGGCTTGTTAAGCATGTTTACTTTCATTAGGGCTAAACTAAAAACATAATTTCATTTTCTAGAAAGGCATTTTTTAAAACAGTTTGTCTTTTTTTTTTATTTAAATTCATGTTAGTTAACATACAATGTAGTCTTGGCTTCAGGAGTAGAACCCAGTGATTCAAAAAAGTTTGTGTTCATAAATATTCACATTTTGATTTAAAATCATAAAAGTAGATTTTGGAATAGTCATGGAACAACTAATTCTCATGTTCTTTTATAGATGATAAATGAAATTATCTGTTATTTGGTATTATCCAAACAATCCCATGCCAGACTGTTCATAATAAAGCCCAATATTTAGAAGTCTAAAATTATTTTATTTATTTATTTATTTTTTAGAGAGCAAGAGAACACCAGCAGGGGAGAGAGGCAGAGCTCCGGAGAGAGAGAGAGGATCTTAAGCAGGCTCCACACTCAGCGCAGAGCCCCACACAGGTCTCAGTCCCATGACCCTGGGATCATGACTGGAACCAAAATCAAGAGTCAAATGCTCAACTGACAGAGCCAACCAGGCATTCTTTAACCTATTTTAAACAAGGATTTGTACATATGTTCTCTAAGTTGTAAGCAAATATTTGTGTTGATTCAGAAATCATAATATAGGTTTCTTAGTATTTCTAAGCCGTGGCATTACAGAGAAATTGAGGCTGAAGACTGAGTTAGAGGTAATTCCTGAATGTAGGCGAGAACTTCAAGGCAAAGAGAATAATGTGTGAAAATACATGCTTACAGAAAGTTAAAATTTTGCTCTGACTGGAGTATAGGGTTGTTAGATTGAACAGGAAAAAATGAGGGTGAACAAGCGGGTTGGGACAGATTTGTAAGTGTTTACTATTTAGTGATGAAATGGATTTTGTGTCCATGTAAAGTTTTTCTTTTTTCTTTCTTTTTAGGAGAAGCATAACATGCTCAGTTTTTACTCATAGAAAAGAACTCAAGTAATAGCATTAACAATAGTACTAGAGCTAAGAGAGACGGAAGATAGGAATGTTGGGAGATATCAATAAGAATATTGGTTGATTATCTTATTCACTAACTCATTCAACATACATCAGAGTACTATTTATACACTCCAAGTATCTGCTAGGTTGTGGAGATGCAAACAGGAATAAAAAACTTTCAGGGTCTGATGAGTGGAAACAATCACAAGAACTTATAATGCTTTGCAGTTCACCTCAAACATCATGTCTTCTTTTAAGCCTCCCTGCCTCCATTTGGAATTAAGTGCTCCTCATTTTGTGTTCCCACAAAGTTGGGTTAATTGTTTCTATTGCAGGGTGCTGTACATTGTATTTGAATCTGTTATATATATGTCTCTCTTGCCAACTAAATTGATCTCCTGGATGAAAAGAATCATGCCATGTTTATTTTGACAGTTACCTAACACAGAGAAGGTATAACTTGAAAATTGTTTCTTTGCAATTAGTTCAGTGTTTTGAGCTATAACCTGTACTAGTTAGCTTCTTTTTTAGACGATGTTACAAAAATGAAAGTCTGTGGGGCGCCTGGGTGGCTCAGTCGGTTAAGCGTCCGACTTCAGCTCAGGTCACGATCTTGCAGTCCGTGAGTTCTAGCCCCGCGTCGGGCTCTGGGCTGATGGCTCAGAGCCTGGAGCCTGCTTCCAATTCTGTGTCTCCCTCTCTCTCTGCCCCTTCCCCATTCATGCTCTGTCTCTCTCTGTCTCAAAAATAAAAATAAAAATAAAAAAGTTAAAAAACAAAACAAAACAAAAACAAAAAAACAAAAATGAAAGTCTGTATTCAAGTTTTGATCCTATTGCTGGGCCTCACTTGCATTTGCAGTAGTTTTAAATTATTCATATATCAGCTAGAAGTTTTGAGGACCAGAAACATTAACTTTGAAAGCATTTTGAAGTTCAGAGCAAAAAGGATTATATTTACTTTAGCTTAGGATAAAATAATTTTCACAACAGCAATAATTGTTTTTGGGAATTATTAACTTTATATTTTGAATGTTGCTATGGTAAAAATATCACAAAGATATAAGATATTATTAGCAGTAAATACTCTCAAAGTTACAAATTTTAAAAAACTATGCTGGCAGATGCTGTGGCTTTCATATTTACAATGTTCTGTCTTATAGATCCATATGTCTTGGTAGTTTTCTGAGTTAATTACTCTTAGTCTGCAACAGACTATTATTCCAGTGTTCTTGAGCTATAGGTAGCATAATGAATTATTAGAAAGGAGAATTACTAATTTAAAAAAAATGGAAAAGATGGGAAAGAATGGCTTGAGAGAACCAGAATGACTATATAAAGAAGTAGGGTCTGTGGATGTGCACACATGATTTATTCCTGTCTCTGTCTTGTCATCTGGTTGGAATGAGAGTAACATAGATGTTTTCCATAAATATTACCCTTTTGGTCTGCTTGCATGAGTCTTCTAATACAGCTGTATAAAGTCATGTGACTTTAACACAGTTGGAAAAATATCCTACACTTTGAAATTGGGATCTCAGAATCAAGATTTATTTAATAAATTATCGTATGCAGCAACATAGTAGTTCCTAAGAACACTAACATCAAAAAAGATAAATGCAACATAGTGATTTATTTACTATATTTGAAGGCTAATAGTGTACTTTTATATTCACACTAAATATATGGAATAAAGTTTGTGCCTTTGGCTTTTTAAATTTAAAGCAAATAAATGATATCAAAATTATACTAAATGGGACAGTGATTAAATTTCAAAGGTGTAAGTTTCTTTCTTTTATTTTTTTCTTTTTCTTTTTTTCTCTGCTGCTGCTGCGGCTACTGCTGGGAGAGGGATTGATCTGGAATGAGCAGCAGGAGTAGAATAATTGTCATCTCTTAAAAATAGATTTCAGTGTGTGATTATTTTTGCAAGGGGACTTACTTTGGGATTCCCAGAAGCAGACTCTGAGCAAGTGATTTATTACTGAAGCCCTCCCAGGTGAAATTGGTAAGGGAAGCCAGACTAGTAAGGAGAAAGCCAAGCAAGGCGGCAATCTCAGGCAAAGTCTTTTTTGAGGGAAGCAAACCTCCCACAGGAAGTCTTAGGTGAGAGCTATTGGAGGCAAAAACATGCCTTAGTTGGGAGAAGGATGCTCATAAGGGATAAAAAAAAAAGATCTGAAAGAGGATCTGGGCAGAGTCCGGACCATGTCCACTGCACAGTGTTGCTGAGAAAGCTGATCTCTGTGAAGCATCTCAAAGTAGAAAAAAGAGATTCTCTTGCGTAAGCCAGTTATAAATGAAGAGATCGTTTTCAATGTTCAGGATCTAACTTTAAGCCATGGATTAAACTTTGGAGTTACAACAAAAATGAGAACTGGAGCCTGAAGATGACACAGCTATGGCTCTGCAGAGACCGAAAACAGGTGAGCTCTGAATGAAGCCATGGCATTTTTAACGGAAAGGAATGTAAGAAAAATGAGAGAGTTACACTAGTTATTAAAAAACTGTGCAGGGGTAAATTACATTGACAGATTGAGACTGAAAGGCTTAGAAGATGAACAACCCAAATTACTGGAAGATTAGAAAAAGACTGGACCTTTCTGCAAGGTGAGTGCTTAATACAAATCTGTATGAACCACAAATTAAAATAATATCAACATGGGGCGCCTGGGTGGCGCAGTCGGTTAAGCGTCCGACTTCAGCCAGGTCACGATCTCGCGGTCCATGAGTTCGAGCCCCGCGTCGGGCTCTGGACTGATGGCTCAGAGCCTGGAGCCTGTTTCCGATTCTGTGTCTCCCTCTCTCTCTGCCCCTCCCCCGTTCATGCTCTGTCTCTCTCTGTCCCAAAAATAAATAAACGTTGGAAAAAAAAAATAATATCAACATTATCTAACAGCCCAGCAAAGTTAATGTTACATCTAAGGGATGGAAGTGTCTCCAAAGAGGTCTCACTCTAAAGAATGACAGACACTTAAGGATGGCTCTATACAGTCTCTGTGGAACAGGCAGATGAAGAGAAAACTGATATTTTCAGCCAATTGGATGTGCTGACATCTGGTTGGATCACCGTGCATGAGTTAGTTAACATTAGTCACTGAAGACAAAACAGCTCATGAAGATTGCAGGCTTGCTAGCTAGTTATTTATTTATTTATTTATTTATTTATTTATTTATTTATTTATTCATGCCAGGTACACAAAGAAAGCAGCACTATGGACTCAAGGAGACATACCTAGTCTTGAGAACACCTTGATGAAGCTTCTTCAATACAAGCAAAGTGATTACATTTGTCTAAATACTATGTCAAATAATGTCAGGGGGTGTAACAAATAATAGTAGATGAGGGGGATCATATGTCTTGAGTTAAACACTTTGGACAGAAACTATATCTTGGATTGTTAGTGTATTATCACTGTCTCTAAATTACCTTGTGCTGTGTGGACTGAGAAATACTGGAACACATCTGTTATTTATGTGTTTTATTCCAATTTGGACATGACTGTTATGCCAGGGAACTTTTGGGTAATAAGCCTTTTAAAACTATTTATTGCATGAACTCTGATTTTCCTTTTGAATACATCATCTCATTAATTAAGAGATTTAAACTTCATTACTTCATGTCTCTCTTCACTAGATTATGTAAACAGCTCTGCCATTACCAAATCACATACTATTTTTATTTTTCTAAAGTTTTAGATCTCAAAGCCATCGTTTAAATTGAAAATTACAGAAAAGAAAAAGCAATTTGGAGCATCCCATTCTTAGCTATGTATTGAATAAAGCTATCCTGCTATTAGTATCTGTTTCAATTTATTTTTTCTGGTTTTGGTCATAGTTCAGCAACATTCAGGAGAATATTATATGATAAATAATGTGATATCGAAAACCCATTATTCACACTGCCAAATTTATCAGAAAAGGAAAAAAAACCCTTTCCTTAGAAATACATTATAAATTCAAATAAACAAATATAACAGATTATTTTTGAAAGGCATATAATTTTTAGATTCTGATCATTAGCTTTAGTTATCCTTAGCTTAATGAAAAATATGTGTAATATTGAAAATATAAGCAACTAACAAATCAAATAGTTGCAAAACTATAAGCTCTTCTCAATCTACTGATTCCTCTGCCAAAAAATGATCTCAAATCTCCATATCATTAATATAGGCCTGAATGATTTTTATATGAGCAATGGATTCCACATTCAATGTTAGGTGATACAGGAACATAGAGTTTTCATTGCAGTCACCTATATGAATTTTAAAAGGTTCCAAAGTAATATTTATAAGCAGGATTTCACTTCACTTAGCAAAATGTTTACTGATACTGACCTTGATGTAGTGTTAACTACATTTGAGTGCTTTTTAAAAAGACTATTTTTAAGAGCAGTTTTAGGTTTACTACAAAATTGAGAGGAAAGTACAAGATTTCCCATATACTCCTTGTCCCTACACATGCAAAGCTTTCCTCATCATCAACTTCACTCACCAGAATGGTACTTTCACATCATAATCACTTAAAGTCCATTGTTTACCTTAGGGTTCACTCTTGGTGTTATACTATGTACGGATTTGGATAAATAGTATAAGGATATATATCCATCATTATAATATCATACAGAGTATTTCTACTGCCCTAAAATTCCTATGTTCTCTGCCTGTGCATCTCTCCCCTACCCTGCCCCCGACCCTAGCAGCCACTGATCTTTTTATTATCTCCATCGTTATACCTTTTCAGAATGTCATATGGTTGGAATCATGCGGTATTGTCAGATTGTCAGATTGGCTTCTTTCACTTAGTAATATTCATTCAGGTTCCTCCAAGTCTTTTCATAGCTTAATAACTCATTTCTTTTTAGGACTAAATAATGTTCCATTGTCTGGATATACCACAGTTTATGTAGCTAATCACCTACTGAAGGACATTTTGCTTGCTTCCAAACTTTGACAATTATGGATAAAGCTGCCATAAACATCTGTGTTTTGGCGTAGACATCAGTCTTTAACTCCTTTGGACAAATACCAAGCAGCACAATTGCTGGATTGTATGGTAAGAATATGTTCAGTTTTATGAGAAACCACCAAACTGTCTTTCAAAATGGCTGTATATTTTGCATTCCCACCAGAAATGAATGAGAGTTCCTGTTGCTCCACCTCCTCATTAGCATTTTGGTGTTGTCAGGGTTCCTGACGTTGACCCTCCTAATAAGTGTGTAGTGTATCTCATTGTTTAATTCACACTTCCCTGGTGACATATAAAGTGGAACACCTTTTCATATGCTATTTGCCATCTGTCTTCTTTGGTGAGGTTTCTGTTAAGGTCTTTGGTCCACTTTCAAAATCTAGTTGTTTGTTTTCTTGTTATTGAATTTTAAGAGTTCTTCATTTTAAAGAACAGTCTTTTATCAAATGGAGCTTTTGCAGTATTTTCTCCCAGTCTGTGGCTTGTCTTATCATTCTCTTGTGACAGTGTCTTTTACACAATAGAAACTTTTAATTTTAATGAAGTTTAGCTTATCAACTATTTATTTCATGGGTTGCCTTTGGTGTTGTATCTAAAATGGCAACACCAAACCCAACATCATCTAGATTTTCTCCTATGTTACCTTCTAGGAGTTTACAATTTAGCATTTTATGTTTAGGTCTATGATCCACTTTAATTTTGTTGTTGTTGTTGTTTGTTTTTAAGCTTATTTATTTATTTATTTTGAGAGAAAGAGAGCGAGCAGATTGAGTGGGGGAGGGGCAGGGAAAAAGAGAGAGAGAGAGAGAGAGAGAGAGAGAGAGAGAGAGAGAGAATATATCCCAAGCAGGCTCTGTGCTGTCAGCAGAGAGCCCAATGGGGGGCTTGACCTCACAGATCATGAGAGCATGACCTGAGACTAAATCAAGAGTCAGTTGCTTAACCAATTGAGCCACCCAGACACTCCTTGAGTTAATTTTTGTGAAGGGTGTAAGGTCTGTGTCTAGGTTCATTGTTTTGCATGTGGATATCCAATTGTTTCAGCACCATTTGTTGAATGGGACTATCTTTGCTCCACTGTATTACCTTTGCTCCTTTGCCAAAGATCAGTTAATACATTCATGTGGGTCTCTTTATGTGGCTGTCTGTTACATTTACCTATTATTTCACCAGTACAACACCATCTTGATTACTGCAACTTGATAGTATGTCTTGATGTCAAATAAGGTCAGCGCTTCAACTTTGTTTTTCCTCTTCAATACTGTGCTGGCTAGTCTTTAGTCTTTTGCCTCCCTCTATAAACTTTACAATCAGTTTGTCAATATCCATAAAATAACTTACTGGGATTTTGGTTGGGATTGAATTGAATCTGTAGATCACCTTGGGAAGAACTGACATGTTGGCTATAATGAGTCTTTCTACCAGTGAATATGGACTATCTCTCCATTTATGTAGTTCTTCTTTGAACACCTTCATCTGAGTTTTTTAGTTTTTCTCACATAGATCTTGCACATATTTTATTAGATTTGTACCTAAGTATTTCATTTTTAGGGGTGCTAAGTAAATGGTATGGTTTTAAATTTCATATTCTACTTGTTCACTATCGTTATATAAAAGCATTGACTTTGTTATATTACCTGAAACTTTGCTATAATTGATTATTGGTTCCAGCAGCTTGTTCTTTTTTTCAATTATTTTCAGTTTTATACCTAGATTATCATGTCATCTATGAACAGTTTTTATCTTCCCTAATCTGTATACATATTATTTCTTTTTCTCACCTTATTGCATCAGCAAGGACTTACGGTGTGATGTTGAAAAGGAATGGTGAGAGAAAGTATCCTTGCCTTGTTCTAATCTTAATGGGAAAGCTTTGAGTTTCTTAGCATTAAGTATGATGTTGGCTGTAGAATTTTTTTATCAAGTTGAGAAAGTTCTCCTGTATTGTTACTTTACTGAGTGTTTTTATTATAAATGGGATTTGGATTTGTTAAATGATTTTTATGTATCTATTGGTATAATCACATGATTTTACTTTTTTAAGTCTGTTGATGTGATGGATTATGTTAATTGATTTTTGGATGTTGAGCCATAATTGTGTACCTATGACAATTCCCACTCGATCATGGCATACAATTTCTTTTATAATTTTTTGGATTTGATTTGCTCATATTTTGTTGAGGATTTTTAAATTTATGTTCAAAAGAGATATTGGTTTATAGTTTTATTTTCTTGTAATTTTTTGTCTGGTTTTGGTATTAGGTTAATGCTGGCCTCATAGAATGAGTTAAGAAGTATTCCCTTTGCTTCTATCCTCTGAAAGAGATTATAGAGAATGGGTGTAATTTTTAAATGTTTGGCAGAATTTACCACTGAACCCTCTGGGTTTGGGGCTTTCTGTTTTGGAATGTGATGAATTATTGATTCAATTCCTTAAATAAATATAGGCCTATTCAGATCATCTGTTTTTTCTTGTGTCAGTTTTGGCAGATTATATCATTCAAGGAATTAGTCCATTTCATTTAGGGTATCAAATTTATGGGCATAGAGCTATTCATAGTATTCCTTTATTATCCTTTTAATTTCCATGAGATCTATAGTGATGTCTCCTCTTTCATTTCTGATATTAGAAATTTGTGACTTGTCCTTTTTGTCTTAGTTAATGTAGCTAGAGGGTCAGTAATTTTACCGATTCCTTCAAAGAACCAGGTTTTGGTTTCATTGATTTTTCTCTACTGATATCCTGCATTTTATTTCATTGATTTCTGCTCTAATTCTTATTTCTTTTCATCTACTTACTTTCAATGAAATTTACTGTTTTTTTTTCTAGCTTCCTAATGTGGAAGTTTAGATGATTAATTTTAGATTTTTTTTTCTTTTCTAATATATGCATTCAATGCCATAAATTTCTATCTAAGCACTGCTTTTACTGTGTTCCACAAATTTGGATAAATTGTGTTTTCATTTTCATTTAGTTCAAAATATTTTATAATTTCTTGAGATTTCTTCTTTGATCTATTTATTTGGAAGTATGTAGTTTAATCTCTACCTATTTGGGTATTATTCCAGTTATTTTTTGTTATTGATTTCTAGTTTAATTGCATTATGGTCTGAGAGCAAATATTTTATGATTTCTACTCTTTTAAATTTGTTAAGGTATGTTTTATGGCCCAGAATATTGTCTATTTTGGTGAATGTTCTATGTAAGCTTGAGAAAAATCTGTATTCTGCTGTTGTTGGATGAAGTAGTGTATTGGTGTGAGTTGTATCCAGTTGATTGATGGTGTTGTTGAATTCAACGATGTCCTTACTGAATTTCTTTTGGTGAATCTGTCCATTTCTGATAGAGTTATGTTGAAGTCTGCAACTATGATAGTGGAGTTATCTATTTTTCCTTGGCAGTTCTATCAGTTTTTGCCCCACATAGTTTGATGCTCTGTTGTTAGATGCATCCACATTAAGAATTATTATGTCTTCTTAAAGAATTGACCCCTTTCTTACTATGTAATGTCCTTCTTAATCTCTAATAACTTTCCTTACTTTGAAGTCTGCTCCGTTATGAAAGTATATAGCTATTCCTGTTTTCTTTTGATTAATGTCAGCATGGTATATTTTTCTCTATCCATTTACTTTTCATCTGTATGTGTCTTTGTATTTAAAGTGGCTTCATATAGACAACATATGACTTGTGTTTTTTGATCCACTCTGATAATCTCTGTCTTTAATTGGTGCATTTACATCATTGACATTCATAGTGATAACTGATATAGCTGGATTCATATCTAGCATATTTGTTAATGTTTTCGATTTTTGCCCTTGTGTTTTGTTCTCTCACTTTTTGTCTCTCACTTTTTTTGTCTCTCACTTTTTTTCCTGCTTTTTTTGGTTTTAGTCAAGCATTTTATATGATTCCATTTTCTCTTCTTGGAGAATATCAGTTACACTTATTTTTTAACTTTTCTTAGTGCTTGTCCTTGAATTTGTAATATATATTTACAACCAAACCAAGTCCACTTTCAAGTAACACTATACCATTTCACTGGTAGTATGAATATCTTTTAATAACAAAATAATCTTAATTTTTTCCTCCCATGCCTTCTATCATTGCCGTCACTCATTTCACATATAGAAGCATTCATAACATATTTGTACATATATAAGTGTGTATATTTGAATACATTGTTGCTAACATTATTATTTCGAGCAAATTGTTATCTGTTATATCAATTAAGAATAGAAAAATATGGGGCACTTGGGTGGCTCAGTCGGTTAAGCGTCTGACTTCAGCTCAGGTCATGATCTCGTGGTCCGTGAGTTCAAGCCCCACATCATGCTCTGTGCTGACAGCTCAGAGCCTGGAGCCTGTTTCAGATTCTGTGTCTCCCGTTCTCTCTGACCCTCCCTCACTCATGCTCTGTCTCTGTCCCAAAAATAAACAAATGTTAAAAAATTAAAAAAAAAAAAGAATAAGAAAAATACACCAGAGGTAAGGGAAACAAAAGCAAACATGGACTACTGGGACTTCATCCAGATAAAAAACCTTCTGCACAGTGAAGGAAACAATCAACAAAATGAAAAGGCAGCCTACAGAATGGGAGAAGTTATTTGCAAACAACATATCTGATAAAGTCTTGGCATCCAAGATCTGTAAAGAATTTATCAAACTCAATACCCAAAAAAACAAATAATCCAGTGAAGAAATGAGCAAAAGACATGAATAGACACTTTTCCAAAGCAGACATCAAGATGGTTAACAGAAACATGAAAAGATGCTCAACATCACTCATTGTCAAGGAAATACAAACCAAACCCATAATGAGATACCACCTCACACCAGTCAGAATGGCTAAAATTAACAACTCAGGAAACCGAAGGGGACCACTTTTTCACTTGTTCAGGGGAAAGCAAACTGGTGCAGCCACTCTGGAAAACTGTATGGAGTCTCCTTAAAAAACTAAAAATAGAACTACCCTACAATCCAGCAATTGCACTATTAGGTATTTACCCAAAGGATACAAAAGTACAGATGTAAAGGTGTGTATGCACCCCAATGTTTATAGCAGCATTATCAACAATAGCCAAACTGTGGAGAGAGCACAAGTATCCACTGACTGATAAATGGATAAAGAAGATGTGGTATACATATACAATGGAATATTACTCAACCATCAAAAAGAATGAAATCTTGCCATTTGCAATGGCATAGATGGAGCTAGAAGGTATTATGCTAAGCAAGATAAGTCAAACAGAGAAAGACAAATACCATATGATTTCACTCATATGTGGAATTTAAGAAACAAAATAGGTGAACATATGGGAAGCAGGGAGAAAGGAGAGAGGGAAACAAACCACAAGAGACTCTCAATGATAGAGAACAAATTGAGGATTTGTGGAATTAGGTGGGTGGGGAATGGGCTACTTGGGTGATGGGTATTAAGGAGGGCACTTTTTTGTGATGAGCACTGGATGATGTATGCAAATGACAAATCACTGAATTCTACTCCTGAAACGAATATTGCACTGTATGTTACCTAACTAAAATTAAAAGAAAAAAAGAATGAGAAAAATACAATGTTTCCTTTTACCTTCACTTATTCCTTCTTTGATACTCTTCCTTACTTTATACAGATTCAAGTTTCTTACTTATATTATTTTTTATTTCTCTAAAGAACTTCTTTAACATTTCCTGTGAGGTAGGTCTACTGCATTAAATTCCCTCAATTTGTCTGAGAGTCTTTATTTCTCCTTCACTTCTGAAGGATAATTTCATAGGGTACAGAATTCTAGGTTGGTGGATTTTATTCTGTCAACACTTTAAATATTTCACACCACTCTCTTCTTGCCTGTATGGTTCCTGAGAAGTCAGTTGTAATTCTTATCTGGAGATAAATCTCACAGTATTGTGGGGACCTACCTCTGCCTGGGTTCCCCTGGGGTTTTTAACTCTTAGAGTACGCCAGGACTCCAGAAATTTATCAATTACAGTTAGGTTTTCCTGTCCTGACACTGTTTCCTATGGCGGTTTGTGAGTCTCTGCTCTGGCCAGCAGTGCCTTGTTGTATTTGCCGACCTGTGTCTCCAACTTCAGAGACAGTGGTTTCCCTTGTGTCCTCACCTCTTAGGGATCCAAGAAGAGTTATTGATTTTTCAGCCTATTAACTTTTCACTTGTTAGGACGGTGTGGTGACCTATATGTGGAATTCCCCCCTTTTTTTAACCATAAGATTTCTCCTTTAAGTTAAATTTGTCTTATGCCTTGTAATTTATTTTAAAAATTGATTAAGTATACAAATAAAATATTTATTTAATAATAAAATTGTAAAATTGAGGCTTTCTTTGGGATCATTTCTTGCAGGATATTTTATGTAGCTAAAAAAAAATAAGACAATGAATTTCAACTCTGCCCCTGATGAGCTGTGTGATAAGATCTTAAGCAAGTCCCTAAGCCTCAGTTTCCCCATCTGTAAATCAAGGACAATAATATATACTTTAAGCCATTATTCTCATTATTCTGAAGAGTAAATGAATTAATGTATGCAAACTGCCAAATAGGGCATTGCATAGTTGCTCAATTATGTTACTATTGTTGCTATTTCATATCTTTAGTCTTTTAGAAAATAACATGATTAATCAATTGACTAGAATAACATGGCCTAACAGATAACACATAGATCATTTATACTGTCCATGACAGTGCCTATGATAGCTGCTTTGACAATGGAAATCACCACTGTTAATATATGACTTAAAAGTAGATATCAATTTATTCACATTGGTCAACTATAATTTGCCTATACATTGCACATGTAGTAAGTAATATTTTGATATATAACTGTAGGTTTTTTTCCTCCCACTGCTTCCTTGCACTACTTACCTTTTCCTGATCATTTAGATAGTAGAACTTAGCAGGCTAGAGTCAGGACACAACTACTCAGAATTTAGAAGTCATTTATCAGCTTTGAGCTTCACATTAGGCTTTTGAAAGAGTCCACAGTAGGCACAATAGTGTTAAAATCATAGCTTTCCTTTGCAGAACACGGGGCATTTTGAGAGAAGAATTTGCTGAGCTCCAAAGCACTGAGAGACTTGAAAGACTCATTTTATACCAGGAATCAAAGAGTCAGGAAGAATTCGTGAGTAGAATAACAGGCCCCAAAGAGGTAAAATTTGTCCTACATACAGAAAAAGAGAAGTAAACATGAGCAGAAGAGACCTTGTGATTGGGTGAGGAGGCTGACCACATTAATTAGAGACAACAACTGCAGTTGTGGCATAGGCAAACTCCTCAAGACCAAGAAGATGGGTTACAGCTCTGCAGAGGCCAGTGAGAATGCTGCTGGGACCAGGACCCTTCCCCTGATGACAAACAATGTAAGTGTACTGCCCATCCCCTGCTCCAGGAATTTAGACTACCTCCAAGAAGAAAATGAGAAGAAGGAGAATCTGACTGAATGATTCCTCAAAATAGACTGAGTTGTAAGGCAAAAGTGTATGTGACAAAGGCCATTAAGCAGAAGAGCTCATATTCTAATCTAGATTCAGCTATAGAGAAATTTAAAAAATTACTTCATTTTCTAACTGCAGAGTTTATGATTATGTTGAGATATCATATCCACTAACTATATGATCAGGCTTGAGGATACCTCAAGTTTTAGTTCTTCTTGGTTAATCTGAAAGCCTCCATCATCTGAAATGATTTTCAAGATTAGAAGGAGAAAGGAAAGAAAAGAATTTCTCTTTCAAATAATTCTTTCATCTGTCACAAAATTTAAAATAGGTACATGTATTGTTATCATGGGTATTTCAGAAAACTACATTAAAAACAACTTTCTCAAATAGAACACATTATCTTAAGCAGATTAAACCTATTTTTCTATCTTAATTTAAAAATAATTTTCACAAACATAACTCAAGGTGTTTAGCTATCACGTACAAATATTTTGAAACCTATTATAAGCTTAAAAAGTTTAGAAAGCTAGAATTTTTCTATTATAAAATGTAAATAAAATTATAAAGTATAATTATAAAAATAACCTTTTAAATATGCAAAATACACTGAAATATTTTTATATCATCAGCCTTTGTGTCAGCCTTGTCTTCCGCTGAGCATAGTGGATACTCTCTACAATCTGCAGGTTTAACCATTTTTAGTCTAACTGCATTTCTGAGTCATGCACCAAAGCTGATTGTGTTAACAGCAAAGATATTTGACATGTTAGCCATATTGAGCCATGCTAATTCATAATAGGATTATTAATGTTAGACATAACAAGATTATTTATGTCAGGTTTTATATCAGCTATCCTCTTACTTAGTCGTAGGCACAAAGAAAGGTGAGGAGAAAATGGACTTGAGATACCTTTTTGATGTTGTTGCTTTGAAAGCATTAAGTCCTAAAAGTAAATATTTAAAAACCATTATCCTCAATATTTTTTTTGTTCCTAAAAATTTGATTCAATGGAGCCATAAGAAGGAGCATTTTTATCTTAGTATCAAGTTAAATTTTGAAATGTTGCCATGGACCTAGTATATGACTTCCAGTGAGAAAAAATACATGGTAGTGTATACTGGTTAATATTCTTTTTTTAAGAGCTCATATTTGCCTTGCACGATGCTATAACATCAATTTCATCACAGAATATTACTAACAAATTTACAGACAGAAAAGTAAACAAAAAATTTTATGCATTGCAACACTCTAAAATTATGTTATCTAATAACAAAGAAAAAAATGTTCTTTGTTACCTTTGGTACCTTTGTTACCTGTTACCTTATCTAATAACGAAGAAAAAAATGTTGTTACCTTTGGTACCTTTGTTACCTTTGTTACCTTGGGTTGCTACCTTCAGAATAAAAAACTGAGTAAAGTACCTGAAGCACTGAACATACAACAACATTATTATAAATGTCAATATTTATGGACTACTGTGAAGGCAGTGGTAAAAAAGCAAGTTTTAATAAAATGTTTGAAACAATCATTTAAAATAAATCATTTAAAATAAATCATTATAACTTCAAGTGTTTCCTTCTAAATTTTTACCTCATATGATAATGCAAACAACACATTTATAAAATAAGAATCATGAGTACAGTTTATCTTATACACTCAAAATGTTTATATAGAATCTTGCACTATTCTTACATAAGCATTCCTATTGTCTCTCTACTGTTGTCAATTGTAGGCTTGGAAGGTAAGCAGGTAACTGATTCAAAAAAAAAAAAAAAAGAGAGAGAGAGAGAAAATACATCTGTTATTAAGACAGACCTCTGGTAGTAGATGCTGGTTGTTAAGAATCCAAAGAATTTTCTGTTTCGTTGGCATAGTCTATGTTCTACATTGCCCTTTAGCCATGTTAGTATTTCATTCCAATGCGTTTTCTCAGTTCAGCTGCAGTTTTTTCCAGTTGTTGAATGTTCGATTGCCATTGTCTTCTATTTGACTGAAGCTTGTTCACTTGACAATGCAAACGCTTAAGAATTGCATTATATCTCTTATGTTGTACCTGTTAAAACAAGAGTACACATCCTGAATCTCCCCTCTGCTTTTCCCCCACCAAAGGTCACTCGTTTTGTTTCCAAGTTCCTGCCTTAGCTCAGACCTTCTTTACCGTTATTATACCATGGGTCCTTTTGACAATATGGTGAAGACTATGGACTCCTCAGAATAATGCTTTTAATGCATAAAATAAGACATACATGATTACAAAAAAATAAATTGTATCAAAATACAGCTCTGCAACAGCATCAGGGGAATGGGGACAGAGACATCAAATCACTACCATAAAGACAAAGTGAAAACTTGTCAACTGACACTTCACATGAAGTTCTATAAACTTTATGTCATTCTAAGTTTTCATTTTTGTTAATTCTTTAAGTTCAGATAATTCATTGAAACTGGTGAACTAACCCTGCTAATATGTTTACAAAATAAAAAATGACTTGAAAAGGATTAGAAGTAAATTAATATAAACTGAAACATCATATTAGATGTGAAACTATAATCAAAAAAAGATTTTTTATACATTGAATATACTTAAGAGGATATATATTTATATCTATATTTCTATATAAAAACATACATATCCACTATACATAATATATTTATATATTATATCCACTGGTATATACAATAGAATATATTCATAAGGAGAGAATAGTTGCTGAATGTGCACATACTGCTGTTCATAGAATATATTCATAGCAATAAAATAACTAAAACAAATTTTTGTTTAATCAGTAAATTTGGTCAGTTGCATAGTAGCATGCTTCTAAAATTATTCTTCAGTAGTAAGCTATGAAACTAATACACAATGGATCAGAGTAGAGATGTGCAAGGTACCCTTAGTGGGACTCCAGATCACCAGTCATAGCTAGATGTCACAAAAGGTATTAATACACCTAAAGAAAGAATGTATCATTAGAAGAGGTTTTGTGAAGAATGTAGCACACACATAGGAAAGTTAAGGAGTCATGTGCTGGTAGGAACTGATTATCTGACAAGTATAATTGTGTTATGGGGATTGGCTCCTTGAGCACCCAGAGCCAGAGTCCAAGAACATTCAAACTCAGATGACTGACTTGATTTCCATGCTCACTAACCAACTCCTGGCTTCCAATGTAGTTCCCTTACAGGGAGAAGCACCAATGGCTGACATAAGTTATCTGGTTTCCTTGAGAATTTTATTATTGTAAATTAATAAGCTGATATTTGAGTTATCAGTTTCTTGTGAACTGATACATCAGTTTCTTGTGAACTTACTAGCATCTCTCTATGTCTAAGCAACTCTGGGATACTAACAAGATTAAGTTTCTAAGCTCACAAGGCTAAAAGGCAGTTTGGCCAAGAAGTGACTTTATTTTTTTCTTTTTCACATGCCAATATTTCATTTGTCTTATTTTGTATTATTTTAATTCCAGCTAGTTAACATACAATGTTATATTAGTTTCAGGTGTACAATATAGTTACTGAACAATTCCATACATCATGGAGTGCTCATCATGGCAGGTGCACTCCTTAATCCCCATCACCTATTTCACCCATCCCCCCCCCCACCCATTTCCCTCTGGTAACTAACTAGAATTTAAATAAAAACTTGAAATTAACAAATAAACAACCCCCCCATGCATACAACAAATGAACAAAGGGGAAAAAGAGAGAGAGAGGGAGAGAGACAAGAAGTGACTTTGTAAAGTCAAAGTTCACATTGTGAGCCTTCTTGAAAGTCAGCCATTTGTTCAGCCTCTACTGATAACATTCAGACTTTGAGATGTGTCTTAATGTTCAAATTTGATTATCTGTAGGCAGCCAGGGATGTAAATGGTTCTGTACATAAAGTAACTTTTTGCCTCTAGGAAGTGGATGGGCCACTACTCTCATTTAGTTACTGCTTCTGGCTAGGAAGAAACAAGCAATAATGAAGGAGAGGTGGTGGTCACAAAACACAGTGGCAAAAAGAAAACAAAGCCCTGTATAAGCCAAATCTGACCTCATCCACTACTGTTTTCTTCCTTCCCTCCATTCTAGCCACACTGCTCTTCTAACCTCTGAGCCCAGGAATGGTCTCATCTTAAGACCTTTGCACTTGCATTTACTTTTTCCTGGAAAGCTCTCACTCAGATCTGCATGCCTAGCTCCTTCACTTCTTTTAGGATTTTGCTGAAAGAGACCTTCTCAGTGCAGCTTTTGATGGCTAGAAGATACAGTATTTCGCCTTCTCTCTCCTTACACCACATATATTACATATTCCCTTCTCTGCTCCATTTTTTGGTCCTTAATCCTATCCTTAGCTAACATGCCATATATTTCACTTACATATATTGTTTATGTCTATGTCTCCAACTAGAATGCAAGTTCAGGAGGACATATATCTTTAGAAAGGGTTTTGTAAGGAATGTAGCACACACATAGAAAAGTGAAGGAGTCATGTGCTATTTGAGACAGTTTTTGAAAATCAAATGGCTGCTACCCTATTTTGAGAAGAATGTTATATAAAATATATTGATAAATTCTGTATTGTTCATATACAGAGAACAAATTGGTGGTTGCCGAAGGGATATTGGATGGGGGATGGGTAAAGTAGGCAAAGGGGATTAAGAATGCATTTATTGTGATGAGCACTGAGTAATGTATAAAACTGATATATTGCATACCCAAAATGATGTTGTTATGTTATGTTATGATGTTATGAAGTCTGTATGTTAATCAAATTTCAATTTAAAAAAAGAACACCTCATCTATAGGGAGAAAAACAATTTGGATGACAGGATTTTTCATCAGAAATCATGGAGGTCAGAAAGAAGTGGCACAGCATTTTTCAAATGAGGAAAGAACTTTCAATCCAGAATTATTTTATTTTATTTTATTTTATTTTATTTTTTTATATTAAATATAATCTATTGTCAAATTGGTTTCCATACAACACCCATTGCTTATCCCAACAGATGCCCTCCTCAATGCCCATCACCCACTTTCCCCTCTCCCCCACCCCCCCATCAACTCTCAGTTTGTTCTCAGTATTTAAGAGTCTCTTATGGTTTGCCTCCTTCCCTCTCTGTAACTTTTTCCCCTCTTCCACTCTCCCCTGGTCTTCTGTTAAGCTTCTCAGGACCCACATATGAGTGAAAACATATTCAACCCGGAATTCTATATGCATCAAAAACATCCGTCAGGAGTGAAGGGGAAACCAAGACACTCTCAGATGAAAAAAAACTAAAACACTTTGTCACCAGCAGACCTATTCTAAAAGAATGAATTTATTTTTCTAAAGAGACAGGACATGATAAAAGAAGGAATTTTAGAGCATCAAGTAGGAAAGAAGAATATGGTAGAGCAAAAATTTAGGTAAACAAAATAGACAAAAGAAGAGGTCACAGCTACAGGGTATGATGTTTCTTTTTGAGGTGATGAAAATTTCTAAAATTAAATGTGGCAATGGTTAGAAATTATTGATAAATATACTAAAAACCATTGAATTATGCACTCTCAATGGATTAATAATTATATGGTATGCGAGTTATATCTCAATGAAGTTGTTTTTAAAAACCGGAATAGTGGTAGCCTGGGGGAAGGAGCACAGAAGAACTTCGTAAGCATGATGGGTAAGTGTTCTATCCTGATCTAGGTGATGGTAATAACAGGTGTAAATATATATCTTAGTCAAAATTAGTCAAACTACACCTTTTCATTCGTGTACCTACTCTTACAACAATTTACCTCAAGAAAGAATATTAGAGTTAAAAATTACTAGTAATTTCAAAATCCTTTCCAAAATACTTTTTACCAATTTACACTCATACCAACAGTATATTAAAATGTAGGTACTCCACAGAGAACTCCCTTCAGATGTAACTTGAATTGATCTTCTGCACAACATATCATAGTGAAACTGGCAAAATACAAAGATAAAGAGAGAATCCTGAAAGCAGCTATGGATAAATGGGCCTTAACATACAAGGGTAGACACTTAAGGTTAGTAGCAGACCTATCTACTGAAAGTTGGCAGGCCAGAAAGGAGTGGCAGGAAATTTTCAATGTGATGAACAGGAAAAAGATTCAGCCAAGAATCCTGTATCCAGCAAGCCTGTCATTCAGAATAGAAGGAGAGATAACGGTTTTCCCAAACAAACAAAAACTAAAGGAATTCATCACCACTAAATCAGCCCTACAAGAGATCCTAAGGGAGACGCTGTGAGTGAAAGATTGCAAGGACCACAAAGGACCAGACACATTACTACAAGCATAAAACTTACAGATAACACAATGACTCTAAACCCATATCTTTCAGTAATAACACTGAATGTAATGGACTAAATGCTCCAATAAAAAGACATAGGGTATCAGAATGGATAAAAAAAACAAGACCCATCTTTTTGCTGTCTACAAGAGACCCATTTTAGACCTGAGGACACCTTCAGATTGAAAGTGAGGGGATGGAGAACCATCTATCATGCTACTGGAAGTCAAAAGAAAGCTGGAGTAGCCATACTTACATCAGACAAACTAGACTTTAAACTAAAGACTGTAACAAGAGATGAAGAAAGGCATTACATAATAATTACAGGGTCTATCCATCAGGAAAAGCTAACAATTATGAGTGTCTATTCACTGAATTTGGGAGCACCCAAATATATAAAACAATCACAAACATAAGCAATCTTATTGGTAAGAATGTAGTAATTGCAAGGGACTTTAATACTCCACTTACAACAATGGACAGATCATCTAGACAGAAAATAGATAAAGAAACAAGGGCCCTGAATCATAACTGGACCAGATGGACTTGACAGATATATTTAGAACTTTTCATCCTAAAGCAGCAGAATGTACATTTTTCTCAAGTTCACATGGAACATTCTCCAAGATAGATCACATACTGGGTCACAAAACAGCCCACAATAAATACAGAAGAATTGAGATCATACCATGCACACTTTCAGATCATAATGCTATGAAACTTGAAAACAACCACAGGAAAAACTTTGGAAAACCTCCAAACGCATGGAAGTAAAAGAACATCGTATTAAGGAATGGGTCAACCAGTCAATTAAAGAAGAAATCAAGAGGGGTGCCTGGGTGGCGCAGTCGGTTAAGCGTCCGACTTCAGCCAGGTCACGATCTCGCGGTCCGTGAGTTCGAGCCCCGCGTCAGGCTCTGGGCTGATGGCTCGGAGCCTGGAGCCTGTTTCCGATTCTGTGTCTCCCTCTCTCTCCCGTTCATGCTCTGTCTCTCTCTGTCCCAAAAATAAAATAAAAAACGTTGAAAAAAAAATTTAAAAAAAAAAAAGAAGAAATCAAGAAATATGTAGAAACAAATGAAAATGAAAACACAATAATCCAAACTCTTTGAGATGCAGCAAGGCAGTCCTAGGAGAAAAATACATTGTAATCCAGGCCTATCTCAAGAAACAAGAAAAATCCCAAATACAAAATCTAACAGCACACCTAAAGGAACCAGAAGCAGAATAACAAAGAAACCCCAAACCAGCATAAGAAGAGAAATAATAAAGATCAGAGCATAACTAAACAATATAGAATTAAAAAAACAACAACAGTAGAATAGATCAATGAAACCAAGAGTTGACATTTTGCAAAAATAAACAAAATTGACAAACCTCTAGCCAGCCTTCTCAAAAAGAGAGAGGGAGAGGATCCAAATAGATAAAATCATGAATTAAGATGGATTTATCACAACCAATCCCTCAGAAATACAAGCAATTATAAGAGAATAGTAGGAAAAATTACATGCCAACAACTGGACAACCTGGAAGAAATGGACAAATTCCTAACACCCACACACTACCAAAACTCAAACCAGAAGAAATAGAAAATTTTAACAAACCCATAACTAGTGAAGAAATTGAATCAGTTATCAAAAATCTCCCAACAAATAAGAGTCCTGGACCCGATGGCTTGCCTGGGGAATTCTACCAGACATTTAAAGCGGAGTTAATACCTACCATTCTCAAGCTGTCCCAAAAAGGAGAAATGGAAGGAAAACTTCCAGACTCATTCTATGAAGCCAGAATTACTGTGATTCCTAAACCACACAGAGACCCCACAGAAAAGGAGAACTATGAGCCAATATCCCTGATGAACATGGATGCAAAAATTCTCAACAAGATACTAGCAAATCGAATTCAACAGCATATAAAAAGAATTATTCACCATGATCAAGTGGGATTCATTCCTGGGCTGCAGGGCTGGTTCAACATTCACAAATCAATCAGTGTGATCCATCACATTAACAGAAGAAAATATAAGAAACATGATCCTATCAATAGATGCAGAAAAAGCATTTGATAAAATACAACATCCTTTCTTAATAAAAACCCTCAAGAAAGTTGGGATAGAAGGAACACACTTAAACATCATAAAAGTCATATATGAAAAGCCCACAGCTAGTATTATCCTCAATGGGAAAGACTGAAAGCTTTTCCCCTGAGATCAGGAACACGACAGGGATGTCCACTCTAACCACTGTTGTTTAACATAGTGTTGGAAGTCCTAGCATCAGCAATCACACAACAAAATGAAATAAAAAGCATGAAAACTGGTAAAGAAGAAGTCAAACCTTCACTTTTTGCAAATGACATGATACTCTACATGGAAAACTCAAAAGACTCCACCAAAAGACTCCTAGAAGTGATACATGAATTCAGCAAAGTCGCAGGATACAAAATCAATGTACAGAAATCAGTTGCATTTGTATACACCAATAATGAAGCAACAGAAAGAAATAAAGAAACTGATCTCATTTACAATTTCACCAAGAACCATAAAATACATAGGAATAAACCTAACCAAAGATGTAAAAGGTCTGTATGCTGAAAACTATAGAAAGCTTATGAAGGACTGAAGAAGACACAAAGAAATGGGAAAACATTCCATGCTCTTGGATTGGAAGAATAAACATTGTTAAGATGTCAGTACTACCCAAAGCAATCTACCCATTCAATGCAATCCCAATCAGAGTGCACAGAGCTAGAATAAACACCCTAAAATTTGTATGGAACCACAAAAGACTCCAAAGAGCCAAAGTAATGTTGAAAAAGAAAACCAAAGCGGGAGGCATCACAATCCCGGACTTCAGCCTCTACTACAAAGCTGTAATCATCAAGACAGTATATGGTATTGGCACAAAAACAGACACATAGACCAATGGAATAGAATATAGAACCCAGAATTGGACCCACACATGTATGGCCGACTAATCTTTGACAAAGCAGGGAAGAGGATCCAATGGAAAAAAGACAGTCTCTTTAGCAAATAGTGCTGAGAGAACTGGACAGCAACATGCAGAAGAATGAAACTGGACAACTTTCTTACACCATACACAAAAATAGACTCAAACTGGATGAAAGACCTAAATGTGAGGCAGGAAACCATCAAAACCGTCGAGGAGAAAACAGGCAACAATCTTTGACCTCAGCCACAGCAACTTCTTAATCGACACATCTCTGAAGGCAAGGGAAATAAAAGCAAAAATGAACTATTGGGACCTCATCAAGATAAAAAGCTTCTGCACAGCAAAGGAAACAATCAACAAGACGAAAAGGCAACCAACGGAATGGGAAAAGATGTTTGCAGATGACATACCAGATAAAGGGCTAGTATGCAAAATCTATAAAGAACTTATCAAACTCCACACCCAAAAAGCAAATAATCCAGGGAAGAAATGGGCAGAAGACATGAATAGACACTTTTCCAAAGAAGACACCCAGATGGCCAACAAGCACATGAAAAGATGCTTAATGTCACGCATTATCAAGGAAATACAAATCAAAGCCACACTGAGATACCACCTCACACCTGCCAGAGTGGCTAAAATTAACAAATCAGGAAACAACAGATGTTGGCAAGGATGTGGAGAAATGGGAACCCTCTTGCACTGTTGGTGGAAATGCAAACTGGTGCAGCCACTCTGGAAAACAGTGTGGAGGTTCCTCAAAAAGTTAAAAATAGACCTACCCTACCACCCAGCAATAGCACTATTAGGAATTAATCCACGGGACACAGGAGTGCTGATGCATAGGGGCATATGTACCCCAATGTTTATAGCAGCATTTTCAACAATAACAAAATTATGGAAAGAGCCTAAATGTCCATCAAGTGACAGATGGATAAAGAAGATGGTTTATATATACAATGGAATACTACTTGGCAATGAGAAAGAATGAAATCTTGCCATTTGCAGCAACATAGATGGAACTGGAGGGTATTATGCTAAGTGAAATAAGTCAGTCAGAGAAAGACAGATATATGTTTTCACTCATATGTGGATCTTGAGAAATTAACAGAAGATCATGGGGGAAGGGAAGGGGAAAGAGAAAAAGTTACAGAGAGGGAGGGAGGCAAACCATAAGAGACTCTTAAAGACTGAGAACAAACTGAGGGTTGATGGGGGGTGGGGGAGAGGGGAAAGTAGGTGATGGGCATGGAGGAGGGTACATGCTGGGATGAGCACTGGGTGTTGTATGGAAATCAATTTGACGATAAATTATATTAAAATGTACACACACACACACACACACACACACACACACACAATAGAATACTACTTGGCAATGAGAAAGAATGAATTCTCACCATTTGCAGCAATGTGGATGGAACTAGAAGGTATTATGCTGAGTGAAATAAGTCAGTCAGAGAAGGACAGATATCATGTTTTCACTCATCTGTGGATCTTGAGAAACTTAAGAGACATCCATGAAGGAAGGGAGGGGGAAAATTAGTTACAAGCAGAGAAGGAGGGAGACAAACCATAAGAGACTCTTAAATACAGAGAACAAAGTGAGGGTGGATGGGAGGGTGGGGGAGAGGGGAAAATGGGTGATGGGCATCGAGGAAGGCACTTGTTGGGATGAGCACTGGGTGTTGTATGTAAGCCAATTTGAGAATAAATTATATTTAAAAATAATAAAATTCAGGTGCTCCATATCTTCCCAACTGTAATATTGATAATCTAAGAGACTAAATATGGGACCCCATTGTGGTTTTAATTATCAATCCATTATTAATTAGGTTTGTCAATTTTACCAGTGTTTTTGGATATTCATGTTTCAAAAAATAAGACTTTTCATATTTTACCCAGTGTTCTACTGGCTTGTTTGACATCTTTTATATCTTAGTCACTTGTATAAATTACAAATACCTTCTCTCTATGAGTCTTATCTTCTTTATTGTAATGGTACATTTTAATAATCCAGAAATTTATGATATTGTCAAAAGCAATATTTAATCATGCAGTTGTGTGTGTGTGTGTGTGTGTGTATGTGTGTGTGTGTGTGTGTGTTTCTTTTAAAAGAAATAGTTCTCTGACACAAATGGTTAAGTTTGTCTCATATACTGTCTTGAATCTTCCTGGAAGTAGTTGTATGTGTTATAAGATAGAAGTATAATTTTATTTCCAAATTTGCTTTATTTTCCCATATGGCTAACTTATTTTGTTTGTACCATTTATGATGGATTATATCCGGAGTCTTTTTTCTATTTCATTAATCATTGTACTTCTATTTTGATGCCGCTGATAGTGTCTTACTGTTTCTAGTTTTATAATAAATCTTGATCCAGAAGGTAAAAAAGTAATCATTTATTTAGGTTACTACTAAATATATGATAAAGTAATGGTATTTCTTAGAAAAATGTTTTGTAAAGGTGAGGATTTTTATCTTCAAATTCCTCAGATGCTTTTTTATTGTGTTAAATTAGCCACAAGCAAACATATCTTTTTAGTTTTCAAATTAATGTCTTAAGGGTGAAAATTATTTATTTCACATAATATTTCACATATTATTTCAAATAATAATTTCACATAATAATTTCAAATAATAAATAATTTTTTATTTCCTCAACAACATATTCTTTTCTATTTTTGTTCTCCATTTATTTAAACAATAATGGTCATAGAAGTCTACTAGTGGTACCCCTAATTTAATTTCATTTTCAATTTTGCATATCAGTTTTTTTATTTGATTCTTAATAATTGGAAGTGTGAAGTCAGAAAGGATTAGGATACTAATGACTTCCATTGCCTTTTACTCTATTTTAAGGAGTTTCTGATGTCTATCTAGTAACTCGACAGCCTCTACTTTCTAGCTATTTAGTACCAAGTTGTTGATGGAATGAGACCTGGAATAATTCCCAGCCACATTTAAAAATTTTTTTAAGTATTTATTTATTTATTTATTTATTTGTTTGTTTATTTATTTATTTAGAGCATGCGCATGCACACACACAAGTAGGGGAGGGGCAGAGAGGGGAAGAGAATCCAGGCTCTGTGCCTTCAGTGAAACCCAGATGTGAGATCATGACCTGAGCCAAAGTCAAGAGTGGGATGCTTCACCAACTGAGCCACACAGGCACCCTCCCAGGCCATATTTTAATAGGAATGAGTGTTTGCTTTTTTGAATACATTTCACATATTTAAGTATCTGAATGAGAGTTATTTCTGGTAATGATTTGAACTTTATTGCTTTTTATAGTTCTTTTTTGTTCTCTAGCTGTTTTAGGAATTGAAAATAAACTATGGAAATTATAAATATAGTATATGTTAAGAAATGATACCATAAAACATTGAAATCCAGATAATTAAGACTTACCTCTATTTCTTTTCTTAATTTTTCGTGTGTCTTTTCTTCTTCCTCAAGAAAGAAAGTTTTTTCAATGATAGATTCTTTTACAGCTATAATTTTAGCCTTCAGCTTTATAATGTCTTCCTGCATATTTATAAAATTTAAAATATACAAGTCAAACAATGAATGATCAATATAAGTCCAACATTTTCAATGTTTCTATAATTTAAAAAAACTAGACATCCTATTTAATTTTGGTAAACAGGATTAGAACATTACTTCTATAGGTACAAAGAATAAAGAACTGTTATTCAAACAAATAAACCTTTGATTTAAAGACACAAAATTAAAACTAAATGTAGATAAGACATAAAAAAAAAAGTGGTAGTCATAGTGGCAATTGCCCAGCAACAGTATAAAGGATACTTTTAAATTCTCTAGCAAGAAATGATAGATATTTTAAATTTATATCTCCCCATCTTCAAACAATACTCTAAAAAATAGAAAATGCTTAAGGTGCAATTATTAATTGATGCTGTTTGTATAACAGCATTATGCATACTAAATTGATTTGAATTGGTTGGATCCATTAGCTTAAGCTAGGGCTTCAACGTTTTTGTGAGTCACAAGCTTCTGCAAAAAAATGGATTAATTGTTCACTGCAATTCTGTTTGAATTTTTTTATTAATCCACAGGGGATTTGAGAACAATTCCTTTACGCATTTGTTCATTTGGCATAGTTGTTATATAACTCATGTATTTAAGTTTTTAGAAGTTGTAAAAATAGTTTCTAAATCTAGTTAAAGCAGCTATGGGTGTTTTATTAAGTTAATGATAAATTTATCACTTAATAAGTGTGCTTGAAAAAAGGAGTAATAGAAAAACTTTTGGTAAGTGTTATTTCAAACCTGTGCTTGTTTTATGTGGTTTCCTTCTGGATTTTTGAGATTTTGCATAAGTTCCTCTTTCATTGTTTTTAGTTTTCTAACAAGATCTCGTTTTTCATGGAGTGTAGTCATGAATGACCTTTTGCTTCCAGCCTCCCACAAACTATCTTTATGCTCTTTTATTTTTGCATAATATTCATTATATCTTATCATGTTTTCCTCAAAGTCTTCTTGAGCTCCTTCTATGTCAAATTTAAGCTTTACATTTTCTGTATGTAAGGATTTGATTTGAGTTTCCAGGTTCCCACACTGTAGTTTGGTATTCTCGATGGCAGCATCTTGCTGATAAATTTGCCTTTCTGTTTCTTTAGTTTCTGCAGAGACAGATGCTATTTGTTTTTCAAGCTCATGGAGTTCATCCTGTAAAATATTTCAATATTATTGTTATTAATTTATGATACTCAAAAAAGAGGATACTATTGTTTTGATCCATAATTCATGTTGTGAAATCACAACATAAAAATACATATTTATCAGATATTGAAAAACTGTTATACAAAAAGAACCATTCAATAAGTAACAAATTATCTTATAATCTTGAAGTGAGCCCAGAATTACATATTTCTTACTTTTTAATGTTCATCTAATTCAAAATATTAAAATTTACTGTTTGTGTTAACATTTCATAATAAAATGTATTTTACAATCATTTAAATAATATATTTATGGAATCAGAAGTATGCACTGAAGAAAGATAATATGATGAAAATTATAAAGCCCTAGGTTAAAAATCAAAAGATCTATATTCTAGGGCCCTTACTGCCATTTACTAGTTGGTATGATCATATATAGCAAACTTAATTGCCCTATCTAAACCTAAACCTCACTTTATTCATTTATAAATAAGTATAAAGATGTCTGCCTTACCTCTCTGGGGCAGTTGGCATTTCTCACTAGCACCTCCTTTTTTTTAATGTTTTATTTATTTTTGAAAGAGCGTAAGTGGGGGAGGAGCAGAGAGAGAGGACAGAGGATCCAAAGCAGGCTCTAAGCTGACAGCAGCGAGCCTGATGTAGGGCTTGAACTCAGGAACTCCTAGATCATGACCTGAGTTGGAGTCGGATGCTCAACTGACTGAGCCACCCAGGTGCACCACCAGCACCTCCTTTTTATTTTTTTAATTATTATTTTTAATATAACTTATTGTCATATTGGTTTCCGTACAACACCCAGTACTCATCCTAACAAGTGCCCTCCTCAATGCCCATCACCCACTTTCCCCTCTCCCCCACCCCCCATCAACCCTCAGTTTGTTCTCATTATCCAAGAGTCTCTTATGGTTTGCCTCCCTCCCTCTCTGTAATTTTTTTTTCCCCTTCCCTTCCCCCATGATCTTCTGTTAAGTTTCTCAAGATCCACATACGAATGAAAACACATGGTATCTGTCTTTCTCTGACTGACTTATTTCACTTAGCCTAATACCCTCCAATTCCATCTATGTTGCTGCAAATGGCAAGATTTCATTCTTTCTCATTGCCAAGTAGTATTCCATTGTGTATATAAACCACATCTTCTTTATCCATTCGTCACTTGATAGACATTTAAGCTCTTTCCATAATTTGGCTATTGTTGAAAATGCTGCTATAAACATTGGGATACGTGTGCCCCTATGCATCAGCACTCCTGTATCCCTTGGGTAAATTCCTAAGAGTGTTATTGCTGGCTCATAGGGTAGTTCTATTTTTAACTTTTTGAGGAACCTCTACAGTTTTCCAGAGAGGTTGCACCAGTTTGCATTCCCACCAACAGCAGCACCTCCTTTTTAAAACATAGTTTTCACACCACCATTCTTCTCTGGTTCTCCTCAGATACCTGAATGTTCCTTCTCAATCTCAGTCATTCCTTCAAATATAGGTCTTCCTCAGGGTGCAACCATCATCATCTCCTCCTCTCATTCTATGTATATTCCTTGGGTAATCTTACCCATACTTACATCTAGAGCTACATATATGCCAATGATTCACAGAACATAACTGGCTGTTAAGTCCTATACCCAGGTATCACTGGCCATTTCAAATTCACCACGTCCCCAAATCAGACTAATCTTTCTCCCCTTCCCATCGTGTTCTTCCTTGCATTACTTATCTATTGTCAGGACCACAAAACCTCAGTGACATACAACAATACATATTTATTGCTCACAGCTGGAATTGGCTAGATGCTGACATTGGTTAGATTTGCTCAAATGTCTGAGAATTGACTGGCTGTAAGATGGTTTGGCTTGGCTGACTGGGCTGGCCATGATGTCTTGGCTTTGCTTCATATATATCTTGTCCTCTAGTGGGACAGACCAGACATATCCTTCCCATGATGATAGCAGATGCAAAAGAATGGAAGCATACTTTTTATGGAATTATGGAAGAGCTTTTTCAAGCTTCTATTCATAACATCTGTTAACATCCCAGCTAGTCATATGATGCAACTCACAGTCAAAGGGTAACAGTATGCCCACCTGTGGTAATGATACATGGGGATGGGTATGAATACAGACAAGGATGAAGAATTGGGACCAAAAATGTGAATTACCATACCCCTGGATTCCCAAACTAATTAACGAATGGTACTACTTTGGGAGCCATCCCTAATTATTTCCTTCTCCTTATTATCTATATCTGTTAATCAAATTTTATAGATCCTCCCTCCAAAACAACTCTGCAGACCATCATCCATCCTTTTTTTTTTTGTCTAGTATGGCCATTCTCTTTAAATAAATTTTTAATTTTGGGAAGGGGCAATGCATTAAAAAGTCAGACCAAGTTATCGTTTTCCTGGCAGAGACAAGAAAGAGAAAAATACAATATGTTGCGGAACCTCTATTTTTATCTCCAGTTCTGATATTTCAAATACCCACTTGATTTTTTTATTTGGGTACCCAATAGACATCTCAACTATACATGTTCAGAAAATAATCGACACACCCAATGTTCCTCCCCTAGTCTTCCCGATTTCAATAAATTGCACCACCTTATACCTAGATACTCAAGACCTACAATTCATTCTTGATTCTTCCCTTTACCTAACTCCCCACAGCCTAATTCAGTAAAACTTGATGGTTGGGCCTCCAAAATAAAATCCCACATTCACTTCTGACCAATTTCTTTATTGTGGCCGGACTCCTACCTGGTCTCCCTATTTCCATCCCCCCCCCCCCACATCTGAGCTCCATATATCAGGCAGAAGAATATTTCAAAAACATAAATCATATCATGTTACTTCCCAGCTCAGAACCTTCCAGTGATTTCCTATTGCATTAATAATAAAATTCAAATTCCTTAATGTAGCTTACAAAGCTATATATCCTCTAGCCACTATTTACTGTGCCATCCCTCTCACATTCTACTCTCCCCTCCTCCACCTTCCTTTCTGTTTATTAAATGTGCCTAATGACTTTCTATTGGAGAGTAATTGTGATCTCAACCTTAGATTTGTCTACCTTTAGTTATTACCTATTGGGGTCTTTGTCTTCCACAATTCAGTTTTATTATTACTCTTCAAATAGTCTTCTCTGAATTAAAATATAGATTAACCATCCATCCTTCTCCTTGCATTACTCTCTATACATTATTGTATTTCCTTTGAAACACATCAATTAATGGAATTACCTTTTTTGTTTTATTTCTTTATTGCCTGCCTCCCCTGACTAGAAAGTAAGCCCCCTGGGTGCAGTAACCTTGTCTATTTTCTTTACTATTATGTTCTCAGGTCTTAAAATTGTACCTAGTACAAGGAAGGTGCTCAATAAATATTAAATGATTGAATGAATGATGCACAGGGACACATGCACTGCCAACTAGATGAGGCTATTAACACTATTGATCAATATGGGGAAAGATATTTCCACTGATTTGGTAATCGTTTCTTCTCTCTCCTGGACTAATATAATAGGTTATTAATGTTTCTCCCTGGCTTTAGTCAATTCCTCCTTCAATCCATTTCTTTCACTAGAACTATATTTTTTGTTCTCCTCCCTCTCCTCCCCTTCTTCTTCATGCCCAATGCCTCCTCCTCCTTTTACTTCTCCTCTTTCTTCTTCTGTCCCTTCTTCCCCTCTCCCTCTTCTCTTTTTTTGTTTATAGATTTATTGAGGTAGAATTTACATAAACTGCACATATTTAAACTTTACAATTTGATGAGTTTTGATTTATTTTTGTGCTCTTGAGACCACCACAATTAAGATAATAAATATATCCATTACCAACGAGCTTCCTCCTGCTGCTTTGCAATTCATCCTTCCTCCCCATCTCTCCATTCTCAGACAACCATTTATTTTCTGTCTCTTACAAAAGATAAGTTTGCATTTTCAAGAATTTTTTATAAATAATCACAATATATACTTTTTAAGTCTTACTTCTTTCAGCATAATTACTTTTAGATACCACTGTATTGTTATATATATCATTAGTTCTTCCTTTTTATTGATGAGTAGCATTCTGTTGTATGGGTATACCACACTTTGTTCTGATGGGTATTTTCGTTGTATGCAGTTTTCCAGTGAGTATACACTTTCATTTCTCTTGGGTAAACAAATATCTAGAAGCTGAATGGCTGAGTTATACAGGAAATATATTTTAACCTTTTAAGAAACTGTGAACTGTTTCCTAAGTGGTTGTATTTACATTCCAAATAACAGGATCTGAGAGTTCCAATTCTTCCATATCTTGCATCTTCTTTACAATACTTGGTATGGTCAGTCTTTTTAAATTTAGTCATTCCAGTCGTATAGAGTAGTATCTTATGATGATTATAATTTGCATTTCCTTAATGATGAATGATATTGATATTATCTTTTCATTTGCTTGTCTTTTGTAATATCTTCTTTAATAAAATGACTATTCAAATATTTTGTCCAGGTTTTAATTGGGTTGTTTGCCTTCTTGAGTTGTAGGATTTGTTTATATACTGTAAATATAAGCACATTGTCATATGTGTTTTCAAACAATTTTCCCAGTCTATGACAATCCAAATGTCCATAGGGCCCCAACAAATATACCATATATTCATTTTTAAAAGTGTCTCTTGAGTAGAAATTAAAAAATATTCCCGATGAAGTCCAATTTTTAAATTTTTGTGTCCTATTTAAGACATCTTTACCAAACTCAGTATCACTAAACTTTTCTCCTATGTTTTTTTCTAGACATTTTATAGCTTTAATTCTTACACTTAGGCTGCTAATCCATTTTGAGTTAATTTTTCCATGTGGTATGAGGTGAAAATTGAGGTTCACTTTTTTTGCACGTGGCTGTTGAAAGATTATTCTTTCTCTAAAGGATGGTCTTTGCACCTGCCTTAGCCAGCTTGGCTGTTATAAAAAAATACCATAGATTAGGTGGCTTAAATAACAAGCATCTATTTCTACAATTCTGAGAAATCAAGGTGCCAGCAGATTCAGTTCCTGGTGATGACCTCGTTTCTGGTTTGCCGACGGTTGCCTTCTTCCTGTGTCCTCATGTGAAAAACAGAGTTCTGGTTTCTCTTCCTCCTCTTTTTTTTTTTTAACCTTTTTTTTTTTTTAAGGCTTATTTATTTTTGAGAGAGAGAGAAAGTTCTGGTAGGGGAGGAACAGAGAGAGAGAGAGAAACACACACAGAATCCGAAGCAGGCTCCAGACTCTGAGCTGTCAGTATAGAGCCTGACACGGGTGCAAACTCATGAACTGGGAGATCATGACCTGAGGTCAGACGCTTAACCAACTGAGCCACCCAGGCGCCCCTTTTCCTCCTCTTCTTATAAGGACAGTAACTCTATTATAGTGGCACCACCCTCATGAAGTCACCCAAATCTTACTTTCCAAAGGCCTTACCTCAAAATTTCATCACACTAGAGGAAACACAAACATTCAATCCATAATAGCACCTTTGAAATCAATTGATATGTGTGGGGCTATTACTGCATACTCTGTTCTGTTCAATGGATCTGTAGGTCTATCTTTATTCCTTATCATACTGTCCTGATTGCTCTATAATAAATCTTTAAGTTAGGTAACATATGAACTTCTACATTGTTTTTCTTTTTCAAAATTGTTTTGGCTATTCTAGGTCCTTTCCATTTTCATATGAGTTTTAGAATTAGCAATTTCTCAAAAAAAAAAAAAAAGCCTGCTGGGATTTTGATTAGAATTGCTTTTAAACTATAGATAAAATTGAAAGAACTTACATGTTAACAATACTGACTCTTCTGACTCTTGAAAATGGTATATCTCTCTATTTATTTAGGTCTTTATTTTCTCTCATCAGTGTTTTCAGCATACCAGTCTTAAGACAAATTGTCTTAGTCTGCTTGGGCTGCCATAGCAAAATACCATAGACTCAGTAGCTTAAATAACAGACATTTATTTCTCATGGTTCTAAAGGCTGAAAGTGTGTCAGCATGGTTGGGTTCTGGTGAGAGCTCTCTTCTTGGCTTGCAGACACCCACCCTCTCACTGTATCCTCACACCAGAAAAAGAGAGAGAGCAAGCTCTCTGGTGTTTCTTCTTATAATGGCACTACTCATGTCATGAGGATGACTTCATCTAGGCCTAATTACCTCCCCCCATCTCCAGATACAATCACATTGGGGGTTAGGGCTACAACATTATGAATTTGGGTGAGGGGGACACATTCAGTCCATAACACAAACCTTTTGTCACATTTACCTATATGCTACTGTAAATGATATTGCTATTTAAATTTTAATTTCTGGTTGTTTCTTTCATATACAGAAATACAATTGATATTTATATACTAATCTTGTACCCTGCAACCTTCATAAACTCACTTATTAGTCCTAATCTGTTTTTTTTTAAAGATTCCTTAGGATTTTCTAAAGATAAAAGTGTCTTACTTCCTCCTTTCCGATATGGATGCCTTTTTATTTATTTTCCTTTCATGATTGCACTTGCTTGAACCAGCAGTATGACAGAAAGAAAAGAAGTGGTAAGAGCATACATCCTTGCCTTGTTCCTGATCTTAAGGGAGAAACAGTCTTTTGCCATTAGGTATGAAGTTGGCTGTAAGATTCATAAATGGATATATATGCCTTTTTTAGATTAAGGAAGTTCTCCTAATTTGCTGAGAGTTTTTATCATGAATGGATGTTGGGTTATGAAAAGTGTTTTTTATGCATCTATAATTCTCTTTCTAAAATATAAAGGTAATCATTTGCAAACCCATCAAAACCTTCCCATCACCTGTAGACTACATCCAGGTTTCTGATCACAGTATATATCTCCCACCATGTCTCAAAACACACCCTATGCTATACTGCCACCAAACTACATGTACAGTTGACCCTTGAACCACACAGATTTGCACTGCATGGGTCCACTTATAGGAAGATACACACACAGTACTGTCCACTATAGGAAGATTTACACACACACACACACATACATACATACATACACACACACAGTACAGTTCTGGAAACGTATTTTCTCTTTCTTGTGATTTTCTTAATGACATTTTTTCTCTAGCTTACTTTATTGTAAGAACACAGTAATTCATACATATAACTTACAAAGCATGTGTTAATAGATTGTTTATGTTATTGGTTAAGTCTTCTCGTCAACAATAGGCTATTAATAGTTAAGTTTTTGAGGAGTCAAAAGTTATATATGTTAGGGGTGGGCGCCCCTAACACTCTGTTATTCAAGGGTCAACTGTAGGTCTACGAATGTATCAGTGTATCAATGCTACATCCACCTGTGGATTTTCTTAGGATCTTGTCTGGATGTCTGGAATACCATCCTCCTTAGCACCTAACCCTTAAACCTGTCCCAGATACCCAATTATTCAAGTGAATTCCAACTATCTTCTTTTTTTTTAAGACTTAAAAATTGTTTTAATTTTATTTGAGAGAGAGAGAGAGAGAGAGCGCGCGCGCAAACAGGGGAGAGGGTCAGAGGGAAAGAGGGAGAGAATCCCAAACAGGTTTCATGCTCAGTACTGACAAGGGGCTCGATACCACAACCCTGGGATCATGACCTGAGCCAAAAATCAAAGAGTCAGATGCTCAAGTGACATAGCCACCCAGACGTCCCTTCAGCTGTCTTCTTTTAAATTCAACTGAAAAATCACTTTGTGATCACTCCTTTTTCAGTGTTAAATCTGCCTCTACTGTTGACATTACTACCCTGCATATAATTATGTATTTATTTGTCTCCCTCATAAATAGATGATGAGCAACTTAAGAGTGAGGACAATGCTTGGCAAAATGCTTAATAGAAAGTAAGCCCTGAATATAAGTGAAATAACATCTGTGCAACTTATTGAAGATTGAGAAGTTTTACAGATAATTTCTTTATAAACTGCTAAGACATTATTATTTTTGTATTATATTCTATTGCAAAAAAATATATTCTTTTCTACAAGTGACTAATGCAACGCAGATATTTGTAGGAGATCCGTATTACCGTGAGAGTAAAATTATCATCATCATATGAATGATGAACTAATACCTAAAGCCAATATCAAAATCCAGCTCTATACTGTCTACCAGGGCCCCAGCAGGATACTTTACACGTATTTACAAATATTAATTCATTTAATCCTCATGAAACTTCTAAGTAGGTCATATGATTATCTCCATTTTACAAATAGGAAAATGGAAGCACAAAGAAATTAAACCATGGAGCTAAAGGTAGCAAACTTTGTCTTTCAAACTAGGCAGCTGGGCTCTAGAGCCTATTCTTTTCATTTCCATAATATATTTAATAATAACCTTTACAAAGCAGATAGTAACGATACGGTTGCCATTTTTGCTTCTTTAGCTATATTAACAGAGTATAGTTCATCTAAATGTGCTGCATGCCAAACGACAACAATAACAACAACAAAACAAAAAACAAGTATGGCTTCCAGATTCCTTGCAGTGGAATTATGAATATATTATGAAATATAAGGAACACAAAAATGTTTCTTATCAACTTGAAATGTTCACTGACAACTGTAACTCACAAGCCATGGCTTTAAAAATACTAGCTTAGGGGCTCCTGGTTGGCTCAGTCAGTTAAGCATCTGACTTTGGCTCAGGTCATGATCTCATGGCTTGTGAGTTCAAGCCCCATGTCAGGCTCTGTGCTGACAGCTCAGAGCCTGGAGCCTGCTTCAGATTCTGTGTCTCCCTCTTTCTCTGCCTCTCCCCTGGTTGCACACTGTCTCTCTCACTCTCTCTCTCTCAAAAATAAATAAAAGCAAAAAAAATTAAAAAACCCACTAGCTTAAAAACTTAACTTTTCTTCAACTTAACATTTTAGAAAAAACTATCAAATAGCAGTGAATTTAAAATAATTCTATGTGATAGATGGGTTTTATATGTACATACTACAGTTGCAATGACATTGCTGAATCCTTGTATATTGGGTGTGTAAAATGTTCCATGACACTCGAATACTTGTATACACTTCATTTAGGGATAAAAGAATAATTAAGAAGGAGTAAACATGAAAAATAGAAGTTTAGAAATTGCCTCCCCAAATTAATTATCCTCAATAACTTCTCTATTAATAATTTAATATAGTTTTGAAGACAGTAAAGGCTCATTTAAAAACTATATGAAATAGGTTACCTGCAAATGGAATAGAACTTTTTTATTTTTTTCTATTTCTGATGTTTGTGATTGTTGTTGCTTTGCAACTTGCTCTACAGCAGCAGTTAATGAAGATGTGCCTCGGTTAGCCAGAGCTAGACAAAAGAATAAAGTACGTAATACAAATTTAAGTGTAAACACTCAAAGAAAATTAGTGTTTCTTTACTCAAAGTTATGAAAAATGTGATGTTTCTCATCAATAAAGTAGATTTAGGGTTGATAATATTCCCTTTCTGACCATAAACAAAACCAAAATCAAATGCCATAATAATACACAATTCAGAATCACCTACTGTAATGTTATACCTGTTCCTGTACGGAACGGTAGAAATATTTTGATTGTCCTATTTTATCCAGACCATTTATACATATACATACAGTGCTACCGTAACAACTATATAGCGATTATAGTTGATGAGTTTTCATTATAGGCCTGTATTTCCAGGTTGTTATGCCTTTTCCAAACAACATATAAGTTCCTTCTTCGAGAAATTTAACAGTTCCCTTCTGTTCTATTTGGCTATAAATTTTAACACAATTATCCTATCATACTACTTTTTTGTTGTTGCCTATCTTTTATTTATTTCTTAAGATTGCTTCATTACCTTCTTCAGGAACTCCTTGACTCTTCATTTCTTTGTTGCCTGACATTCTTCTGTGTCTCTTCCCCCTTTTTGATTCACCTTTTTTTGTGCCTATAAAATAATCAATATTGATAATTTCTCTTTTCTTTGTTGTTGTTTTTTTTTCCTGTCTTTTTTCCTGTCTTTTTTTTCCTGTTTGTCTTTTTTCCTGTTTTATATCCTGGTGATCCTGAAAGCAAATTAATTGTCAAAAACCTCAAAGGGATGGCAAGGATATTTCATCATTAGTTCCTAAAATTAAAACACAATGGTTAAGTGAAAAAGCTTTGGAGGAAAACTGAACTGTATTTGAATCTTGGTTCTCCTGCTTTTTAGCTGTTATGACCTTGGGACAATTTCTTAACTTCTTTGACCATCAGGGTCCTCATCCATAAAGCCTCACAGTGCTGTCATAATAATTAATGTAATATAGGTAGCATGCTTCGCATAGTATCTGACGTATATAGTGAGTAATTATTACAGACTTTGTCTAGGGTTTCCTTTGCTAGTTCCTCTTCAGCTTTCCCATCTATGTCAGTGTCCCAATGCTAAGTCCTCAGGCATCTTCTCCATACTCACTCTTCAACTGATGTCACCTAGTCGCATAGCCTTAAAACCCACTTACAGGTTTTATCCTATTCATATCTCGAATCTGAACATCCTTCTTGACCTCCAGACTCATACCAAAATTGCCTACCTGATATCTTCACTTGGATTTTTATAGGCATTTCAATTTAATATAGTCCAAACTGAACTATGTATTTCTCTGTTCACTCTACCACCACCACTAAACCTGCTCCTTCACAGTCTCCTCCATCTCAATAAATGAAGTTTTTCCTGTTTAGGCCCAAAACCCTGGAGACATTAGTAAGGAGTTCTCTAAAAAAGTATAGAACAGGAGGGAGCAAAGCTAAATAAATGGCAGCTCCCTCTCCAATCAATCAATCAATCAATCAATCAATAAAATAAAAAAGTAGAGAACACTCAGCAATTCAACAAGACTTCTTCAAGATAATCACAAATAAGAGTTCATTGTGGATGTTTCATAGGCCCTTTGGGAAATCCCTTAAGATACTCTCCAAATATGTGGCCCAGGACTTCTGTCTCAATTATCTACCCAAAGGACAAGCCAGAATCTTGACTTTTCTTTTACATGCTGCATGCAATTCTTTTAGCAAAACCTGTTGGTTCCCTCTTTAAATTATATTAGGATTCACTCACTACTTAGCACTTCCAAATACTATCTTAGTAGAGAAGCCTTCCCTGATAACCTTCTTTAAAACATGACCTCCCCTTCTTCATTCTCCATTTTCTGACCCTGCCTCAGTTTTCTTAATAGCATTTGTCACTACTGACATTTTATATACATTTGTTTCTTCCTATCTCCCTTTACTAATATAAGGTCCACAAAGGTAGAGACCTGAAACAGTGCCTGGCACTTTCTAGGTGTCTGTTTGTAGTCTATCTTCATTCCAATTTACCCTGTTCTACTGATAGAATCTCTTAAAATACTGTTCCCGCCATGTCAACATCACAACCAATCTTTCAACTTCCTCACAGATGGCATCTTCTTTAAGAAGTCTTTTTTGATCTTTTTGGGGAGATATAATCCCTCCCTCTTTCTGGTGCAATTTTTCTATATCTGTTATACTGTGATGACAGTTTAGGTTATAAAGTAAGACACAGCCAGCTTTGAATTCAGATTGTACCACTTACTAGTTTATTAGGCCCAACCTGGGCCTGATTCTTTATCTATAAAACAGAAACAATAGTAATACCTGTTTCATTAGAATTATTTGAGGACTCAATAATGCATGACAACATTTAGCAAATTCCTGCTACTTAACAATTTTTATTCTTTTTTTATTAAAAAAAATTTTTTTAATGTTTATTTTTGAGACAGAGAGAGATTGACAGCATGAACAGGGGAGGGTCAGAGAGAGGGAGACACAGAATCTGAAGCAGGCTCCAGGCTCCGAGCTGTCAGCACAGAGCCCAACGCAGGGCTGGAACTCACGGACTGTGAGATCATGACCTGAGCCGAAGTCAGATGCTTAACCAACTGAGCCACCCAGGCACCCCTACAATTTTTATTCTTATTATTTCCATCATTTTATACATATTTCCCCACTAGACTATAAGCTCCAGGAAGACACATACAGTGTCTTACTCATTTTTGTATTCCCTGAAATTTTGTTGGAGAAATCTTAAAAAATGGAAAACATTAGATTTATAATAATAAAAAATAACATAACTGGTACTTCTTGATCTCTATTTCTAAAGCAACATAAATTGAAAAACTCTTGGGTGACATTTATTTAAACCAACTATTTGTGAAAGGATATATGCTTTAAAATTGGGAAAGTTGTAGTTTTTTCTGGATCTCTATTGCAGAATGGACAAAAGATAAAAAAGAAAACAAACTACTGCCATCTACTGATAATTCATTACAGTCATTTAAATCAATGAAACCGAGAGTTTAGAGACTAGACAGTATCAATTACTTTTTTTTTTAACATTTATTTATTTTTGAGAGAGAAGACAGAGTGTGAGCAGGGGAGGGGCAGAGAGAGAGAGAGTAACACAGAATCCGAAGCAGGCTCCAAGCTCTGAGCTGTCATCACGGAGCCGGACGCGGGGTTCGAACCCACGAACCGTGAGATCATGACCTGAGCCAAAGTCAGAGGCTCAACCGACTGAGCCACCCAAGTGCCCCTCAATTACTCTTTCATTCAAACCATATATGTGGGTACATATAATATATAAGGTATTTTGAGGAATATAAAGACAAATTAAGTGACTCTGATTTAAAAAAAAACTACAGTATTTGATAGTAAATGTTCAAACTACATATAAAACACAATCATTTAGAAAATATACTTTCAACTAAAAAATTAGCTTTACAGAAAATAAGTTAATAAAAATACTACACTAAACTATCATTTTTCCATATTAACTATAATCAACATTGAGTACTTACAAGTAACTGACATTGTTCTAAGTGCTTTTACATGAATTATCTGTATTTTCCCTTAGAACAATCCTATAAGCTAGATATTATTTTTACCTATATTTTATAGATGAGTAAACTAAGACTTGGAGAAATTAAGAAATTAGCCAAAGGTCACACATCCAACAAGTAGGAAGGATGGAATTTGAAACAATTAGGATTCAAATTCACATTTATTAGGCACTTAACATGTATGAAAGCACTGTGATAAGCATAATTTGCGCATTACCTCTTTTGCATTGAAGAGGCAAGCCCCTCTATTTGACCCTTGGGATATTTTTAAAAGGCCATGGTTCCAACTTTTGGAAACTCATCATCTGGTACCTCCTCCAAGTTAATGAGCAAAATAAAGCAAGACTGTCAAACTCCTCTGGGCTTTTGAGAGCTTTTGGCTTAGAAGCACTACGAGGAGGTAATTGTGTACGTGCAACCATGTCACATAAGCACCGGTTTTCATTCTGAATGGGAAAAGCTGTCATGTGACAGCTAGGCAGTTAAAGTAGCTTATAATTTCATCCTACCCTTTTAAAATAGCGACTTTTCAGAAAACAGAAAATATTACCAGAAACATAATTTTCATGTGAAACTATTTTTGCTTTCTAAGTGGGTAGGGGAGTTTAATATCTAAAGCTGATATTTAGCTGGGAAAGCTAAAGAAAATTAACCTGGGGAAAGATGAGGTCAAAGAGTTCCCTGGAATCGAGCAAATTTTAAATTATGGTCTTTATTTGTCATAAACATGATGAACTCAGATCTGGGTGGTTCAATTCTAACAAATAAAGATAATAGTGGGGAAAATGTCACCCACTGCACAAATAAGAATACACACTTTTCAGGTAAAAAAGAGTGTAAGTCTTTTCAATCACATGTTTTTAAGAGAAGTTATAACATCATCCAAAGGAACTAATTAATTGGATCATTAAAAATGTATTCATACCTATTATATACTAGTGTGTTGGGATCTGCTAAGAGTAGTCATTACTCTCTTCTTTGACTAGGCAATGTGATTAAGGTTTCAGGATGCTGAAAACAGAAAGAAAAAAACCAGGATTTGCAGTGTTCCTTAACTTCCTATCAAAGACAATACAGGCAACATTAATACATCAACCACCCTGCTTCTAGCTTTCTACAAAAGGTGAGATTTCTCTGAATGTTCCGCTAGTAATGGACTACCAAGATGTCTTGTTTTAAAGTGTAAACATACAAAGATTGATCCGCAGCTTGAATCCAAGCTTTAAGGGATAGCTAGGCAACTGTTTCAAATAGAAATGATAGGTGTATGATGAAATCCAGTCACAACCTGCCTATGTGTTTCATTCAGGACAGTAAGAAGCAAGGTGGTTTTTTTTTTTACTCTGTGTACAAGTAAGCATGATTTCTAAACCAAGAGGAGCTTGTAGGTTGAATGGTGCCCCCACACCTATATGTCCATGTCCCAAACTCCAGAATCTGTGAATGTGCTAATTTGGAAAAATGGTGTTTGCAGTTGTAGTTAAGGATCTTGAAATGAGATCATCCTGGATTTAGGATTAGCCCTAAATCCAATGACAGGTGAGAGATGGGCTATGCAAACAGTGGGCAGACCATATACAAATACAGAATTCTGACCTACAATTGGCAGCAACCAACTCAGGAAACCAACCTGTTTCCTACAGTAACCAGACCAGGAAACCATCCTGCTGTCTATAAGCCAGGCTTGTAGGAAGCCAGACCACTATCTCTAATAACAATTCTAGAAGCCAAACAAAAACTTCTGTAACAACTGGCCCCAAATGACCAGTGTTTGCTGGTTTGCTGAATAACTGACAGCTTCCCTAATTTCTGTCACCACTTCTATCTTGGGATCAATCAGAGAAAGCCAAATATGCACACTTAACCAATCGCATAGGATGCCTTGGTTCTAGTTAGCCCACTTACAGCTTCCCCATGCCAATTGCCTCTAATCAGGGTATACTTGAAGATTTCCTTTTTTTCCACTATAAAGCTTTCCTACTTTGCCAACCCACAAGTGATGGTGGCTGACTTCCTTGCCATAGCAAACTCTGAATAAATAATCTTTGCTTATTCTCATATGGTTGGCCATTATTTCCACACAAGTGTTCTTACAGCAGAAAGGTAGAGGGAGATTTGAGATTCAGATGCACGTTAAGAAGACCATAGGAGGCTCAAGACATAGAGCCCCAAGCCAAGGAACGAAATACCTGGAGCTACCAGAAGCTGAAGAGGCAACGAAAATGAGACACTTTGAAAGAAACATGGTCATGAGAACACCTAGATTTGGCACTTCTGCTTCCATAACTACGAGAGAATACATTTTTGTCGCTTTTAGCTATCCAGTTTGTGGTAATTTGTTATGGCAGCCTTAGGAAATTAATATAAGCTTTTAACAAGGAAATGTGCAATATTACATTTACTTTTCTTGAGGGACCCATGAATTAATGTAAATGTCTTAAAAACAACTGTTCATTTTTCAGAATTTCATTTGTTTTCATAAGAAGATTAAAGATTTATATGGTGATAGAAGAACTTTTAGGGATTCCCCCAAAGTTTCCTTTAATAGCCAGGCACTATCTCTGCCCTCAGAATGCTCTACGTCTCTATGAAGGCGACAGACACACAGTAAAATAATTAAAATGTAGAGGTATAGTAGTTGCTCTCTTAGTCTACTTACACTAAAAACTTTAACCAATTAACTCATTCTATTTCCTTTATAAATCATAAACTGCTAATTCCCACATCATGCTGACTGATTAGGAAACTACTCTCCCGTGAATCTGTCTACTTCTGCTCCTATCAGTACAATCTGACAGTGAGTTACCTGTGTTTGTTCCCAAACCTGTTTATGCCAGTTGTACTTGTGACTCTGCTTTCATAATTTAGTAATATGTAAAGCGATGAAATAGTGTGGAAATAAATTTCATTGTTTCTTTAAAATCTAATGTTTAATATTCTGGAAAGACCCCTAACTGTGAGTTGTTTGAATGTGTGAGATCACAATAAAAGATTATAAAGGAGAAATCTGCACTCAGACAGCTCTGCAAGTGCCTTTAAATTATTTTCCTCTTAAAGGAATAAAATCTTAGGAAATCTTTGCTGATGGTTTAGAGGTGTAGTTTATGCAAGAAATGCAACACAAAACTCTAATCAGCAGAACTTGTGCAAAGAAAACGCCATGGCTTTCTCAGATTGGCAAACGAGCACATAGTTGTTTTAGGCTAAAACAAAATGTTTAAGATATTTATGTTATATTTCTATCACGACTCTCGGGTTAAACTGACCAAAACACATAAAACAAAAACAAAAAACAAACAAACAAACAAAAAATAGCTTTGGGGTGCCTGGGTGGTTCAGTGGGTTAAGTATCCAACTTCATCTCAGATCATGCAGCTCAGGTGGGGATCTCAGGATTGGTGAGTTAGAGCCCCACATTGAACTCAGCTTGGAGCCTGCTTGGGATTGTCGGTCTCCCTCTTTCTCTGCCCCTCCCCCACTTGCATGTACTCTTTGTCTCTCTCTCTCTCTCTCAAAAGAAATATACTTTTTAAAAAAGCTTTATTTAGAGAAAAGTCATATACTATCAAGTTCATTCTTATAAAGTTTACACTTCAGAGCACCTAGGTGGCTCAGTAGGTTGAGTATCTGACTTTGGCTTAGGTCATGATCTCATGGTTCATGGGTTCAAGCCCTGAGTCAGGCTCTGTGCTAACAGCTCGGAGCTTGGAGCCAGCTTTGGATTCTCTGTCTCCCTCTCTCTCTCTCTTTCTGCCCCTCCCCTGCCCACACTCTGTCTCACTCAAAAATAAACAAATATTAAAAATATTTAAAAAATAAAAAAATGAATAATACATTCAATGTTTAATTGACTTTTTCAATTTATTAGTAGGTTATGGGTCCAGAGTACATCAATGAGAGGGCTTCTTCTGTGTGAACAAAATGCTAAGGAAGAAGCAATTAATTCTGTCTGGTGAGGGGATGGGGATTCAAGGAAAGTTATGATTGGCTTTAAAGATCTTAAATAAGCAGCAAATAAATAAGCGTAAAAAGAGAAGGGTGTTCTAAGTAAAAGGAATAGCAAATGTAAAGGATAAAAATCTTGTAGTTCATCCAAGGAACAGCCTTTAGTTTAAATGGCTTGGGAATAAGGCATTTGTTTTTTCAAACCTAATTATGCATCTGAATCATCTGTACAGATTAAAAGAAAACAAATAGCCGGGAAAAACAAGCCCAGACTTGACTCCCAGAGATTCTGATTTAAATGTATATGGAGTGGAGTCCCTAGATTTATTTTTTTTTTGTTGTTGGTTCTACTTGTAGTTCTGAGGTGCAGCCAGGATTAAGAACCACCGGAGTGGGGTAAACCGGGATGAAGGAAGAGAGAGTTAGGAGATGAGGCTAGATAGTAGTCTAGGAACAACTGGTGAAAGGAAATAGTATGTAAATAGAACAAGATGACAAACTATCTCTTTCCTGGTAGCTTCCCTATTTTGAAACATTAAAAAATTTTTTTAACGTTTATTTATTTTTGAGAGAGAAACAGAGCACGAGCAGGGGAGGGGCGGAGAGAGAGAAACACACAATCTGAAGCAGGCTCCAGGCTCTGAGTTGTCAACACAGAGCCTGATGCAGGGAACTCGACTCTCCAACCTTCCAAGGGGGAGATCATGACCTGAGCCCAAGTCGGCTGCTTAACCCACTGAGCCACCCACACGCCCCTGAAATTTTTTAAACTTTTTACTGCCACTACTGTTTCAGGAAAAGAAAATGAATTCCCACCATTGTCTATAAAAACAGGGATAAACGTTTTAAACCAGCTTTGTAACTCAAAGATTTCTATTTTACTTAAGGTAATACTTAACACAAAACTCAGAGAGCAGAGTGCACCTTCTGATCAAGTGTACCATCCGCCACTCAGGGTTTTTAACAAATGTCCAACAAAAATCATGAAAATACAAATTTGGACAGAACACCTGCCAGGGATACTAAACAGCAAGTTCCTGTTCTGGGCTGGTGATCCCATCACCTAGTTAAATAGAATGGAAGCACTTGCCCACTTCCAAATGCTCTTCTAAACTCCCAGATATGTAAGGCTCTCTCTTTCAGGTTAAATTTCTTCAGCATTTATCATCTAAGCAACAATGAAGACAAAAGGGACCTCTCCTTCCATCATAACCAGTTCCACAGGAAGCACCCTTTCTCCTACTCTGTGAAGGTCGGATTGACTCTCCCTTTACCATAGCATCTGCCTTCCATGTAGCAGCTGTTCAATATTTTTAAATGAGTGTCACCCTCTTCGAGGTTAGATAAGGGATGCTAATTTATTACATTTCTAAGAGTCACTGCCTTCTAATGTTCTACTAGGGGCTCATATTTTTAAACGGGCATACAAAAAAGTCAGTACAAGGGGCTGTATGGAGTTTTGGTCCCGTCAGCAAGTAAGGCGGAATCAGCAAAAAGGCAAAGGAAGGTTCAACAAAGTTGTTTCCGGGAACAAACAACACACTGTAAAAAACAACAGCAAGCGGCCGCCTGGGTGGCTCCGTGGGATAAGCATCTGACCTTGGCTCAGGTCTTGCTCTCCGGGTTGGTGAGTTCCAGCCCAGATCATGCCCTCCGCTGTTAGCCCAGAGCCCGCCTTGGATCCTGTTCCGCCCCCCCCTTCTGCCCCTCCCCTGCTGGCGCATTGTCTCTCAAAAATAAACAAACATAAAAAAAAAAAAAAAAAAAAGCAAGAACAACAAACCAAATCCCCGCCCCGAGAAGGCCTATTACTTGAACCATAGGAGGTTCTCAGGGTTGGGCTCTAGGAATGAAACCAAAACTCTGGCTCACACAGCTGGTCCGGGACTGCTTGGGCCGGAGCGGGGTGCCGATTTGGGGAAGCCCACTCCCGGAGACGGAATCCATTCACAGAACGGCGTCTGCGATTGGTTCCCCACGACGTTCTCCCGCCTTACCCCGCACAGGGGCCAGCCCGCCAGCCCGCCCCTTCGCGGACCCTCCTCCTCCCCGCCAACCCGCTCCCCTCACGGGCCTTCAAATTGACCAGCCGCCCCGCTCCCCTCAAGGGTCTGGCCTCCCGCCGGCCAGCTCCTCGCACGGGCCCTCCAGTCTGGCTGCCCGCCCGCTCCCCCTCACGGCCCGCCGCCCTGGCCCCCGCCCGCTGACCCGCCTGGCTCCGGCCAAAGAGCCCCGGTTCCTGTTTCTCTTGCCTAGACAGGGCGGCGGAGGACGGCCTCGACGGGCCGCGCTGACCCGGAACTACTGAGGTGGCCGCGGGGGCCAGTTCTCGGCTCTTCCCGGACTTTCCCCGCGCCGGGGCTCGGCCCGCCTGGCCGCTCGGTGCCCAGCCCTCTCCCTCGAACTCGCTCGTGCCCCCGTGCCGCTCGCCGGCCTGGCCGGGCCCGGGCCTCTGCGACAGCGGGACCCCCCGGCCGTCGAGTCCACGCAAAGCCGGCACGCCACCCCGCGGCTGGTAGGCCGTGAGGTGGGTGAGGTGGGGCGGGCGCCGCAGTGGGCGGGGCCGCGGGGCGGGGCTTAGGATTCCAGGTGCCCAGCTCGCGGCTTCCGGGTTCCATCCTGGCTCGGGGCTGGGGTGGTGGCGGTGGCTGCCGGGCGCTTCCGAGCTCGCAGCAGACTGGGAGTATAGGTCTAAGCGGAGCGTGGGCAGGCGGCAAGGGGAAAACTGCCTACGGTGCACGTCCGTATGTCAGGAAGTGCCAAAGGGGCGGGGAAGAGGCGGTGGTGGAGCTCGGGCAGGTGGAGACCGAGCGTGGGACCGGGCCGGGACAGACGCTTTTTGCGGCATTTCCCAAGGCAGAGGGGAAGGAGGCCGTCACCCTCCCAGCTTCTCTCAATGTTTTTCAAAACTGGCGAGGTGAACTTCAGCGGGAGCCCAGTACGGTATGGAGTGGAGGTTGGGAGCGGCCCCTGAAGAGAAAGCGGAGGCCCTGGGGTGGGAGTGCTGGGGCTGGAGGGGTGAAGATCCACTCTGGGCGGGGCCTGGGCCCTGAGTCAGCAAGAGGGTAGGCAGCGCATCTGATCCAAATCGTGGTAGTCTTTGTGCCCATTGCCCTACTTGGAGTGCTTTGTAAATCCTGGATCGTCTCAGCTTTTATCCCCTTAAAAGCGTGAATTTTAGTGCAGCTCCATTTAATCTGTTGAATTTAAGGCCCCAATGTGTCATATGAAGAGGTGTGACCTAATATGCCAGTCACATCAAGATTAATGATGTACATAACATAAACTGACACCCTGTAATTAAGAAACAAGACTTCGTCTAGGTCAACAAGTAATTCCCTACTTAAAACTTGCTGTGTGCAAACACACACACACACACACACACACACACACACAGAGGAACTGTAGTCCTGCTGAAAAGATGTACAAATACGTTCACAAAACAAATTAAAAGATGGTTCTCCTCTCATGGTTCACGTAGGACAGATAGTGGACTGGCTTTAATGGGAGAAGTCTAGATTTACTATTTTACTACATTTTTAGATCCGTGAACCTTTTTTTGTTTTTTTTTTTTTTTGATGTAGGCACAAATTTCTGTTGTAACTATAAGAAGGTTGATATAATTTTGCATTCTTAGGCCAATTTTTCTTTATAGGTGATTTCTTAGGAGGCACAGAAGTGTTTGAAGGGCTGCGTACCCTATTGAAGGATGGCAGAAGCAGTGTTGATTGATTTCTTCAGTTTGAAATTTAACTCTCAGAAAAACAGTCACCAGGTATTACTGAAGACACTGAATGCTGTCCGATACCATCATGCTGCCAAGGCCAAGTTTCTTTGCATAATGTGTTGTAATAGCATCAGCTGTGAAAGGGATGGGGAACATAACTTTGAACTGGAAGCAAGCAATGGATTATCAGCTCTCTTGAGAGAGTTTGAGACTGTTAGCCATCCTAGTATGGCTGCCTCTTTGTATACCATTAAACAAAAAATTGATGAAAAAAACTTGAGCAGCATTAAGGTAATTGTACCCAAGCACCGGAAGACATTGCTGAAAGCTTTTATTGATCAACTCTTCACCAACGTTTACAATTTTGAGTTTGAAGATTTACAGGTGACTCTGAGGGGAGGTCTTGTGAAACAGTCCACTGAAATAAACATGATCACAGATCAAGAACAAGAAGCAATCCAGAATGAAATAAAAACATATTTGAGAAGTCTGCCAGCTCTGAAAGGAGAATTAACCATTATCACATCTCCATTAATCTCAGGTATATTAAACACTGTGTTGTTCTTACTGTATACATGAAAAAAAAACAGTCTTTCTTTAGAGGCTGGTCACCTTTTTCCCCCTCCTCTCTTTTGTAGACTGTAGGGTTTATAAGCTCATTGGCATCAGCTGCAACATGGGAGTATCAGGGATGGCCTTGTAGCGTCAGCAGTGTCGAGGGACAGTCCCTTCAGAGCCACCCTAAATAGATAAATTTGCTTTGTGCAAATTCAGCTTTAAGACAAATCCCCCAGCCTTCCTTTAAAATGAGATTTATGACCCTAAGCATCTCCTATTTAGAAATTCTGGAACCTTAACTCATTGGCGTTTCGACAGAAGAATGAAATTTAAGAGTCCATCTTACTCTTGGTTAAATGATACTTACTGTGAGCTGTATGCTATGAGGAATACCAAAGACAGATGGGACAGAAGATACCCTTCGAAAAGCAATAGTCCCATGGGGAAGGTAGAGCAAACACAAATCGTGTATAACAAGAATACATGGAGGTACACAGTGCTGTAGAAATTGGAAGCCAGAAAGCAGAAATTGGAAGCAGCTTGAGGTGATCAGGGAAAGTCTTACTGTGAGACTGGGTTGGTAATGCTCTATAGTCGTTGTATAGCATATTTTGAATCTTCACTACTTCTATTCGATAGATATTTTCTTGCATGGATTTACTACAAGGACAGGTGGAATATCTTACATACCAACTCTTAGCTCATTCAATCTCTTCAGTAGTTCCAAACGGAGGGATCCCAAGGTTGTTGTCCAAGAAAATCTGCGTAGGTTGGGGAATGCTGCAGGATTTGATGTGGAGAAATTTTACCAAATAAAGGTAAAGTTTTGTTTCATGTTTTAGAAGATGCAAAGTATATTCTTAACTCTGCTAATGACTTCATGGACTTTAATCAAGCTGTTTAACTTCTGCATCTGGTGTTTGACTGAAAATGTTAGGATAATGCTTATGGTTGTTTTTCTTAGATCTGTACTCTATAGCTTAAATATCAATTCTGTGATAGATTTCACCTGAAGCTACTCATGTCTAAAAGTACTTTTAATTCTCAGGGTATGGTATCACTGCCCTTTTTGATTCAGAAGGAAGATTCCAGAATGATGGGAGAAAAAGGCTATTATTTTCTAAATCAACATTAGGAGGAACTAGGGTCACAATGGATGCCTTGTTCCTTACAGATGCTAGGTTTATTTGAATCAGGAAAAGTAAAAATGTCATTGATTTGGTAATTAACTTCTTTCCTTAAATAATACTCTTTGGAAACTGCTGCAAGTAGAGATTTACTCATCTCTAGTAGGAGATGTTTGTGATATACTGTATTAAATTTTTAAGTGTTAAAGTGTGTTTTCCTTTGACTAAAATATGCAGAGATTATAATACCAAAAGTTAAGTGATAAGTAAATTTGGTATTTCACCACATACAGAAGCGATATACTTAATGCTTGCTGGTAATATTAAACTGATTGTTTAATTTTGTACAAAAAGAGTATTTTCAGAAAAGCTTATGGTATGAGAAATCCTCCTTTCAAAATATTTTTATCACACATCTTTGGTATTAGACTGATCATGCCAATGACGTCTGGATTATGGGAAGGAAGGAGCCTGAATCTTACGATGGAATCACCACAAATCAGAGGGGAGTCACAATAGCAGCTCTTGGTGCTGACTGTATACCAATAGTTTTTGCTGATCCTGTCAAAAAAGCATGTGGGGTTGCTCACTCTGGTAAGTATCCTTAATGAAGCATTTAAGGTTTTACCAATTTTGTAGTATAGGCAAAATTATAATTTCTTTACGGTGCGCATTATAAGACAGTTAATTACATGGTATTAAGTATAAAGGGGTAGAACCAGCATACTCTTATTATAGGAACAGGTGAGGGCAGTACCTAAGTCAAATTATATGAATCAGAGTAGAATTCCCAAAGGAAGCAGTAACCAGGCTGATTTCTGAGGAATTTGCAGGACCTGAGTAGGTACCAATGTATCTCAGCAGGGGTGCCAAAATGTTAACATTTTGAGCAAGATAATCTTATATTGCAGTTTGCTTGGCTTCCAAAATTCTTAATGCCAGTAGCACCCCTCCCCCCCCCCCCCCAGTTGTTGTAAGAAAAGCAGCAACAAAAAGAAAGCCTTCATGCTTTTCAGAACATTCCAAAGGGAGTGGTACTGCCTCTGATTGAGAACCCTCGAAGTCCACGCAATGGGGAATAGGAAGGTTAAGCATGTTGCAGAAAGGTATTCATGAAGGGGAAGGTACAACAGCATGTGTAAAAGGTATGGAGGTAAGAAAAAGCAAGATATGTTTGGAAAAAGTCGTTTAGTTTAATACATTATAGTCTAGTGCCTTTATTATCTAAAGATAAGAACAAAGGATTTTTAGATGCTGTGTTAAGGTTATGGAATTTTGTTTTCTAAAGGTATTTTAAAATGCTATTTAAATTATCCTGTGGGTACTACTCTATGTGAAATAAGGGATGATCTTTCAGATTTCCTTCTGCTTGTAAATCTAGGACTACTTTGCTTTTTAGACAAAAGATAAATAAGAAAATGGCATATTTTTCTTTTGATCTAGCTAGAGTTATGGGATTGGATGACTAGAAGTCAAATTTTGATTTGCCATTATCAAAATGTTATTTAACGTTTTTTTTTTTTTAATTTTTTTTTTCAACGTTTATTTATTTTTGGGACAGAGAGAGACAGAGCATGAACGGGGGAGGGGCAGAGAGGGAGGGAGACACAGAATCGGAAACAGGCTCCAGGCTCCGAGCCATCAGCCCAGAGCCTGACGCGGGGCTCGAACTCCCGGACCGCAAGATCGTGACCTGGCTGAAGTCGGGCGCTTAACCAACTGCGCCACCCAGGCGCCCCTGTTATTTAACGTTTGAGTTAGTTCCTGGATATAAAAAAATCTTATTTGTTACTACTTAGGTTTTGAAACATTATTTTTAAATATCAAAGATTAAAGCTGTCAAAATGAAACACTCTTGAACAAAGTCAGAGGTCTGACACTCTCTGATTTCAAAACTTATTATAAAGCCACAGTAATCAAAACAGTATGGTACTGGCATAAGACAGACATATCGACCAATGGAACAGAGCAGAGGTCCCAGAAATAAACCCTTGCATATGGTCAAAAGATTTTTAACAAGGTGCCTAGACTATACAGTGGGGAAAGGATAGTCTCTTCAACAAATAGTGCTGAGAAAACTGGATATTCACATAGAAAAGAATGATATTAGAGCCTTATCTCACATCATATATAAAAATTAACTCAAATTGAGTTAAAGACCTACATGTAAGACCTAAATCTATAAAATTCATCAAAGAAAACAGTGTAAATCCTTATGAACTTGGATGAGGCAGTGGTTTTATAGATGTGATTACCGAAAGCACAAGGAACAGAAGTATGAATAGATAAATTGGATTTCATCAGAATTACAAACTGAGCATCAACACAGTTAAAAGGCAAACCATAGAATGGGAGAAAATATTTGCAATTCACATAACCGAAAAGGGATTAATGTCCAGAATGTATAAAGAACTCCTATAATTCAACAACAAAAAAACAACCCAGAAAAATAGGCAAAGGACTTGACTAGACATTTCTCCAAATATGATAAGCAAATGGCCAACAAGCATGTGAAATATGCTTAATGTCACTAATAATTAGGGAAATGCAAATCAAAACTACGATGAGATACCACCTCACACTCATTAGGAAAGCTAATATTAAAAACAAATGAAAATAACAAATTTTGGTAAGGATGTGGAGAAACTGGAACCCTGATGTACTATTGGTGGGAATAGTGGGAATGTAAAATGGTGCAGCTGCTATAGAAAATAATGTGATGGTTCCTCAGAAATTTTTAAATAGAATTACCATATGATCCAGCAATTCTACTTCTAGGTAGAAGTCCTGGTATCCAGTACTTCTGGGTATATCCAAAAGAATTGAAAGCAGGATCTTGACAAGATACTTGCACACCCATACTCATGGCAGAATGATTCACAATGGCAAAGAGGTGGAAGCAATCCAAGAGTCCACAGATGGATGAATAGATAAACACAATGTGATATATACAGACAATGGAATATTATTTAGCATTAAAAAGGAAGAAAATCCTGACACCCGAATGAGGGGTTTGAGGACATTATGCTAAGTGTAATAAGTCAGTCACAAAGAGACACTTTTAAGATTCCACTTACATGGCTTATCCATAGTCGGCGAATTCATAGAAAGTAGAATGGTGGGTACCAGGGCGAGGGGAAAGTGGTGAGGGGGAGTTGTTATTTAATGGGTATAGAGTTTCAGTTTTGCAAGATGAACGTATTTAACACTACTGAAGTATACACTTAAAGAGTTAAAATGGTAAATTTTATTTTACATATTTTTTCCCACAATTTAAAAAAATTTGAAAAAAGTGAAGGAGAGAGAATACTAACAAGTTATATATAATCCCAGTGGAAACTGAAGCTGTAGAATATTTTTAAAGAAAGTGGAAGGGACCTCCCATTAAATATGTTTTCTATGTCAGGTGCTTTATATAACATACCGTATTTAAAAACCAGTATTTTAGTTAATTGATTATTTAGCTTAATTTTGTGATTTATTTGCTGTTTCTGGAGTTTGAAAAATACACAAACTGTTCATTTTTAAGTTAGATAGAAATTAAGGTGCAATGTTACATTTTAACTTCCCTTATCTTTTTTTCTTCCTATTTACCAGGTTGGAGAGGTACTTTGTTAGGTGTTGCTATGGCTACAGTGCATGCTCTGATCACAGAATACGGCTGTAGTTTGGAAGACATTATTGTTGTACTGGGACCTTCAGTAGGACCTTGCTGTTTTACTCTGCCAAGGGAATCAGCAAAGGAATTTCATAATCTTGATCCTGAATGTGTACGGTTATTTGATTCACCAAATCCCTGTGTTGACATTCGTAAAGCCACTAGGTAGGTTTGACTTCATTACAGAACTGCAAGTTTGGTTATTGCTTATTGTTTCTCTCTCTTTTTTTTTAATATACAGTCTCTATGGCATGAGTGCCTCAGTGTATTTTATTTTATTTTATTTTTAAATATTTATTTATTTTTGAGAGAGAGAGAGAGAGAATGCACGAACAGGGGAAGGCCAGAGAGAGGAGGACATTGGGTTCTGTGCTGAGAGTAGTGAGCCCAGTGTGGGGCTCAAACTCATGAACCATGAGATCATGACCTGAGCCCAAGTCGGATGCTCAACTGACTGAACCACCCAGCTGCCCCTGTTTCTAAAATGAAAAGTACTTTAGACAACAATTAGTAACTGCAAGAAAAATTCAGGTGGCAGGTATTTAAGTAGCTGACATACACATATATATAAAAACTTATTTTAATTATGAAATACATTGTCATTTAAGTTTGAATAATGAAATTTTCTTGTCTGGTACCTCTTACTGATTTAAAAGTGAAGGAGGATATATTTACCATGTAGTTTTGAGAGACCTACTTAGACTTCATGTAGAAAAGTTGCCATGTACTTAATAGACATTCCTCAGCTAAAATGTCCTAAATACAATAAACTATCAGAAAGCTGATATTTTAAAATTATTTTATTCTATAACTAGAGGAATATATTTCTTAGAAAAAATGTTAGGTAATATAAGCACATAGTCACTTTCAAGGTTTTTATGGCCCCTTACAATTTTGAGTTACAAAGTGTTGCTGTTAATACCCATTATCATTCCTATAAAGGAAAATTGTCTGATTTGAATTGTGTTTCTGTTCCAGCCAACAAAACCTTGCTGAGATTCTGCTTCATTTAGCACATAAGTAGAAAGGATTGAAATTGATTCTTAAATGTGACTTGTGGAATTAGTGTCACTAATTTATAGTCATATTTCATATCATAAAGTGTTTATGAAGAAACAACTTCTCTGTGAAAAATCTGGTTAAGAGGAGGACAGGAGAAGGGAGGGCCAAATGACTAAAAAGCATGTTCTGAATCAAATGAATCTTGTCTGCCAATACCCTGGTAACTTTAGAAGTTTCTTCTGAATAAGTACTTGATTTTGATTATAAAATTCCCAGGTCATGTCTGCAGAACAATATGGAAGGTTTTACAGTTTATATATGAATTTAAGTGATGAATGGTGATAAAATCTATCATTTCCTGGACTTGTTCATGTTTTGTATCTGAAAATCAACTTGCATGGTTTTAAGCAGATCTTTCCCAGAATTCTTTTATACCAATATCCAATACACACACACACACACACACACACACACACACACACACACACATTACTGCTTTGTCTATTGGTAAAATAAACTCTTGCTATCTTTTAAAAAATCTTTATCCCAAGGATTCTTCTAGAACGGGGAGGAATTCTACCACAGAATATTCAGGACCTGAACCAAGATCTCAACATCTGTACATCCTGCCATCCTGACAAGTTTTTTTCCCACGTCCGAGATGGCCTTAATTTTGGTACACAGATTGGCTTCATATCAATTAGAGAATGAGGTACAGTAGGTTCTCTCTCGTCTTTCCCTTCTCTCCTTCTTCCTCTTTCCACCTTTCCCTCCCCTCATTTTTAAAAATAATTAATCATATTTAACTTTACCCCTTTATTCTTGTAGGAAGAATTAAGTTTCTACTTTTTATTGAAGCAATAGAGGTAGAAAAGTTAATTTTAGTGACATGCTATAATATAAAGAATAGCCACTCCTTTTCCTAGTTAATGAAGAATAATCAGTCTAGCATATAAGTATAAAATTAAATCATTTATTCTTTTTAAAAAATCCGATATGAATACCATTTATCTTCTTTGTACTTCATATCAGTATACTTCCTATCATAACATCCTCATACCTTTCTTTTTTTTATTCTTTTGATTTTTGAGAAATCTTTGCATAAAGATTCTAAATTCTAGAATAATAAAGAATCCTCACATACACAAACTGGCTTGGTTTTCAACTAGATTTCCAACTGATTATAGCAGGAATTTGCTAGTTTTCTTTAAAGGATAAATAATAAATAGACTTTGTAGTATGTGCAGTTTCTATCTCTACTCAGCTTTGCCATTGTACAGCAAAAGCAGACAGGAAAGACACAGAAACAAAAGAGTACGACTGTATTTCAATAAAACTGTCTTTATGAAAAAAACAGGTGAGGCGCCAGGCAGGTTTAGCCCACAGGCTATAATTTGCTGATACCTGATCTATAGTCATAGAGCGAGACAGAATATAATTTCATTAAGTTAGTATTTATTTCAGATAATTTTCTCAGAGTTATAAAAAAATATTTCATGACAGCGATTTAGTCCTGACCCTTTAGCACATATCTAATTTTCCTTAAGTTTCCTTTTAACTGAATTAATATTATTTTTAATCTTCACAATGTCTTTAACTCTTTAATATACAAAAGACTTTAGCATACTTAGTGATTTTTACCTTGATATTATAATAGCATTAGTAAGGGTCTCTTATTTGATTTCAATGTATTTTTACAGATATTGACTGGATTTTTACACAACTGTTTCCTGCCTCCTCCTAAACCAACGACAAGAGACAAATTTAGCTGTTTGATTTACTTAAAACCAAAAGGATTATAATGGATAATTCATCTTTAGGTATATTTTCACTATTATCCAAAACCAAATGATTTTTATTTGATTCTAACAAAATCTAGATGAGGATTATTCGTAAAGTGTGGTCTATTTTCTGTGTTGCATGAATCAGGAATAGGTCTGTTCATTTCAGTATTTATTGGGTACCCTCTTTGTCAGGCATTGATGAAGCATAGGTGAGTCAAAATAAGTAATAATTTTTCCCCTTGAGTCTAATGCAATGGAGGAGATAAACACTTATAATACTTAAATTTAATTTTGATAGCCGTGGAAGAGTACTGAAGAAGAGAGGATTAATTCTCTCTGGAAGGCAGGATAGGGAAAGTGCTATATAGAAAATGATATATCACATGGGCCCAAAAGATGTACAGGCTTTTGACAAATGAAGAACAACCATAACAGGTAGAGGGAACACCATGAACTAGGGCATGAAATTGAGTGTGTAACATGTTCTAGAGAGAGAAGTGTGTAGGCAGGAGTTACTGGAAAAACAGGTTGGAAAGAGATTAGTTAAGGTCTCACATGCCATGTCAGAGAGTTTAGAGTTGATTTTTCAGTTAAAGAGTAGGCATAAAAAGTAGGGGAGTGTTTTTATTTTCTCGACATCTGTAACAGGATGGATTTAAATTGCAAGAGACCAGGCCAGAGAAAATTAGTTAAGAGGCAAAATACTTTAAAAAAGAAATAATGAAGGCTAAATGAAGACCATGGAAATTAAGATGGAGGAGAATAGATGGCGAGACGTTTCAGATATAGAATCAGTAGATCCTCTTAATAGATAATGAAGAGGACAGCTGAGGAAGAGTGGGGAAGTCATTGATGACTCCAAGATTTCTGCTTGGTTGACTACCAAGAGTGGCAACAAGAGGAAGAAAGAAGTTTGGGAAAAGGGAGAAGGATAATGAGTTTGACACGCAGACTAAAGTGTATCCAGATGGAAATATTTGGTCAATGACTAGAAATACAGCCCTGTCACATTGGTGGGAGCTGGGAGAAAGATAGAGCTTTAGAAGTTGGCTATGCAGAAATGAGGCCTGAGGCCATTGGAGTAGACTGAATCATCTAGGCAGAATTACAGGATGAGTGAAAAGGAGGTTTGAGGGTGAAACTTCATACAACACCTGGGTTTGAAGAATCAAGAAGCTGAACCATTAAAAAAAAAAAAGATTAATAATTAGAAATAAGGGAAGAAAACCAGAGTATTCCCATTTTGAAGAAAGAAGCCAGTGTGGATGTGAGAGGAACTCAGAATTTTCAGAGACACAGCGTACAAGAAATTTTCAGAGATGGAATAAAATGAGAACTGAGAAGAAACCAGTGGATTAACCATATTGAAGCTGTTCTGTAGGCAATGGTGGCAGAGTCGGATTTCAGGACACTGTGGAAGAGGATGCGTAGGTGTCCACTCTTCTTTGATAGTATTTACTAGAGAAGAGAAAGCACTGGGGGCTGTGTATCTCAAAGGAAGGGGTATTTTTTTTCTTTTGATCAGGAGTTTTAAATATATTTGTAGGCTGAAGAGAGGAGTCAAGCTATGTGTACATGGGGCAAAATGGTATATATGGCGTGTATTTTTAAAGTGAGTAGTTCATTGCATCTTCAACTTTTTTATTTTATTCATATGTGTCTTATATGAACAGGTAGTAGAATAATGGAAAATTACATTTGTTGGGTATTTACAAAGGGCTTTTATATACGTTACCTCATTTTATCTTGACAGCTATTCTGAAATACATAGGCCAGTTGTTATTCTTTTTATTCAGATGAGGAAACTTAAGTCTCATTGAGGTTTAAAATCATATACTTTGTGATAAAGCAGGACTTGAACCCACATCTTAGGACTTCAAATCTCATTTTAGATTTTACAGTTAATCAAAGCTATCTAAGTTAAATTTTTATTTTCAACGTTCTGTTAATATCATCCATTCATACATTCAGTCAAAATTTTGTTGAGGTACTAGGATAGGTTAAAAAAAATACACTTGTAGCTTTTAGGAGGTTTAATATCTACTGAAAGGTGGCAGTCAATAAACCAGCAATTGCAATACTGAGATATGTGTTGTTAAGTCGTCACAACCTGATACCTTGTTCAGTTGAATTCTTCTATGCAACTCATAAGACAGTGTAAAATTTAAATACCTCGTCTCTTCCAGTTCAGGGAAGGCATTAAACATAGGATAACAATTTCAAACTCAGGAAAAATACTTTTGTTTAATGATAACAATGAAGATTAAGAATAATTTCACACATTAAGAAAGGTTGATCATTTTCCAGTTCTTCACTATGCATTATTTTGTTTGAAGTTTATAAATTTACAAGAGGATTAGGTGACCATATTTCACTTTATGTACCAAAATATTCTAAAACAAAATAAAATTATATTTGACTATGACTTTGGATTATCTGTTCCAAAGTATTTAATGAAAAGTCTCCTTGCTGTTTTACTGAGTGAAAAAGTTTTGATTAACTCAGAGACAGAATGACTAGGTTGTTAAATAATTGTGTCTTACTGTTTCTATAAGATCTTTGTCACTCTCAAGCATTTATGTATAGGTTTCTGGTACTTTGAGGGTAAAACCACAATGATGATTTTTATTTTTAGTAAGTTTAGTTTTCAATCTAAGCTCTGCTACTAACTGCACATATGAAATACTGGTTGTCATTTTATTAAGAAGAGGAATCACGTTTGTAAATCAGATGAGAGTTCATGACATGATTCTTTTGGAGGTGCTAAGTATCAAACTAAACTTTGTCTAACTGTAGTTTTAAATTGTGAATAGTAATATAGTGACCAAATAAATGTGCTGTACTCCAGTGCTTTATAAAACAAATGAAAAAGTGATCTTTCCACTAGGAGGCAGTATTTCTACAAGTAGCTTTGCTCTTTTCCTTGGTATAAAGTTGAACCAATCTTACTCTCTGTATTTATTTGTACCAGGAAAGAAAAAAAAAAAAAGAGGTGCTTTTAAAGTTAATGAATGTATTGCTCTTACTTTATATATGCACCATCTTGTAGTTCAAGTCTATAAAAGCATTTAGGAACCCTCACCCACCTGGATCTATCTCACTTCTACAGAATCTCCAGTAATTCCTTTTCTGTAAGTAGAATTTGGGGGGAGAAATTCAGAGAAGCTTATTCTATGACACATGACAAAAACATAACACCCATGGATTCAAAAGCTGGAGGATAATATGTCAATTACATGTGAATTATATCATTTTATATTTCAAAGTAGATTTAATAATTGTTTTTACTTGGTTGTATTAAAGTTATACTTACAATATATCCATCCTACTTTTTTTTTTTAATAGAGAGCAAGAACGGGGGAGAGGGGCAGAGGGAGAGAAAGAGAGAGAGAATCTTAAGCAGGGTTCACACTCAGTCTGACATGGGGCTTGATCCCACAACCCTGGGATCATGACCTGAGCCATATCACGAGCCGGATGCTCAACCAACTAAGCAACCCTGGTGTCCCAACATCCTATTTGTTATGTGAACTCTTAGATGCCACCAATCTATGGAAGTCCAGCACTTTCAAGAAAGCACTGCTCAGTTATCTATGTGTGTGTGTGTGTGTGTGTGTGGATCCGAGTGTTTGTGCTAAATGGCAAGCAAGAAATGTGTATGTATTATATATAGCCTGTTTGCCCTAAATAATGTAAATTCACACACAACATATTGGATGCAGTGGAATTATGGATTTCTTTTTATAAAGTTTTTGTAACTTGTGCAGTAAAGAATGGGAATCGTAGTTTATATGCTTACTGTATGTGTTTATGTGAACTGTGGTCTAGAGCACATGTGTTTCCATTGTAGGCAATGTTTTTTAAACTTGTGATATCAGAGATGGGGCGGCTGCTACAAGTAATGAGTTATTCTATGCTAGCTATTTGTTTAGTGAAGGAAATAGAATCTGTCACTACTACTTTTTCCAGATTAACACATTTAGTTTGGACTCATGATGATCACGTATCAATTGTGTAGAGACAAACTTTTCATACTCTCCTTAAATAGATTTTCTTTCTAGAGAAATAAATGCTTACATCGTATTTCCTGTGTCCTTGTGCCAAGTGCCTGTGGTAAACTATGTCCTTTCTAAATCTGGAGCAGGCTTTTTGTTTTATTTAATTCTCAGAAGGCTGGGGTGTCCAGTTACTGTATTTTATTAAATAATTAAAGCTTCCAGCAGACTCTTTAGCTCAAAATGTCACATTCCTTTCTAACAACAACAAAAAGAGAGTACTCTCATTTAATGAGAAACATTTGTGGAAAATAGATGTGTTCATGACAATTGAGTTTTGAGTTTTTAATATCCTCCATTTTCTTTTCTCTTTTTTTTAAAAAAAATGTTTATTTCTTTATTTTGAGAGCAAGAGAGAGGGAAAGAGAATTCCAAGCAGGCTGCATTCCATCATCACAGAGCCAGATGTGGGGCTTGATCTCACAAACCGTGAGATCATGACCCAACCCAAAATCAAGAGCTGGACCCTCAACCAACTGAACCACCCAGGTGCCCCTATCCTCCATTTTCTTAATTCCTAGTTTTGCATTATACATTGCTTCAATTTACATATTATCAGTACTTCCCTATTCCTTTACTTTCCTTACGCACATGTTTTAGAGTTTATTTTCTTTTTTTCAACGTGTTTTTTTTTTGGGGGGGGGGGGGACAGAGAGAGACAGAGCATGAACAGGGGAGGGGCAGAGAGAGAGGGAGACACAGAATCGGAAACAGGCTCCAGGCTCCGAGCCATCAGCCCGGGGCTCGAACTCACAGACCGCGAGATCGTGACCTGGCTGAAGTCGGACGCTTAACCGACTGCGCCACCCAGGCGCCCCTAGAGTTTATTTATTTTATTTTTTTTTTTTTTTAATTTTTAAAAAATGTTTATTTTTTTTTTATTTTTTTATATGAAATTTATTGACAAATTGGTTTCCATACAACACCCAGTGCTCATCCCAAAAGGTGCCCTCCTCAATACCCATCACCCACCCTCTCCTCCCTCCCACCCCCCATCAACCCTCAGTTTGTTCTCAGTTTTTAAGAGTCTCTTATGCTTTGGCTCTCTCCCACTCTAACCTGTTTTTTTTTTTCCTTCCCCTCCCCCATGGGTTCCTGTTAAGTTTCTCAGGGTCCACATAAGAGTGAAACCATATGGTATCTGTCTTTCTCTGTATGGCTTATTTCACTTAGCATCACACTCTCCAGTTCCATCCACGTTGCTACAAAAGGCCATATTTCATTTTTTCTCATTGCCACGTAATATTCCATTGTGTATATAAACCACAATTTCTTTATCCATTCATCAGTTGATGGACATTTAGGCTCTTTCCATAATTTGGCTATTGTTGAGAGTGCTGCTATGAACATAGAGTTTATTTTCTTATCCCACCCCATCATCCTCGTGTTTATAATCGATGTTTCCTTTACATAAGGTAACCTAATTCTTTAAGTTTTATACTTTCAAGTACATATTCAGACTTGGGTATAGTGTTGCTTATTGGACATATCCTATGGGCCCCTCAAAACAATATCCTCCAAACTTAACTCACCATTTCCCCTCCAAAATTTTTCCCCTCTGATGTTCTATTTCAGAGAATGAAACCATTTTTCGTGAAGTTGCTCATCCAAAAAATCTTAGAGTGTTTCTGAATGTCTCCCTTTCCTTCACCTCTTCTTCCCCTACACTTCTGCCTTTATAAATCTATCATCTGTTCCCATGTCTCTCTATCTTAACTGCCAGACATTCAGATCATCATCTCTCAGATGCATCATTTGACCAGCCTTCTAACTAGTCTGCCTTCATTGAATCTCTTCTCTTACTGCTATTATTGTTCTAAAATGCAAATCTGGTCATATTACATCCCTCTGTACTATATGATGTTTCTGCTATCTCCAAGATGAAGGCCTACTCACTAACTTTTATATGAGCTATTATGATCTCACCCCTTTGTTACCTTTTCTATTTCTACCACTCCCCACTCTCTATTGCATATTCCATCCATTCTGTGCTTTTTTTCATTTCCTGGAATATACCATTAAGCTCAGTCAGACCACAGAGGTTGGTTTGTATTCAAAGACTGACTAGAACTCAAATTAGGTTCAAGGTTACTTTTACTTAGGTTTTCTCCTGAGAAAACAAGCAGCACCGAGGACATACATAATATAAACCTCTAAATGAATGGATACAGCACTGGAGTGTCCCCCCCCCCCCCAATTCCATAGAGACATTTGACCAAAATTCAGTTGTCAATGTAGTGTATACTCAGCAATATGCCAGGTCATATATAGAAGAATAGTAGTTTTTGTTCCATTAGGCAGGGTGAGGGGCTATGTTAATGTTCAAAGGTCTACCTTCTACAAAATATAACAAAATTTTGGCATATCTAAGCAGTATTGTATACGGTGTGCTCTTGGCTTTGGGAGTAGATTCCCATGATTCATCACTTACATATGACATCCAGTGCTCATCCCAACAAGTGCCCTCCTCAATGCTCACCACTCATTTTCCCTTCTCCCCCAGCTTCCGCCATCAACCCTCACTTTGTTCTCTGTATTTAAGAGTCTCTTATGGTTTGCCTCCCTCTCTGTTTGAAACTATTTTTTCCCCTTCCCTTCCCCCATGGTCTTCGGTTAAGTTTCTCAAATTCCACATATGAGTGAAAACATATGATATCTGTCTTTCTCTGACTGACTTATTTCACTTAGCATAATGCCCTCTACTTCCATTCACATTGTTTGCAAATGGCAAGATTTCATTCTTTCTCATTGCAAAATAGTATTCTATTGTATATATAAACCACATCTTTATCCATTCATCCGTTGATGAACATTTGGGCTCTTTCCATAATTTGGCTGTTATTGATAGCCCTGCTATAAACATTGGGGTACCTGTGCCCCTATGTATCAGCACTCCTGTATCCTTTGGGTAAATTCCTGGTAGTGCTATTGCTGGGTGGTGGGGTAGGTCTATTTTTAACTTTTTGAGGAACCTCCACACTGTTTTCCAGAGTGGCTGCACCAGTTTGCATTTCCACCAACAGTGCAAGAGGGTTCCCATTTCTCCACATCCTTGCCAACATCTGTTGTTTCCTGATTTGTTAATTTTAGCCACTCTGGCAGGTGTGAGGTGGTATCTCAGTGTGGCTTTGATTTGTATTTCCCTGATAATGCGTGACATTAAGCATCTTTTCATGTGCTTGTTGGCCATCTGGGTGTCTTCTTTGGAAAAGTGTCTATTCATGTCTTCTGCCCATTTCTTCCCTGGATTATTTGCTTTTTGGGTGTGGAGTTTGATAAGTTCTTTATAGATTTTGCATACTAGCCCTTTATCTGGTATGTCATCTGCAAACATCTTTTCCCATTCCGTTGGTTGCCTTTTCGTCTTGTTGATTGTTTCCTTTGCTGTGCAGAAGCTTTTATCTTGATGAGGTCCCAATAGTTCATTTTTGCTTTTATTCCCCTTGCCTTCAGAGATGTGTCGATTAAGAAGTTGCTGTGGCTGAGGTCAAAGATTGTTGCCTGTTTTCTCCTCGACGGTTTTGATGGTTTCCTGCTTCACATTTAGGTCTTTCATCCAGTTTGAGTCTATTTTTGTGTATGGTGTAGGAAAGTTGTCCAGTTTCATTCTTCTGCATGTTGCTGTCCAGTTCTCTCAGCACTATTTGTTAAAGAGACTGTCTTTTTTCCATTGGATCCTCTTCCCTGCTTTGTCAAAGATTAGTCGGCCATACATGTGTGGGTCCAATTCTGGGTTCTATATTCTATTCCATTGGTCTATGTGTCTGTTTTTGTGCCAATACCATATACTGTCTTGATGATTACAGCTTTGTAGTAGAGGCTGAAGTCCGGGATTGTGATGCCTCCCGCTTTGGTTTTCTTTTTCAACATTACTTTGGCTCTTTGGGGTCTTTTGTGGTTCCATACAAATTTTAGGGTGTTTATTCTAGCTCTGTGCACTCTGATTGGGATTGCATTGAATGGGTAGATTGCTTTGGGTAGTACTGACATCTTAACAATGTTTATTCTTCCAATCCAAGAGCATGGAATGTTTTCCCATTTCTTTGTGTCTTCTTCAGTCCTTCATAAGCTTTCTATAGTTTTCAGCATACAGACCTTTTACATCTTTGGTTAGGTTTATTCCTATGTATTTTATGGTTCTTGGTGAAATTGTAAATGAGATCAGTTTCTTTATTTCTTTCTGTTGCTTCGTTATTGGTGTATACAAATGCAACTGATTTCTGTACATTGATTTTGTATCCTGCGACTTTGCTGAATTCATGTATCACTTCTAGGAGTCTTTTGATGGAGTCTTTTGGGTTTTCCATGTAGAGTATCATGCAAAAAGTGAAAGTTTGATTCCTTTGCCAGTTTGGATGCCTTTTATTTCATTTTGTTGTCTGCTTGCCGTGGCTAGGACTTCCAACACTATGTTAAACAACAGTGGTGAGAAGGAGACCCCTGTCATGTTCCTGATCTCAGCGGAAAAGCTTTCGGTCTTTCCCATTGAGGATAATACTAGCTGTGGGCTTTTCATATATGACTTCTTTGATGTTTAAGTATGTTCCTTCTATCCTGACTTTCTTGAGGGTTTTTATTAAGAAAGGATGTTGTATTTTATCAAAGGCTTTTTCTGCATCTATTGATAGGGTCATGTTTCTTATCTTTTCTTCTGTTAATGTGATGGATCACACTGAATGATTTGTGAATATTGAACCAGCCCTGCAGCCCAGGAATGAATCCCACTTGATCATGGTGAATAATTCTTTTGATATACTGTTGAATTCAATTTGCTAGTATCTTGTTGAGAATTTTTGCATCCATGTTCATCAGGGATATGGCCTATAATTCTCCTTTTTTGTAGGGTCTCACAGAAGCTTCCTTCCATTTTTATTTTTTGGAACAGCTATTAACTCTGCTTTAAATGTCTGATAGAATTCCCCTGGGAAGCCATCTGGTCCAGGACTCTTATTTGTTGGGAGATTTTTGATAACCAATTCAAATTCTTCACTGGTTATGGATCTGTTCAAATTTTCTGTTTCTTTCTGAGTTTTGGTAGTGTGTGGGTGTCTAGGAATTTGTCCATTTCTTCCAGGTTGTCCAGTTTTTGACATATAATTTTTCATAGTATTCTCTTAATTATTTTTATTTCTGTGGTGTTGTGATCTCTCCTCTTTCATTCGTGATTTTATCTATTTGTGTTTTCTCTCTTTTCTTGAGAAGTCTGGCTAGTGGGTTATCAATTTGGCGTATTCTTTCAAAAACCAACTCTTAGATTTATGGATCTGTTCTCTTTTTTTTTTTTGGATTCTATATTGTTCATTTCTACTCTAGTTTTTATTATTTCTATTCTTCTGCTGAGTTTTGGTTTTCTTAGCAGCTCTGCTTCTAGTTCCTTTAGGTGGAGGTTAGGTTTTGTATTTGGGATTTTTCTTGTTTTTTGAGATCGGCCTGGATTGCAATGTATTTTCCTCTTAGGACTGCCTTTGCTACATCCCAAAGGGTTTGGACTGTTGTGTTTTCATTTCCATTTTCTTCCATACATTTTTTAATTTCTTCTTTAATTGCCTGGTTGATCCATTCATTCTTTAGTTGGATGTTCTTTAACCTCCATGCATTTTGAGGCTTTCCAAATTTTTCTTGTGGTTCATTTCAAGTTTCATAGCCTTGTGATCTGAAAATATGCATGGTATGATCTCAATTCTTTTGTATTTATTGAGGGCTGTTTTGTGACCCAGTATGTGATCTATCTTGGAGAATGTCCTATGTGCACTCAAGAAGAATGTGTATTCTGTTGCTTTTGGATGAAAAGTTCTGAATATATCTGTCAAGTCCATCTGTTCCAGTGTATCATTCAGGGCCATTGTTTCTTTATTGATTTTCTGCCTAGATGATTTCTCCATTGTTGTAAGTGGAGTATTAAAGTCACCTGCAATTACTGTTTTCTTATCAATAAGATTGCTTATGTTTGTGATTAATTGATTTATGTATTTGGGTGCTGTCAATTAGGGGGCATAAACATTTACAATTGTCAGCTCTTCTTGATGGATAGACCTTGTAATTATGATACAATTCCCTTCTTCATCTCTTACAGTCTTTAGTTTAAAATATAGTTTGTCTGATGTAAGTATGGCTACTCCAGTTGTCTTTTGACTTCCAGTACCATGATAGATGGTTCTCCATCCCCTCACTTTTAATCTGAAGGTGTCCTCAGGTATAAAATGGGTCTTTTGTAGACAGCAAAAAGATGGGTCTTGTTTTTTTATCCGTTCTGATACCTTATGTCTTTTCATTGGAGCATTTAGTCCGTTTACATTCAGAGTGATTTTTGAAAGATATGGATTTAGTGTCATTGTGTTATCTGTAGGTTCCATGCTAGTGGTGATGTCTTGTCCTTTGTCGTCTTTGCAGCATTCCACTCACAGAGTCCCCCTTAGGATCATTTGCAGGGCTGGTTTGGTGGTCATGCACTCCTTTATCTGGGAAAGCCTTTATCTCTCCTTCTATTATGAATGACAACCTTGAAGGATAAAGGATTCTTGGCTGCATATTGTTCTTAACACATTAAATATTTCCTGCCACACCCTTCTGGCCTGCCAAGTTTCAGTGGACAGGTCTGCTACTACCCTTATGTGTCTACCCTTGTAGGTTAAGGCCCATTTGTCCCTAGATGCTTTCAGAATTCCCTTTATCTTTGTATTTTGCTAGTTTTGCTATGATATGCTGTGGTTAAGATATATTCTTATTGATTCTTAAGGGAGTTCTCTGTGCCTCCTGGATATAAATGTCTGCTTCCTTCCCCGGATTAGGGAAGTTTTCAGCTATAATTTTTCAAGTAAACCTTCTGCCTCTTTCTCTCTCTCTTCTTCTGGAACTTCTGTGATACAGATATTATGTTTCATTGAATCACCTAGTTCTCTAATTCTCCCCTCATGGTCTAGTATTTTCTTACCTCTCTTTTTCTCAGCTTTATCATTTTCCATAATTTTATCTCCTTTTTCACTTATTCTCCCCTCTGCTTTCTCCGTCCTTGCTGTCACTGCAACTAGTTTATTTTGTACCTCATTTATAGCATTTCTTAATTTGTCATGACTATTTCTTATTTCCTTGATCTTTGCAGCAGTAGATTTTCTGGTATCTTCTATGCTTTTTTTAAGCCCAGCTATTAATCTCAAGACTATTATTCCAAATTCTTAATGAGATATATTGTTTATATCTGTTTTGAGCAATTTTCTAGCTGTCATTTCCTGGAATTTCTTTTGAGGAGAATTCTTCCATTTCATCATTTTGTTTGGTTTTCTGTCCTTTACGTGTTTTAATAGCTTGTTATGTGTCCTGCAACTGTGAGAACTACCATATTAAAAAGGGGTCATACACTGTCCAGGGCCTGGCCCTTCAGGAGGTGTTTTTGGAGTGTGTTGTGTGCTCTCTGTTATTTTGACTCTAGTTGCTTTATCTCCCTACTCATAGTGGTGGTTTGGACCTTCTCCCACTTGTGCTTTGATTTGTTCATTGAAGTAACCTTGGAAAAAATTCAAAATGGGGAGTGGTGGTAGAAGAAGCCTTATTCCATACAAAGAGAGAAATGACAGGAGTGGGGAAAAAGAAAAGAAAAAAAAAAAAGACCAGTTAGAGACTCAGAGAAACTATACTATATGGCTTAATCCAGAGAGAAAGAGGAAAATAAAGAAGAAGGAGATACAGAAGAGGTGTAAAAAGAATAGATTTAAAATGTCCCATTAAACAAACCACCAACCAGAACAGAGAAGAGAAGAAATAAGAGGAAGAAAAGAAAGAAAAAAATTATATATATGTGTGCATGTGTATACATATACATATACACGTATACATACACACACACACACACACACACACACACACACACACACACACACACAGAATTGACCAAGAATCAAACCAGAAAATGCAAAAACGCTGGGAGGATATCTGATGCTGCCTTGAAACCAGTGGCTGTGCTGGTTTGGAGGAGGGGCCGTCTGGTTTGGTCAGTGTCAATCTTGGTTGGCAGATAGCAGTTACCAGGCACAGAGGGGCGTGGTTTGGTGTAGGTGGGTCCCGCCTCCACTGTGGCCGTCTGTCCTATTCCCTGAAGCCCCACCTTGTTGGTGATGGAGAGAAAAATGGCACACCCAGTCTCTTTTCCCTGGACTGGGTGTCCCAAATCACTGTGTTCAGGCGTTTGTCACAGTGCTGGGTGGTCGCGAATGGGCTGGCTTCTCTTGCTCTACAGTCATTCGTGCCTCCCATGTGCTTGTCTGGGATTGAAACCCTGATGTCTTAAATTCCTCTTCACCTGCCCCTGTTCCAGGGTAGTGCCACTCTATCCAGCCAGAGGACAAAGGGCCTCAGGCTGGCCAGCACCTGCAGGGTCTTTTGTCCTTGGAGAGGCTATATGCCTTCTTCCCACAGCACTCAAGGGAGGGGACTGCTCTCTCTGACTGTGCCTCTGAGCTCGCTACTAAGCCCAGGGTTCGATCCCCTCCTCCCCAGGCACACGCACAGGGTGGCTGGCCCCAGTCCAGAGGAAGTCCCACAACCCTGGTTCGTCACTCCTAAGGCTGTTTGCAAGTTAGAAATTGGTTCTTTCTCCATTTTTTCCATTCCCCGGTATGTGGTCCAGAGAGGTTTTTCTCTTGTCCAAATATAATCCTACACTTCCACAGCCTCTCTTTCTCTTTCTTTTGTCTCTCCACAGAGGGGGATCCCTCCCCTCCTTGCCTACGCGGCCCATTTTATCTCTCCCAATTCACAATCACATGCCTATGGCCCACCAAGATGTCCCCGTGGGCCCCTGGAGATATTTCTGTCACTCTGTAGCCCGTCTTCTGGCCTCAATACTGCTGTGTTTGAGAGATGAAGGAACTTCGGGCCCCCTACTTCTCTGCCATGTTGACTCCTCCAACTCATAGCCATCCTTTAAGACTCAGACCAGGGGTCATCTTTTCCAGAACATTTTTGTTGGTCATTTTCTTGAGTACTATCTTGTGTATCATTTTTTTTATAGTCCTCAGTGTACTGATTTTTAAATGTTGGTCTGTTTACTTGTCTACTGGTATATGTCAGCGCTATCAGAGTAAAGACCAGGTCTTACTCATCTTCATTTTTTAAATATCTAGCGAAGATTAACACATTGTAATCACCTATATCTACAGAAAGAAAAAAGGGAGGGAAAAGGGGAGGAATCCTTTATTGATCAGCACAAAGTCTGAAAGGATAAAGATAATAAACCATTTGGGGCATTGTTGTGTGTGTGTATTGTCATTTTCTGCCAAGTAGTTTTCTATCTTCAATATTTAGTTGAATTTATTTAAATATAAATTATAACAATACATTAATGTCATTTTAAGGAAAGAATATCTAAGATGGAGATCTGTTTTAAAGTGTTCATCCATGTTTCTTTAAAACATTAGAATTTCCAGTTTCCAATTCATGTAACAATATAAACTTTAAATTATTGCTTTAAAAAACATGTCTTCTATGGGAATGATGTATGTTAGAGATCAATATGTGTTTTCAAAACTGTTGATTTCTTTCCACTCCTGTAATAATATATTCTAGTATTTATCTTATATTACACAAGAGCCTTGGTCCCTGACCCCATGGAATGAACTTACTTATATCCCATTAATGAAAGGAATACATTCATTTAATCAAATCACTATGACAGGGATCCCGAGAGTGAAGATCAAATAGGTAGGTCTCTTCCATGAAAATTCAATAGCTTGTCAATAGTTCTGTTGATATTTGAAAGTAAAGTAGTAAAAGTATTTTGTTTTGTTTTGGTAGACTCTATTTCTAAAGCAATAGTTCTCAACATTGGCTGCATTAATAGACTTACCTGTTAAGCTTTAAAAATTACCCCAAATCAATTCAGTTAGAATGGCGGGTATGAGTGTTACACAGTAACATCAGTGTACTTGAAAGCTTTCTTGATGATTTTAATGTGTAGCCAATGTTGAGGATCACTGCTCACTGGGTACTTTTATATCTTCAATGTTTAGCTGAACTTATTTAAATAATGATATATTAAAGGCACTATAAAGAAAGAACTTTTGCAATAGAGATCTATTTTAGGGCTTTCAGCCATGTTTTTTGTTTTGTTTTGTTTTGTTTTGTTTTGTTTTACCCATCATTAGACTTGCTTGTTTCCAACTTGTAGTAAATTTGGGAATATTGAGTCCAATCTGATCTAAATTTAAAACTTCTTCTCTTCCCAACTTGGACCAGACAGGCATTGTTTGATCCCATTGGCAAAAGGCACACTTACTTACCACTTATTATAAAAGTGGTGGATTCCCCGAGTTAAAGATTTTTAACATAGGACACAAATAGACGTACAAAGAATGCACCTGGGTCCCTCTCCAGTGCGCCTATGGGACTTGGCAGTAAGGGAAACTCACTCAAATGTAATTTCATCCTACTTGCTAATTGTGAATAATGAAGTCATTTGTGCCTGACTCAGGCATCTCATGTCTTCTGTCAACATTCATGAAACAGTGATAGGCTAACTTACTAGCTTATAAGTAGGATTAGATGAATAAATCCCAGACCCAGCAAAGAACAAGCACCCTAGTTACTTGACTCCCTATCTAGAGTTGCTCAAAAGTGGATGGATAAATCTCTTCATGAGGATACTGCATAAACATAGCAAGATATAAAACCCCAAACTAGTTTTCCTTGGACTTTCAATGTCCTTCCAATTGCGTGGATTTTATTATTCTTTTTAGAAAACATAGTACATAGGTTTAGACTTATCTACAGAATACCAGAAGAATCTTATGGAGTTATTCCATGAGAAGTATATTTGTTGTGCCCCTTCAAGTTGAACCACTAGGAAATCTCTCCATAAACATGACGTCAATACATAAATGACCCAGCTTCCATCCATTGTCTCTATATATCCCTACTCTAATAAATCTTTATTTGCTTTCTGATGAAGGGAAACTCAAGATTATTATGCCAAAAATGTAATTGATCAAAACTGTTAGCACCCTGGGGAGTCAAGGTTTAAATGTCTAGTCTCTGCCTTGAGAACCCTTTCTGCCTTATTGTAAGTTAAATACGCCTGATTTGTTTTATTGGAAATCCATGGACATTAAGTTTCATTGGCATTAATGAGACTTTAGTATCTAAAGCAGAGGTAAGAACGCTCAATATTTTTCTCTCATTGCTGAAAGCCTCTGATAATGTTTATCAGAATACTTAGAAAATGTATATTAAGATCTAGTCTGGCATTCTAAATGAGTGGTAATGCAGGTTTGGGTCACTTATGATATCTGACCTTCACTGAGCATAAACATAGCTTTAACACTAACATGGTCATAATTAACCTCTTACTGTCATCTTCCTTTGTCTTTCCCTTTGCAAATGCTTTGTGTATCATGCACATGCATCCACTGGGTGGCAATATGTACTCAAGAATGTATACTGTTTCTTGTCATTACCCCCCCCCCCCCATCTAACTGAATTTAAGATGTCAAACATTTTTATGTGGAAAATAGCCATTGTATCAAATAATAAGAAAGAGTATTGTCGGAATTCAAGCCCCTAACTAGAAGTGACTACAGACATTTTAATAATGTGAGTACTTCCTGCCATTTACTGACAACCACATTGGCTCTCCTCCCAATATGTCCACAAACACACATTTGCAAAATAAGGGATTCTTCATGCTCTTCCCATCTCTCAGCATTTTATGGATTCATATGTCACTCCTTGAAACATACACATGCCCTTTTTAAATTCCCCTAACCTATTTTTCCAACTCCAATACTCTTATTATCTTCTTATTTCTGTGGCTCTTGCCTGACAATGGACCCTTCCCTTTTTCCATACACATTTATTCAAAAAATCAAATAATATAATGTTAAGAGATTTTTACATATCATTAACTTTGACTACCTAATTTTTTTTCCAGATGAGCCAACTGAAGTCCCAATATAAAGTCAGTAATGTTAGTGCTGGACGGGAGATTAGAAATCATCTACTTAGAGATTCTACATATACCGGTGTTGAGACCCAGAGATCTAGTGACTTTCTTAGGGTCAGCCCACAAGTAGTGATGTGGAACCACACATTTACTCTCTTGACCTTCAGGCCAGAGCTCTTTTCACCACAGAGCTTTGCCTTGTTTAATCATTGATTTATACACTTAAGTAATTCACCCATTCAACAAAAATTGTTTAAGTAGCGGCTCTGTTCCTGGCACTGTGCTAAGGTTTGTAGGTACAAATTTGGATAGTTTACACCACTTTAAAAAATTGAATCTAAAATTGGGTAAACTGCCACCAGGTGGCATAAGTCCTCAAATTGGCAAGGACATTTATTAGGCAGTTTATAGGTAACCATTCAGTTTTCCTTCTTAGACATTTTTTTTTTTTCAAACTGAGATGGTGAGAACTAGTCTGAATGTGTAATCCAGACTTCTTTTCTGTTAAGGTGCTGCCAATCTGCCAGCGTCCCAGGTACAAGTCTTTGAGTTATTTTTCTGTTTCATGTTTTGCTGATTGAGTCACTGTTCCTTCCCTCACCTTTAGCTTCTTTATAAAAACCTTCAATTTAGCAATGTCAGGAAATGTCAGGAAAAAAAAATACCTTGGGCTAGTCTCTGCCTACTGCAAGTTCACTGCTATTTCTGAGCCTTTGTTCCTGCTGTTCCCTTCCCTAAAATTTCTTCTCTTTTAAACTCATCCTTGACTTACCAGTATCCAACAAATATTTGAATGGTAATTATGGTGATGGTAATATATGAAAGGCCAAACCACGTACTCTGTTTCCATACCAGAATTTGCGATGTCCCTCTCTACCCTTTTGAGAGTAAAGAAGATCTAGTCGGTAAAATGGGTATATGAAAATAGATTGAAGGCAATTACCAGACCATAGTATCAGTCTTGCAGTGGTGGTTGAGAAAGAAATTGGTCCTTGAGTTAGGCTTGAAGGTAACTCAAGTAATATAAATGGGTAGAGTCAAAGGTGGTTTTAGAATAGTGAGATGAAATGGCATGGTATTTCAAAGTTTAACAATTTTAGCATGGGTAGAAGGTACGATGTGTATAGGTAAATGGCCAAAGTTGAAATTAAAAAGAAAGGGACAGATTATGAGGGCCCTTGAATGACATGCAAAGAAGTTAGGACTTTGTCCTTTAGGCATTAAAAGTCATTACAATATTTAGGAAGGAGGGTGACACAAACAGATTTGTATTTTAGAAAGATCATCCCTAGGTGTATGTGGCATGGATTAGAAAGAGGTGAGACCAGATACAAGGCCAGCAGAAATGACCATAGCACCTGGTGGGGGGTATTAAGGCCTGAGCCAAGGTAAAAACTGTGCTGAAAGAGAGTCAGGGATGGATCTGAGAGCACCAACAGAATTTGACAATATGATATTGTGATTTCTAATAAGAAATATGTATTTGGTCTTTGTCCCCTTTCCTGGCAGAGAACTGCTAAAACTCAAGGAATTTCCTAACAGCAGAGAACCATAAAGGTGTCTTTTTTTACGTTAATGAGATGACTTTTGGAAAACTCCTTTGTAACCAAAGGATGGGGTCTGGTTGCCAGGAGAACTGAGGTAATACTGAAAGGTTTGGGACCGAAAGTTCCCTGAAGGAAAGGGAGAAAGAGCCAGGACTAGAGGTTGAATCAATCACCAACGGTCAGTGACCAGTGGTTTAATCCATTGTGTCTATGTAATGAACCCAAAATGATGGGTTTCTCAGAGCTTCCAGGTTGGTGAACACACAGGGATTTGGAAGCAGTGGATCACTCAGAGATAGTATGGAAGCTCCCTGCCCTTTCCCCATACCTTGCCCTATGCATCTCTTCCATCTGGCTGTTCCTGAGTCATATCCTTTTATAATAAACCAGTAATCCACTGAGTAAAATGTTTCTCTGAGTTTTGTGAGCCATTCTAGCAAATTTTCAAACTTGAGGAGGGAGTCTTGGGACCCTCCAATCTATAGCTGATTGTGACAACCTGGATTTGGGATTGGCAAATAAAGTGGAGGGGGTGAGGGTAAGAATGGGTGTGGGGGATGAAGACAATCCTGTGAGACTGAGCCTTTAGGCTGTGGAATTGGATGCTATCTCCAGGTACTGTCTTCACTGAGTTGAATTGTAGGACACCATCTGGTGTCGGAGAATTGCTTGGTGATGTGTGGGAAAATTTCTCCCCACAAATTGGAATTGGTTACAGAACATTCAGATGAGGAATAAAATATGAGAGTAAGGACAAAATGCTAGGTGGCCACCAGGTTCCTGGCTTAGGTCACTGGGTGAATGGTGATGTCATCAAATATGATAGAGGATGCAGGAGGCCAGACAGTCTTTAGAGGATGGTGGTGAATGTCTTGAGTTTACTTTAGGACATATTGTCTGATTATTTTCACTAATCAACTTCATACATTATGAACATATAGGTTAGAATGAAAGATCTCAGTAAAGAAAAACTCCCTTATAAACATTCATCAATTAACATGTCTGTCAAAAATATTTTAGTGCTTCTTGTATGTCTTATAAGGAGTCAAGTGCACTGGGTATGTGGACCACACATCCCAAGTTTTCCACAGTAGTTTCACTTTCATATTATTCTTTTCAATAGAGGCAATTCATTAAATGTATAATTAATGTGATTTAATTTTTATGTCTTGTAAGACTTTGCTCATAAGTAAGTTCAAAAGCATAAGTTTTAAAAGGTTTAATAAGGCCTGAGTCCTACCAATAAGAAATCTGTAGTCTAATCTGGAAGAACTCAACATCTATTAAAGAACCATTTAGTGCAAAATTTTGATATTGTGGGGCATCCAGAAAGTGGCTGTCATTTTTGGAAGGAGGAATCAGGGCTAAGGTGAAGCTGGAATTGCAGCAGTGCTCTAATAAGGAATCTGAAAAAGTATCTGAAAAAGCAGACAATGGGTGAGGAAAGCAGCATTAGGAAAAACACTAAGTTGGACATGGCCTCAGTGTGTTCAATGGAGACTGAGGACCATGGCCTGCCTATCTTGATTAGTCTTTTGATTCAGCCACAGAGAGTGGCTGATAGGTTGTTCGACTCCTATTCCTGCTTTCCCACACCTACCTCCTCTTTAGTATTCACTTTGTGATTATTTTTCTAAGGTATAATGAAGATTTCTAGCGATGCAGTTTCCATGATCTCTTTTTCCATTCCCTTGCTGTCTTTTTAAAATTTTCATCTCATTGTGAATTTCCACTTTTCTGACCTACATCGTAAAAGTTTGCTAAATTTTATATTCTCTAATCAATCACCTTAGTTTCTATGTTTGGTAACATTCCCATTTGCCTATGAGGTCCACATGCAGCCTTTCGAGGCAATGTAACTGAAATTCCCATTAGAACTAACTGTGTAATAATGAGATCTTCTTCCAGCATATTTTCAAGAGCTATGGACAAATAAATGTGGAAGTGAAACATCCGTAATGTGACAAGGATATGTATCAGTGCCTCCTGCATGGTAGGCATTTGATAAATCTTTTCCAATGAATTAGTTTTATATAATAACCTGTTCCTAAGGAAAAGAATGCATCTTTTCTGGCGTATGCTTTGCATAGCACTTTTTACTATCAGAACAAGAAGTACAGCAGGAGGCTCAAGGGATAAGCAGTTAGGCCATGGTTCTTCTGGGTACAATTTCCTCTGGCATCTCCTTCAGTCAAGTCAAGCTGACTCCTATGCTCTGAGTGGAGGTGAGGGTCAGGGAACTGGTATGCCAACCCCCTTCTGTCCAGCGGGCCCTAGCCCAGAGATCTGTATGAAGTATATCAAAACACTCGTCCAAATGGCTAATGTACACTTTAGCTATTTGTTCACAAATAGGAGTTCTGAATGCTTTGGAAACAGTTTGTTCTTTAAACTTTGTGAGCATTCCTTTTATAATTTGTTTATGCTCTTTGTTGAATAAGCTACTAATGTCTCTGTTAGAGCAAAATTAAAATTCATCTAGGCTCACTTTGATGGTGAATCACAAATTTCATTTTAGCAAAGTCCAAATTAATGAGATTTTTATTATGTATGTATGTATATGTATATAGGGTTACATGTGTATGAATTAAGAATGATAGCAATTTAGAACTGGGAGGAAACATACAGAAGAGTTCTGTTTAAAGCTTACATTTTACCGATGAAGAGATTTGTGACTGGTAAATTATTCTTTTTTCTTGTACTCAAGAGACTAGTTCTATATTTAAACACAATCCAGAAATAGCCTCTTTAAAGACATAATTTGCTACGATTCCATGACTCTGGAGCAGGTTACATGTTACATAATGCTCTTATTTTTATTAGCTGTGTCTTATCATCGTCTGTAAGTCTACAGGCACTTTGAAAGTAGAGATTTTGTCGTATTTATTTTGCATTTTACACAATACCTGCTTCATCCCACATCTGATACTGGACTGAACATTAAGCCATCTGTAGGCAGCCATGATCCTACACTGAAATTAAGGAAACAGGCCTTAAGGTGGTAGGTCTCTTGTGAGTTTTGCACATTTTCTTTTGCTTCAGAACATCTGATAGTTTCCCTAGACCTTATTTGCTGATAGAAACCTAACCAATTTGACAATAGATTTCATATTAAAAAATAATAATAATATAAAAACAGGGAGGGGGACAAAACAGAAGAGACTCATAAATATGGAGAACAAACTGAGGGTTACTGGAGGGGTTGTGGGAGAGGGGATGGGCTAAATGGGTAAAGGGCACTAAGGAATCTACTTCTGAAATCATTGTTGCACTATATGCTAACCAATCTGGATGTAAAAAAAAAAAAAAAAGAAAACAAGTTAAAAAAAAGAAAAGAAAAAAAGAAACCTAAGTTGACAGTCTTCACCTGATATTATAAAGTTGCATCTCTGCGTTCGGGCCCTCCCATCCCATTGTTTCCCTACCCCAAAACCAACACCTGATTTGGATTGGACTGAATTTACCATTCCCCAGTTTGGATACAAATTAGAATTGTTACCACTGTATCGGGCCCCCTTCCTTGTGCCCCTCAGCTCATCCTCCTTCCTGACATGCTGAGTATAACACAGGCAGCCTGTTGTAATCCCACTCTTTGAGAGCTTAAACTATTGCTTACCTGTCACTATTACACAAATGAAATTGGTGTTGAACAATTTGAAAGAAAAGATTTTGTCATTAATTATTCACTTGACACGTATTTATTGAGTACCTAATATATACGAATACTGCATGATGTTGCATGTGCTAGAGATACAACAGGGAACAAGACCAAATCCCTGCCCTCATGGAGTTGACTTCCTAGTCCAGAAGAAACATGAAAAACAAACAAATGAATAGATACATAATATAAAATTATTGCTAAGAAGTAAGTGCTGTGAAGGAACATAAAGCAGGGAAAAGGAATAGAAGGTGACATCACTAATCAAAATCACTAACGTGAAGGAAATGCAAATCAAAACCACAATGAGACATCACCTCATACCTGTTTGCATGGCTATTATCAAAAAGACAAGAGATAACAAGTACTGGCAAGAATGTGAAGAAAGAGAGCCTTGTGCACACTTGGTGGGAATTGGTGCAGCCACTGTGGAAAACAGGATGGAGAGTCCGCAAAAAATTAAAAATAGAGCAACCAAAACCGGGTAACTGAAGACATGAATGAGATGCTGGTGGTCACGGGGCCCTATAGACAGCCGCAGATGAACTGCTTCGACCCCATGAAGATGGGCTTTTGTGATGGGCTGTGCAGTGGGCGTGGTGGCTGAGGCACTTTCTGGCACCTTTTCCTCAGGAAAAGGATTAAAGTGTGGGGTCAAGAGTTGATGGTGGGATCAGGAAAACCATGATGCAGGGTGGCAGCACCTTTGGCACGTTCATGGCCATCGGGATGGGCATCCAATGCTACTCAGGGCAGTGGTTGCCCATTACAGCTACTCCTTCCCATCAGTCCCAGCTCACATACTATAATAAGAGGTTTTGAGGAGTTAAATAAGAGCCACCATATGATCCACAAATTCTACTTCTGGATATTTATCTGAAGACAACAAAACCACTGATTTGAAAAGATAAATGTACCCCTATATTCATTGCAGCATTATTTATGATAGCCAAGATGCAGAAACAACCGAAGTGTCTATCAACATATGACTGGATAAAGAAGATCCACATACACAATGGAATATTACTCAGCCGTAAAAAGAAGGAAATCCTACCATTTACAATGACATGGATGGACTTCAAGAGCATTATGCTAAGTGAAATAAGTCAGATACAGAAAGACAAATACCATATGATCTCACTTATATGTGGAATCTAAATATATATATATATATATATATATATATATATATATATATATATATATATAAAAGAAACTCCTCCCCCCCCCAAAAAAAAAAACCAAGCTCATAGATACAGAGAATAGATTGGTGGTTGCCAGAGGTGGGGGTGGGGTGGGCAAATGAGTGAAGAAAGTCAAAAGGTTTAAACTTCCTGTTATAAAGTAAAGAAGTCCTGAGGATTTAATGTAATAATGGTGACTATCATTAGTAACACTATAATGTATATTTGAAAGTTGCTGAGAGAGTAGATTTTTAAAGTGATAAAAAAATAGAAAAAAAATGACAGGAGGGAGTGCTGTTTTAGAAAGAATGATCAGGGAAGGCCTAGACTAGAGACATTTTGGAATCATCTGCACAGATGGTATTGAAAGTCATCGGACAAGTGAGATCATGTAAGGAAGAAATGTACTTAGTGAGGAGACGTCTGAGGGCTCAACCCTGAGGCATTCCAGCATGAGAGGTAGGGAACTGAAGAGGATTCAGGAAAGAAGGTCAAGAAGGAACAGCCACTGAGGTAGAAGGATAGGCAGGAGAGTGTAGTGTTCTTGGAAGTCAAATTGAGAAAGTACTTCAAAAAGGAGGACAATCAACTTAGACCAGAAATCAACTTTAGAATTTGAGAATTAGAAGTTAACTGGTGATCAAGGACACAACAGTTTTGTTGAAATAGTGAGACCCTGCTAGGAGTAAGTTCTAGAGAGAATGAGAGGAGAAGAAAGGGAGAGTGAATGTGCACACTACCTTTGCACTACATTGCTACGAAAGGAAGCAGAAGATAGGCAGTACCTAGAGAGGGCTGTGACTAAGAGAAGCTTTGATCTTTCTAAAATGGGAGAAAGAACATCACTTTTGTGTGCAGAGAACAAAGATACAGCAGAAAGAAAGCTGATGATGCAAGAGAGAGGGGTTATATAGGCAAGTTGCGGTGAGATTCAGTGTGCGTGCAGACCACATTTCCTCCAGTAAAAGCCTAACTTTCAGCCAAAGAGTTAAGGCATTGCAAAAGAAGGCAAACAGGCAATGGTAAATTAACCATTTTGGCAAGTGTGTATTTCATTTCTGCTCCATTTTGCTCTTTCATCATTAAGTTACTATGCATAATATAAGTGAAGTTATACTGATAGTAAGAATGTTGATATACAGAATTTTAGACCGTGACCCTTCAGTGAAATTAATGGTATCTGAATGAATTGTTTGTGGTTTCAAATCCTAGAACAACTTGAAATGTACACTCTTCAGTGTATGGTAAATAAACTATCACATCCTTGCAATTAGACCCATATCATTAAAGTAATAGCAGCTTCCTTTTTGTAGCATGTCTGCTAATGGAGCTTTAGTTTTCTTGAGGAAAGCCTCAGAGAAAACCCAAATGGGAAAAGTATGACCCTACCAACAGAAAATACAACCTTTCCTGTTTGGATTTTTCTCTTTATAGTACTTCAGCTCTTAGTTCCCAGGCATAAATAGGGGTAGAAACTGACCTAAAGTCCAATGTACTTAAAAAAACAAATTCTACAGGATGAGGAATTTCGATGAGATAAATAAGAAACAAGATTTTCAGGACATCACAGTTGTGATCAGAAAGGGGAGCACTCAGTGAATATAAAACCTTAAGACCGATGTGATGGATTCCTGTCAGTGTAAAATTAGGGACTTTTAGATTTAGAGAAAGACAATAAAGATCATCTATTCCAACCACTTTATTTTACAGATGAATAAACTCAGTGACCGAGTGATTAAATTACTTAATACGAAGATGCAGAGGTGATTAGTGGCTGTGTTGGGTGAGTTTTAGAATTAACACAAAGAAAACTAAAATATAATAATGATGATAACATTTATTGAGTGCTTTCATATACCAGGCGCCGTGCTGACTACTTTACAGTCATAACCTCAATTAAAATTTACAGCAACGGTTATACAGAACTATACGAGGTGGAAAGTAGGAGATTTCTTAACTGCTACTTAATTGACTTACCAAATTCACTACTTATCTCCATTACCTTCTCTTTAAATAACTGATTGATGCAGGTGCCATGATGAATACTTGAGGCTGGTAAGTTTCTTTCAAAAATGTCTTTCTATTTATCTAATCTGTAATCTATCGGTAGGCATAATCTACATTGGTGTCAGTATCACCTGGGGACTTGTTTAAAAAAACATACCCAGACTCCAAGGCTTGATAGCAAGTGTCTCTCATCCTCTTTGGACTAGTGGCTACTCAAGACATGCTTGTCTTATGGTAAAAGGCAGGAGTTAAGAGAGCAAGACCAATTGTGCAAGCACAGTTCAAACTTCTGTTTATGTCACGTCCACTAACATCCTGTTAGCCAAAGCAAAACAAATGGTCAAGCCTAAGTTTAAGGGATGAGAAAATATACTCTTCTCCTTAAGGAGAGGGATGATGGTGAATATTTCTTAAGCAGTGATCTAATCTACCATCTGAATTTAAAACTGGTATTTTCTTCTTTACAAAAACAATACTCAGTATGTTGTTAGCAAAAGCAGTGCAAGTAGCTGACTCGGTACAGTATAATGAGTGATTTTATTTGTTGGTGTGTGTTAGGCGTTCAAGATGCAGAGATGGGTGAGACAGTCTCTGCCCTCAAGAAGCTCAGAGACAGATTTATAAGCAAATCAGAATTTAGTGTGATGAGGGCGTCTGGGTGACTCAGTTGGTTAACTGTCTGACTTTTGATTTCGTCTCCAGTCTCAGGTCACGATCTCACAAGCATGAGATTGAGCCTGAGTTGGGATCCACACTGGGCATGGAACCTACTTGGAATTCTCTCCTTCCCTCCCCCGCCCCTCCTCTGCTCATGACCGTTATCTCTTTCTGTCTCTGAAAATAAATAAACATTAAAAAAGTTAATGTGATGAATGCAGCAAAAGCATTTACAACTCTCTAGGGTTAGTGTTATTATTTTCATTTTATACATAAGAAACTGAGTCTAAGAAGGATTAAATGATAAATGTCCAATATCATATAACAATCAAAACTGAAATCCCAAGGTGCCTGAGTGGCTCAGTCAGTTAAGTGTCTGACTCTTGATTTTGGCTCAGGTCATGATCTCACAGTTCATGATATCGAGATCCTTGTCAGGCTCTGTGCTGATTCTCTCTCTCTCCATCTCTTCCCCTTCCCTGCTCATGCTCTTTCTCTCAAAATAAATATACTTTTTTTTAAAAAACCCAAAAAACTGAAATCCCACCTTTTTTTAGGGCAGAGGGTTAAAACCCTAAACTCTACCTGTCATTCCATACAACCTTCCTCAGAATATGAGCACAAAAGTGATTCGTGTAATACCTCATGTGGAGCCGGAATCCTTGTCTCCTTAAGACAGCAAAAAGCCAACATCTCAGTGAATTGAATCCCGTGATAAAGGGTACAGAGTGGATTACATATGCTTTCCCCTGCTTTGTAAATCTGCCATTTCTACTATTTGTCTTAGATTCCCCATCAAACTAACCTTTCTGAGATAATAGAGATCTGAGATGCTTGAGGATACTTTGGTCAGTTTTAAAAATATCTGAGTCACAGGCCATAGGCTTTTAGTGGATGGAGTTTTTGTAAATATAAACTATTGTGATGATAAAGGGAAAATCTAAATGGACTACTGGGGCTTCTATTCCTGAGAAGTAAAAAGGATTATGGGCATCAATAAAGTATCCTGAGGGCTAGAGGGTATGTATAATTATGACTTTCAGCTCTGTTAGCCACCATAAGCTATTGCTATAATGTTCAATATCAATACTAGTATGTAATAACTGTTTTAGTATGAAATGGCTCTTCATATTTGTGCAGAAGAATATCCATGAGCTAATGTTTGCAGAACATTCACCATAACCCTGTTAAGGCAAATTATAGGTACCATGTTTTGTTACCATGTTGAGAGAGAGAGAGAGAGAGACTAGGGCACCGGTGTGGCTCAGTCAGTTAAGCATCCGATTCTTGGTTTCAACTCAGGTTATGATCTCCCGGTTTGTGGGTTCCAGCTCCTTGTTGGGCTCTGTGCTGACAGTAGAGAGCCTGCTTGGGATTCTCTCTCTCCTTCTCTCTTCGACCCTCCTCTACTCCTGTGCTCTCTCTCTCTCTCTCTCTCTCTCTCAAAAATAAAAAAGAAACTTAAAAGAAAAAAAAGAGAGATGGAAACCAGCTCTTCACTTGGGTAAAGTAACAAGTCACCGAAAGAATCCAGGACTTGAGTCTAGCAACTACTAGCTTGGATAGTAGACTTTTGGCTCTTGACAACTTTTGGGGAATGTTAAGGGCACAAACACAAACCCAGCCACTGAGTCTTAATTTTATGTGACCTGTCAGAAACTAGCACATTTAATGCTTAGGCAAGAACCAGGATAATTACGAATGTTAGAAAGGATAAGGAAGCTTGAATCAGAACAATTTTTCTGTGCCATCATTTTATACTGGAGGATTTTGTGTTGTGTTTGTTTCTTGCAGTGAGTTTCATGTTGGTTCTTTGGGGTCTGGATGTTGGTTCACTTCAGTTATAGTTAATGTAATAATAAATGCCAACATTTTATTGCTTCAGTTTACCCTCTTCTTTCCCAATTCCCAAGCTTGTCAGCACCAGAGGGATCCCTTCCATGGATGCTTCGTTCTGAAAGTCCGTCTCAGTATTGAGCGTTTCTTACACAAACAGAAGTCCAGTGAAAGCTGCAGACATTTCCCCTTCTTGATGAATGAGCTTTGGAGCTGAGTTGGACCTGTTCTTCAGGGAGTTCCCACTATTAAATGTGTTAGAAAACACTTCAGTAGACCTCTAATAGAATCTGGAAAATAGTGAGGAAAAAAAAATATACATCACTCTTAACTTCAGCTCTAGATACTCAAAAGAATTTCTTATTTACAGTGGGCAAATATCCTTAGAGAGTTTTAGGAGCTATTCCTGTCTGTGTACATTTGATACAGAAACGAGGGTTCAGGTTGCCTCTATCTCCTAAGAGAATATTTGATTACACAAAAAGGAGGTGAGGTGATGGCCTGAGGTTTTATAATGACTTGTTTATGAACATACGTGAGCAGGCCGCTGGTATAAAGAACTAGACCTATTAAGAATCAATATATTTTCTTTTCGTTATCTTTCTTTTTGTCTTTTTCTTAAAAAGATAAGTGGATAAAAAGGCTTGTTGGCCCTCTTTATTTGGATCAGGAGTTAAACATTCCCTCAGCATGGGATAAATTATTGAGAAAGGGTAAATTAAAGAGTTAGAGCAATTTGAAATGAGAATGCTTTAGCCTGTCTTTATGTCAGTAATAGATATTACCTCATGGCAACACTTCAAGTTTTCCTCAGCCTGCTTGTAAGGGCTGGAATTTATCAATTCAAGCATTTGCATGACAAAAAGTGGATGTCTCTATCTGAATTTCACATAGTTGCATCTAGCTGAAGGTAATTTTTCTGGCTCTTTAGATATATTTAAAAAATTTTTAAATGGCAAAAGTTTCCAAGGGCATTTCTACTTTTTTTTTTTTTTGATCTTTTTTTGGTAAAACTACATGCTTCAATAGTCATTTGCCCAATGAAGTCATTATGTCCTTAATTATCCCCATGACTTTCAGGATTATGGTTTTAAAAATTACGTCCTACAGAAAAATCATGTAACTCACCCTAGCATCTTTTAGAAATTACACCCTTTCTTTAAAAAAAAAAATCCTACCATTTTTCTCTCTCGTAAAGATTGAATAACTTGCATATCCTTTTTGTTTTAAGGCACACTATTCAATTTCTTTCGGGCCATTGATTCAGTCATTATCCTCTATATAACTATGATTCAACTAAAATTATTATTATAACTTTTTGATAAAAATATCTTTCTTTTATTTTGAGAATTGGATAGATACATTAGTGTCTTTCTTTCTTGTGAGGGAGCCTTATTGCTGTTATGTAGGTTCCTATTTTATTTGGATATCTCTAGATTTAATTCAATTTAATTTATTTGGATATCTTTAGACTTTATGGTAATGGGACTTATCTTTCCTTTGGATTGACACCTGTTCTGTGCCTTTCCCTTTCTGTACTTTTTTCTACTTATGATTCAGATGGTACCCCTGGTCTACCTTTAGGAGGAGTTAAGTGATCAGGTGTGACGCACATTTCTTTTGTCCTGTAATAGGGAAAGCAGAAATGATTATTTAATGAAGAAGTGTATAACAAATGAAAACTAGAGGTTGAGATGGATGAGCTGCTTTTCAAAGCGCCTTCAGAACGCCAGTATCAGGGCCAGAACCCAACTTCTTCCTGTCTGATTTCAGATCCTAGATTTGCTTATTGGCTCTGTTGTCTCTCTTCATTGACCAGTCTGCGAGGCAAAACAATGACCGAGAAATAACAGGAGGCTAGTTTAGATCTTCCAGGACAGATTTGGCCCTGGGAACTCTATGTCCTTCCCCTAAGCTGTTGAAAGTTCATTGACACTCTGAAGGAAAGACATCAGAATTTTTCATCACTCATCCATTAATTAACACATTAATTTGCGTTACTGTTTACTATGCCAGTTACTGTAGATATGCAGAGATAATTACAGATAACAGCTTCCATTTATTGAGCGAATTCTTTTCAGGGAACTTTGCATATCCTCTTTCTAATCCTCACAACGATCTTTCAAGAGAGGAGTTGTCTTCCTTTTGCAGATGTGTAAACTGAGACCCAGAGAGATGAAGTGACTTGTCCAAAGTTACACAAGTAAATGGCTGAACTGAGATTTTAACTCCAGTCTGTCTAACTCCACACTCATTCTCTTTCTATTATATCACATAGTCTGCTCATTAACTCTTTCTTCCAAGAATAAGACTTTGTCTCTGCCTTTTAAAGACTTACAAGTATGTAAAAGATCATATATCAGATGGTTCCATTTATATGAAACGTGCAGAATAGGTAAATCTATAGAGACAAGAAGGAAAATTAAGGTTTGCTGAGGGTAAGGGAGTGCAGAGTGCAGAGTGACTGCTAATGGTATAGGGTTTCTTTTTGCAGTAATGAAAATGTTCTAAAATTGTTTGTGGTAATGGTTGCACAACTCTGTGACTATACTAAGAATCATTCAATTGCACACTTCAAATGGGTGAATTATATGATCTGTGAACTAATCTCAATAAAGCTGTTATTTTTTATAAAGTTAACAATATAGTATAGAAGACGGATTTATAAACAGCTAACAGGATACCAGGCAATAGGAAACAGTATGAACAATGCACTCTGGAAACTCAGGGGAAAGTGTAGTTGTTAGGTCCAGGGAGCTGGAAGATGGCTTTATGAAGTAGGTGCATTGGAGCTGAATCTGAGAGCAAAATTAGAATGGTGGTGGGCAACTGAGGGTAGAGGCTGAGAAGAGGGTAGTGGGCAACTGAGGGTAAAAGCATGGGCAAAGTCACAGGTAGGTGCAAGGACAGGGTTCTGGGTGGCACATCATGGGAAGTCATCCAGTTGGAAGTGTGTGAACAGTGAGTGGGGGGACACAGAAAGAAATGAGATTGGAAAGGGGTCTATGGGGAGGGTCTTGAATGCTATGCCAAGAAGTTAGGCTTTATCCTGTATACTCTGATCTTTTTCATGGTGGGAGAGAGTATATTTTACTTAAAAAAATTTTTCAGTTTATTGGGATATAATTGACAACATTGCATGTATTTATAGTATACAAAGTGATGATTTGACATTCATATACTATGTGAAGTGATTACCACATATCCATCACCTCACATGGTTACTATTTTTTATTTGAGTGTGATAAGAATGCTTAAGATCTATTCTTTAGCAAATTTCAAGTGCATAATGCAGTATTATTAACTATAGGCACAGTGCTGGACTTGGATACCCAGACTTACTCATCTAATACCGGAAGGCTTATACTCTTTGATTGGTATCTCCCCATCTCCTCTACCTCCAAACCCCTGGTAACCCACCAATCTAGAGAGAGTATATTTTAAAATTGGATCTGAGTTGAGATTTTTCTACATCAGAATTCTACTTTCAGGAAAGAAACACCATACATTAAGCTAAATTAATGTTGCTAACTTGATTTTTCCTGATTTTGTTTTAATATGTATAGTATATAAGTATACATTTCTTTAGGTTTCATATTTGTATAAGTGTTTAAAGTATAAAGAATTTATATCTAGTTGTATGCTTTTATTAAAAAAATAAAATAATATGGATTATTTTAAAAATTTCAATGTAAAGGGAGTTCATAATTTAAATAAGTGAGAAATATTAGTCCAGGAGATAGAATATTAATCAGTGCCTCTTCCAAATTTGACCTGGGGAACCCCATTCTCTACAAGGGAAGACTCCTCTGAGTGTCCTGTTCTGCAGAGCTGAGAATCTGTACCTAAATCTCAGTACCACTACATTATAGTAGAATTTTTATACAGTAACAAAATAAGAATATCATAGTTTGTTAATACAAACACAAAATCAGGAAAATCTGACCTGTTAAGAAATGAAAATTTAGATAGTTGAACCATTTTGAGTAGTCACTAGGCATGATCTTAATGTAGGATGGAACCTTTGATACAGATTTTATTTGATGACTTCAAACTTTCTTTAGAAATAGTATTGCTCTAATCCCTGCTATGAGTAACATAGGAAATGAATGGCCAAATATCCAGCAACTTTTACCCCTTGTCTACTCATTTGATTTAACATTCTAACAGACTGATTTGGCAAAAATAAGATTGGCTGATAATTTAACCCTTGAAAGAAAGAAAGAAAGAAAGAAAGAAAGAAAGAAAGAAAGAAAGAAAGAAAGAAAGAAAGAAAGAAAGAAAGAAAGAGAAAGAAAGGAGAGAAAGAAAATGGAAGGAAAAGGAAGGAAGGAAGGAAGGAAAGGAAGGAAGGAAGGAAGGAAGGAAGAAAGGAAGGAAGGAAAAGGAAGAAGAAGAATTTCACGGTATTTTAAATCACAGGCATTGGGAAGTAGTAATCTTTTTTCCTTTCTTTGTTTCAGAGAGACTACAATTGACATGACCTTGAATATAAACTCAGGGTCCATTTTCTGATCAAAAAGATATAGGCACTTTGAAAGTTAAAAAAATATATACTAAGTTTTCCCCCATCTCCTATGTTTCAACTCTGAACTGTTGTGTCATGATGCCTTTCAAAATAATGCAAGAAGCAAAGTTAGTATATTTTGTCAAAAAAGACGTTGTTAAAATTTGAAAATTTCTAGGTAACTATGTTTTTATTATCCTTTATAACTTAAAAATTAAAACATTAAAAAATTCAAATGTTTATATGTTCCCTATCGTCAACATTTAAATTAAAAGGTCATCACAAATTCAGTAAATAAAGGGAATGGAAGGAAGAGGTATTTTATAATTACTTCAGTTTTTACCCCCCAAAATTAAGTTTGTTATCCATACTCATTTCACTTGTTTCTCTTTTATTTTTATTGGTATATCTATCTTTTTGTTACTCTTTACCTCCTTCATTTTCTATCTGCCTTTCTCCTTTTCCTTCTCGTGTCTCTCTCTCTCTCTCTCTCTCTCTCTCTCTCTCTCTCTCTCTCTCTCCCTTTTTGCCTCTTCCTCACTCCCTTTTTCCCCTTTCCCCCTTACTGGACCATACTTGGGACTAAAGGGTAATTTATAAAGATAATTTAGAACATATTTTGTGTATTGAGAATGATTTGATATTATTACTCTCTTAAAATGTGATGAATACAACTTTTTACGTTTTTTCTTCCTAAGAAAGCAAAGCAATTACTTAGTTTTCTTTTATGTATAACCATTTATGAGAATGTTGGACTTCAGTATAAGGGGTGATGGAATCAGGTGTGTGTAGGAATAATACCAGCATGCACTCACTGTAATTTTCTTTAGCTGAGAGAATTCTTTGGGGCTCTAAGCACCCATACCAAGGTGTTTTCTTTGCCTTCTCCCTCCTCTCTACTGTGGTCCTAGCATGTAGTGCTCATCTGCAGTTAGATTATATGAATTTAGTATGAGTTTTGTTTGCACATATAAACTAGTTCATTTTCCCTAATTCCAACATCAGTGTGCACGTCTTTGCCTAACTGCTCCTGCATTCGAGAAATAATTAGAAATTGACAGCAGTGTTTGGGCATCCCTTTCTGATATTTCAACAACACTGAAGAGAAGTGGAAGCAGAGATTCCTCAATGTCTCATAGTAAGAATACCCTTCCTTTTTCTTCTAGGACTCCTAGCAATTGCTTCTTAATTATTTGAGACCTCAAATTGCCTCACCAACACATTCTTATTAAAACTCTTGCCCATATAGGAAGTGAAATTATTATTTCTACTTATTGAGACTGAAGAACAGGAAATGAAATCATTATTGTGGTCACTGAGCAAATCAACCTGGGATCCAGGAATGGGTCTCAGTAGTACTATAGGGCACTTGACCATTTAGTATCTAAAGGAGGCAAAAGGAGCATGTATAATTATTATCCTTCCAGTGAATTCTCTGAATGAAATTCTCTAATATCTTATGACCATGCTAATCACACTTTTACAACTACAAGTACTAGTTTTTATTTGATACTTTTCCAGGGGCATTTCTGCCAGAGAAGGGATCAAATCTTATAAAAATATAATGATGGGGTGCCTGGGTGGCCTAGTTGGTTAAGCATCTGACTCTTGATTTCAGCTCAGGTCATGATCTCATGATTGGAAGATTGAGCCCCGTGTCAGCTCCACACTGGTGTGGAACCTGCCTAAGATTCTTTCTCTCCCTTTCTCTTTGCCTCTCTCCCCTGCTGCACTCTCTTAAAAAAAAAATATATATATATATATATATATATATGTATATACACACACACACACACATATATACACACATATATATACATATATATGTATATATGTGTATATATATACACACACATATAATGAAAAGTATAGATAGTAAAACTAATTGGAAATAACTAATAATTTAATTAGTGAGTGACTTAAAAGAGATAAAAGTGTGTGTGGTTTGTGTTCTTGAAATCTATGCAGCTAGATATTTTTTGTTAAAAATAAATTTATTTTGAAAGAGTTTATTTATGGCAGTAGAAAAGTCAGAGTCCAGATAGTCAGCATTATTAACAGTTTTATTTGATAAAAGTGAATATTGGTGTTATGGAAAGAGGATGTCAAGATAGTAATCTCCCATGGAACGATTTCTACTTTCTGCAATACATCAATAAAGAGTAGAATTGACAAAAATATACCAGCCACTAATAATACTCAAATTGTTAACATCGTGTGAGAAATATATTTATTTTATTTCTTTCCCATGGTCAGGCTCAAAGATTGAGGGCCTATGACTGGAAAATGGATTACTGTGAGAATACTGACTTTCTGATTTAGTCAGAATATCTCCACCCCACCTATCTAAGTAAATTGGGTGGGTTTTCTTGTTTGTTTGATTTTAGGATTCAAATCTATTGGAATTTAATCCTTTTAGGAAGAGTGTCAGTTCTAGGGATGCTACTAGTTGGAGTTTCTGGTCCTTGCTATAGTGCCCTTCCTTCAAAAAGCCTCTGCTTCATTTGTTTTGGTTTCTTTTTCTTTTTGCCTTCCATTAAGTGACTCCCTCTCATGTGTTCTCATTCTAAATTCTAAGAAAGGAACTCATTTTGGGTGAGGTGCCCATCTTTGTTTCAATTTGCTTAATTAATGGAGAAGAGGTAATGCAGTACAAATATAACAGCAGGGGTTGAAGGTGAAAGGCCAGTCACAAAGAAGAGGCGGGGACTCAGCAGGTTCCTTGAATGTGTCTACTTCATGATTGCGGGTTTTCAATAACCCACTAATTAGAGACAAGGCATTGGTGGTTTATGAGAGAGTCTGTCTAAATTTAAAAGAGTCGCAATAATTGAATACCTAGGAGAACTGGAATTTGAGCAAGTTAAGAGCCCTATGCCTTAATATGGTCTGCAGTTAATAGGCCAAAAATAGCCTAACTCTACTTAAGTAAGGAGTGAATGGTGGAGGTTCCACTTCCGGCAGGATGGCTGAGAATTTTCCAGAATTCAGGAAGGCTATAAATCCTCAAATTTAGGAAACATAATGAGTCCCATGCCAAAAAACATAGAGACAACATTATAGTGAGACTACAGAACACCAAAAATAGATTGTTAAAAGCAACGGGGGAAAAAATTAAAATATATAAATCAGTTATAAAAGGTAACTCTTAAAATGCTGTATGTGTTTGGAACTTTATGAATTCAATTTCTTTAAAATATATAAGGGTAATCTAGGCTAGCTATTCTTAGGTGAGCTTTGGTTATTTGTGTATTTCAAGGAATTTTTTGGTTTCATCCAAGTTGTAGAATTTATAGGCATAAACTTGTTCCCAATTTTTCTTTTAATGACTATATGATCTTTAGCAAGGATCTTTCACTCTTGATATTGGTAATTTATGTATTTTCTTTACCTGATCAGTCCAGCTAGAATTTATTAATTGTATTAAATTTTGTTTAAAGAAGTCAAGGTTTTTTGGTTGTTGTCTCATTGATTTTTCTCTATTGCTTTTCTGCTTTCTATTTCATTAATTTCTGTTTGTATCCATTTTAAATCCTTTTTTATCCCTATTTTGGTCTTAATATACTGTTTCTACTTTCTTGAGGTACAGACTTTAGTCATGAATTTTGAGTCTTTCTATTTGACTAATATACTATACTATAAGCACTTAATACAAATATATGATACTCCTTAAGCACTCTTCAGCTGGATCCAACAGATTTTTAAATATCTTGTTTTCATTTTCACTCAGCTTAATTTCTGATTTCAATTATGATTTCTTCTTTGGCCTATGGGTTATTTAAAAGTGTGTTGTTTAGCTGCCAAACACTTGGAGATTTTCTGAATACATTTTTGTTGTTGATTTTTAATTTAATTCCATTGAAGTTAGAGTACATATATTACATTATTTCATTCTTTTTAAATTTATTAAGACTTTTTTATTTGTCCATAGTGTGGTCTAATCTGGTGTTATGGGTTGACTTGTGTCCCCCCAAAAGATAGTTCAGGTCCTAACCCTGGTACCTGTGAATACAGCCTTATTTGTAAAGAGGGTCTTTGCAGATCTAATAAGGTCATACTGGATTAGGGTGCCTATCTTTCAATATCTGTGAGAGAATAAATTTCTGTCATTTTTAAGTTACTTAGTTTGTATAAATAAAATGGTATTTTATTATGGTAACCCTAGGAAACTAATACATCTGGTAAATGTTCCATGTACATTTGTAAAACATGTGTTTGCAGCTCTTGGTTTCAGCTCAGGTCATGATCTCATGGTTCATGAATTCAAGCCCCAGATTGGGCTCTGTGCTGACAGTATGGAGTCTGCTTGGGATTCTCTCTGTCCCTCTCTCTCTGCCCATCCCTTGTTTGTGCTCTCTCTCTCAAAATAAATAAGCTAAACAAAAACAAACAAAAAAGATCAGTTGCCAGCATTAGGGAATGAATAGAGCACAGCTTTTCGGGCAATAAAAATACTATGTGTAATATTATAGTGATGGATACATGTCATTATACATTTGTCCAAATCTATCAAATGTACAACACCAAGAGTGAACCATAAGGTAAACTATGGACTTTGGGGGATTATGATGGGTCAGTGTAGGTTCATCCCTGGTGAAAAAAAAATGCGCTACTCTGATGAGTGATAATGGAGGAGGTTATATGTGTGTGAGTGCAGGAGACATATGGGAAATCTCTGTACCTTCCTCTCAGTTTTGTTATAAACCTAAAACTGCTCTTTAAAAAGTCTTGGAACACCTGGGTGGCTCTGTTGGTTAAGCATCTGACTTCGGATCAGGCCATGATCTCACAGTTCATGAGTTCAAGCCCCACATCTGGCTGCCTGCTGTGAGCACAGAAACTACTTTGGATCTCTGTCTCCTCTTTCTCTGCCCCTCCCCCATTCACAAGTGTTCACACACACTCTCTCTCTCTCAAAAATAAACATTTAAAAAATAAAATTAAAATTAAAAAGTCTTAAAAAATAAATCATGGCTTCTCTACACTGAATACTCTGATTGACTACCATAGCGCTCACTATTCAGAGGGATTCAGTTTTGCCAGAGGAACACAGGCCCCTTTTAGAATTGAGATTTGAACTTATTTTTTGGAGAAGTGTTTTCTAGAGCCTCCTTTCCTGCTTTCTGTTGTTCATTATTTTCCTCATTATCACCCTGTTCCTGATGGCCAACATCTAACAGCATAATAGTAAAGGAGTGATGTCATATATGTATCCTAAGACATTTGTCTTACTCTTCCTTGTGTTACATTCCTTTTTGTGCTTAAATCATCTACCCAGTTGTGAATTGTATCTTAACTTTTTTTAATGCTTATTTATTTATTTTGGGGGGGGGAGGAGGGAGAGCATGCATGCTGGAGTGAGTCGTGCAGAGAGAGAGAGAGGGAGACAGAGAGAATCCCAAGCAGGCTCCACACTGTTAACACAGAGCCTGACGCAGGGTTTGAACTCACAAACCATGAGACCATGACCTGAGCGGAGATCAAGAGTCAGAGGCTTAATGGACTGAGCCACCCAGGGGCCCCTGATTTTGAATTATGTCTTAACTTTTTATTTATCTTCTTCAGCATTTATACCTGTCCTTAGAAAGGATTCCATAAATGCTTATTAAGTTGAATTGAATCTAGGCAACAGGGTAAAACAGACCCAACTAATCCACTCTAAATATTGCAATAATCTATCAGAGGGATTAAAATAGAAAAAAAAGATGCTATGAGCATGGGACCTCGGGATGCTCTGGCATAAGAAAGCATTTCCTGAAATGTGGCAGATTATCAGTACTGGCAAAGTGAGAAGGTAGGTATGTTGATTACAGGGTGAGAGGTGAGTACTACCCTGAGACTTAGGAGCAACAACATAGGCTGAGCTCCCATGTACTGACTTAGCCTCAGGTGGTCCTCAGTAGAATCTGACAGGTGGAATCACATCACCTCCCCCCCCCCCCCCCCCACGCACACACACATACACACTCAACCTGGGGATCCAGGAAATATCGTAAACCCAGGAATTCAGTCTGTTGTTAATGTTGATCAGGAATCACATACAGAATGAGTTAGGAAGTACCAGAGTTCACAAAGCAAGTATGTTTCTGTCTCTTTTGTAGGCCTTTAAAAATGGAATTAACTGCTAATGGGAAAGAAAGAAATAAGCAAATATTTTAAGAGGGGAGGGGAAGGCTCTGATTCCTCTTTTTTTCTTACAGATTTTCTGTGGCTAGCAAAACTATTCTTACCAGTCCCTTGGTGTTGACAGCAAAATATCGCACAGTATCTGCCAGGTAGCTGTTGATCTGTAAATCATCCTCCTTTCCCAGATTTATTACATTTGGAAAGACCCTAAGGGGCAGCATCCTTCTTGAAGCTGAAAATAATTGCTCATCTTTGAAAAGGCAGAGAGAGGCCTGAGGCAAGGGATAATGGGAATAGAGACTAGCAGCAGCAGAAAAAGGGGAGGGCAGTGGTTGGGGAGGGGAAGAGCTTGCATTTTAGAGGCAAATTGACAGTTTGCAAAGTAACATTTTCTTCAAAAATCCAACTGAAAGCATTCACAATTTTGCACATCCAGTCCTGTTGCCTGGTGTTCTGCAGCAGCAGAGACGGAAGATGATGACAAGGCTGTATGAATCTTGGGTGGAGGAAAGTTGTTCCCATGGTATGTCCCATGGGAGCATCTGCCTTCTCGGTGATGGCATTGCCTGTTTAAAAAAAAAAAAAAAAAAAAAAAAATATATATATATATATATATAGTGTGTATATATATATAGTGTGTGTGTGTGTGTGTGTATATATATATATATATATATATATATATATATATATATATATATAGTGTGTGCGTGTGGGTATGTGCGCGCGTACTTCCAATCAAAACTGAAGCTGAGGAATTTTCCTGACAGGGTGAAAGTTGTAGCATGCATGGTCTACTAGATTTGATTTCTTTGTTCAGTGAAACATAAAGTCACTACTCTACCAACAAACTGGAATACCTAAGATATTCTCTGTTTCTCCCTTTCCCGTGTGCTCTCGCCCCCCACCTCCCATGTCCATGAGTGCATACGCACACATCCACCTTATTACTTTAGAATCAGGTCTCTCTCTATATATAGTTATGGTGGAATTAATCTATTTTCTCTCTCCATCTCTCTCTTTCTCTCTCTTATTCTAATATTTCCTAGATTAATGGCTAACTTTCCACCCCCATTTGGCATTTTCAGGGCCACCCTAATAGAACAAAGGCTTTTTACCATTAAGGATATTTGGGAAAAAATGTGCCACGAGTCCTAAAGGAAATACAAAAAGGTCATTCCAAACAATTTTTTGAGCAGGGATTAATTGCTTAAATCGGTGAAATAAGTGACAGTTTTGCACAATGGCTAATTTGAAGGAGACAAGAGGCACCTGGAAATACAGAGTTTGGTATAGTTGATAAAAACAAAAACAGTCTCCTTCATTTATAATTACAGCTTGCGTTAAAGGTTTCTTCCTAATGTGGAGATGTTGCCAAGGCAATAGCTTGGCAATCTTCTACATGGCTGCTTTTCACATTAACCCACACAGGCTTCACGGATATTAATCTTTATAACGCACCTATGTAGTCCAGAAAGGCAAAATACAGTTTTTAGTCTGTTTTTCAGGGTAGGGAAAGAACATTAGAAGACCAGGCTTTCTGGTCCCTTTTCTCCTTTCCAGGACATGCTGTCAGAACCAAGCCATGAATTCTGAAACGGCCTTAGTACCGCAGCCTAGGTCTGTGGGGAAAAGAGAACAGGAGACCTTAAGGACATGCTGATGGTCAAGGACATGGCTGATGGTCAGAGCCAGAAGGTCTGCCACGGAGACAAGGTAGAAGCTAGGAGGCAGAAGCCCAAAAGGAAGCAGACCAAAAGTCACACTTAGCAAAGCCCAGGCCCAAAGCACAAGAAGGAGCCAAAAGAGAAATCAATCTTGAGAGGAACGTCATGAGATCAGCATTCAGAAGCTGTTCTCATGGCCACTGTTGGTAGCGTTTCCTTACCCTCAACTTGGGGCAGCTCCCTTGGAAAGCATCTACTAGGGTTGGGCTTTGGGGATGTGATGAATCTTGGAATCAAGGTGAGCTGTTTAGATTCTCCCAGTCTTTCATTGTGAGGAGATAGAATAAAGACAGGCTCTTTCTACCCAGGATGTCCCTGGAGTCACAAAGCTCATCCAAGTAGTATCACTGAAGCAGGGCCTCGTCTAGGGTCAAGGGGGGTGGGGTGAGTGAGCTGCCTAGGGTGTCAGCCTTAAGGAGGCATTCACTCTTAGGGTCACACAAATGCAGGTCACTGAGGCTCAGAGAGGGGAAGGGCCTCTCCCACCCAAGGCCTAGCAGCACTGGACCTGATACCTGACAGTCTGCTTCCCTTTGGGCCACGAGTCCATTCTGAATCAGTCTGTGGAGCTCATGAAGTTTCTTGAAGCAAAATACTTGATTAATATTTAGCTACTCCCTGGTATTTAACAATGTAGGATGGATGAAAATAAACTCCTAAGTTAATACAACAGAAAAATATTAGCACCATATTAAACACATTTTTCTCTTATCCTTTTGCTGACCAGAAAGTTCTAAGTACCTTCCAAAGAGTAATTGCTTCAAAAAGAACAGAGAGGAAGTTCCTGAGAGGCCCCAGCAAATGCTTGTTGGATGTATAGATGATGAATTGGAACTGAAGACAGGGAGCATGAGACTTACATGAACTCCATGAAAACACTCAGTATCCTTTATTTTAGTTCCATCTGGTTGTGCAAATAACAAGCTTATTTTTTTATACACTATTTTTTTCACCTTTTTCTAGAAGGTGTAAGAGGTATCTGCATTAAGGGCCCACAAGATTTTCCTCTGAAGCATTATTTAAATCACTTTAATTGACTCTGATCCCAACCAGGTAAGATGTTAAGGAAAGAACAAGAAAAAACAGAAATAGTATGAAACTTTACCCAACCATTTAAAAAAGGATTTCTTGGTTAATTTTGATTTGGGTTATGAATATCTCCCCCAAATCCACCTTCTAAATCAACATAGGAGTTTCTTCAGTTTTCCATTCAAGACATGATTTTTTTTTTCTTTTTTTCCACCAGGCTCCACAGACTGGGCTGTCTCCTCTGCTTCTGAGGCTATTATCCGTCAGCAGGATTTAGAGTTGCTGACAGTGTGTTTCAATAATTCACAAGAAATGGGGCCCATTCTGAGCTCCTTGTTTTCTCAGTTGGCTCAGAGAAGCAGACAGATTAAAAACATGATTTTTTTTTTTCAGTGAAATAAATCAAGAGAAATCAGAGACACCCTGGGAAGAACAACACTAAAGGAGTTAGCACTGCTAAACATGACCCCAGCAATGCACAAGTGGGAAAGCAGGCACACCAGTATCTGTGGCAAACTCTTGAATCTCACTTGCCTGGTGACTGCCACGAAGTTAAGCCTCCAAAATGTGGAGATGATTTATTCTGGCAGCTGAATGTACTGGCTTTCAAGTTTTAAGGAAGGGAAAGCTACGGACAAAATGAAATTCTAAATTCACACGCTCCCCTTTTATGACCTGTGGCATTAGTTTGCTAATTATGTTGGTAAAATGTGTTGCTAGCAACTATTATACATTGTTTCCATACCTCTCTTCAAAAGATGTGTTTTATTTCTGAGTAGCCTTAGACAACAAGGCAGGAAAGAGAACGCCCCCTGGCTAAGACTTCCACTTCTCAGTGTCAAGGAGAAAGAGCCCCCCTGGGGGCGTGCCATTGCTTCATGTTTCTTTAATATTAAATGTAACAAGTTCTGTGTCAGGCTTAAATCCCCAGCCTGGCCTCATCCCAGAGGAGGCCCAGAGCCTGTCGGGGCTTATAGTGTCCTGACTTTGTTGATTGAGTCTGTTCATTGAAATTCAGCAACAGAGGAAGGTGCCTCCTCTGTGCAGCCAGCTCCTCTCCCTAAGCAAACAGGACTGCGGCTCAAAGGCAATGTAAACCAAGATTTCCATAGCCAATTTCAATACTCACTTCCTCTCCAAAACCAGTAACTAGACCCACGCCAGAAGGAAGACACACCCGTCCAGATAAAGAATGTATTTATATGTAGGTTCATGCAGAAACCAAAGAAGGAAGGACAGGGTAGATGAGAAAATCCTATCCTGGACCTTACAACTGAGCTGAGAGGTATTTCATAGAGCCTAGCTGACCAATTTAGCTTGCTTGCACACACGTATGATGCGCTTTTAGAATTTGGCATGCCTTGAGTTTTCAGTTTGATTTTGGCATTTGCCGTTTACACAGATTTTGCTTCCTTGTATTTTCCACACATCTCAATCCATTTGAAAAGGATAGACTAGTCCTACCAATTGAGTAAAAAATTATGGCTCTGAAGAGTATTATTTTCAATAGGATCTTAAAAACTTCACTATCTGGAAATCAGTTGACCTCTGATATATCCTTATAGATCTATTAATGTCAGTATACATAGATATGTAGATAGTTCTACACATAAAATATTAAGAATATTCATATGTGTTTTTCTTTAGGTAACTATATGTAACATCTAACCTTAGTTCCACTTGGCTTGGGCAATAAGTTAGCATCTAGTTTTTCATCTATTTGGTAAATTCACATTATAAATAAGTTTAAAGAATATAATCTGTCCTTTTGTTTTCTTTAAATTATAATTTGAGATTGGAGTAAATGGAGTGTATATCAATGGAAGTCCGTCCTTCCTTCCTTCTTTCCTTCCTTCCTTCCCTCCCTTCTTCTCTTTCTTTCTTTCTTTCTCTTTCTTTCTTTCTTTCCCCAAATATCTGTTATTCTCCAGATGACATACAAAGAAAGAAAGACCTTGAAGTGTCTGGTTGTGACTTCTCTAGACCTTTATATTCTGTCTTTGAGTTACAAGAAAAGAAAGAAAAAAAGAAAAGAAAAAGAAAAAACAAACAAAAAAACCACAGAAAAGAACTCCCAGTCTAACAGCAAAATTTATCCCTCAAATAACACTGTATAGATTATCTTTGGTTATTTTGACAGGTGTTATACTCAGTCTTAAATTCATTCATTCAAAATCCAGCAACTATTTGTTGAGAACCTACCTACTACATGCCAGATAGGTAAGGTATCTGTCTTCATGGTATTTAGTTTTAATTGAGGGAGATGTTTAATAAATGAGAGACTATTTTTAAAAAGCAATAATTTCAGATGATGACACATGCTTATAGCGAATTCTGTGGTGAACTTTCCAGATACCCTTTAGGTCTAATGTTCTTTGACAGTCCCATTGGGACTGCTGACAGCAGACAGCCCTCATTTCTCAGCCCCCTTTGAGAATTACCTTACCTAAAGAGAGTTACCTTACTCAAGGTTATGTTCCTTTTCTGGGGTAGTCCATATCCAATAACTCATCAACATAGAGGTATGATGCATGGACACCCTCATGTTACCTCAGAGCAGCTCTAAAGATCGACACCAGCTTTCTGTAGGGTCAGCTGCGTCTTTTGTTAATGCATCATGTCCCAACTTCTTCCTCTGCCCTATCCTATTTCCTTCCCTTCCATAGGCAAGAACCCAACAGCACTTTCTGATAAACTCCCTGCTCACTAATCTCTGCCTCAGTCTGCTTCTTGAGAGCCCTGACCTGCAATAGTTCATACCATCATGGGACCAAGGAAATAGACACTAAATTAGAATTTGGGGTCTGCGTCAGCTACTGTCTAGCTAGGAATAAAGACTCACCGGTAGCAGAAATGAATGCTATGCATTGGCCTAGTGGAGGTCTAACCAGCCAGCAGGAAAAACCAATGATGAGTCCCCAGTAAAGCACCAACCCTTCAAGATACCAGCCAACCACTTGGTAGCAAGTTCACCACATTAGACTTCTTCTGGCCTGGAAGGGACAGTGTGTCATTTTTGACGGCGATAGAAATATATTCTGGGTTTGGGTTTGCCTCTCCTTCCCATGGAGCTTCAGCCACCACTACTATTTGAAGGCCTACAGAATATTTAATTCATCGGTATGGGATACTTTATACACTGCATCAGATTTAGAGACACACTTGAAAGAAAAGGGGATGCAGGTGTGGATACGTGACTATAAGATCCACTGGTCCTATCACATCCCGGACCACCAGAGGCTACTGGCTTGGCAGAGCAGTGGAATGGTGCATTCAAGGTACAGCGGAGGCAACAGCTTTGAGATTATACTTTATGATGAGGTGGGGGGTAGTGTGTACTTTGAAATGAATTTCATATGGTGCTCCATTCCTAGTCAGTAGAATACATGGGTCCAGGAATTAAGGGTTGGAAGCAGGAGTGACCTGCTTACCATTCACGTCCCGTTACCTGCTTGGGGAATTTGTCTTCCTCTGTCTCCTTGCATCTCCGGGTTCTATAGCTTTAGTAGTTCTGATTTTTAAAGAGGGAATGCCTTTATCACAATACACAGGATGAGTACTATTAAAGTATATGCTATAGCTGGTTGCTGGGCATTTGGGGTTCCTTGTGCCAAAGGACCAACATTCAGGGAAGGGGGTGACTTTTGGTATCAGGAGATTGGATGACTGTTATACAGAGGAGGTAGGAAAGAATATATTGGCACCCAGGCGATTTATTTAGGGACCTCTTGGTAGTCCTTTGCCCAATTTTGACAGTATTAGGTAATTTCAGAAGCCACAGTCAGAGAAAAACATAGTTACTGGGAGTTCATACCCCTCAGGGATAAAGGACTTGTCATGCCACCAGGTAAGACATGGTGGAGGTGCCAGGTGATACTGGAGAAAATATAGTAACATATTTTATATAGTAATGGATACTAAATAAGACAATGAGTTTCATGTGTGAACCTAAGATAGACTGCAGTAGCTAGGGCTGTATTTTATTCTACTAAACCTCTATAAGTTTTACCTGAATAAGAGATACACCAGCATCCTAAGAAAGCTATTTCCAGATTGTATATGAAACAGTGGATTTAGAGGGAGACTAGTGAATTCTGTGAGGTGCTACCCAGATCCTCATTTAGTACAAGAAAAACAAAAACAAAAATACTTCCTAAGCTCTTTGAAATATTACACTTTTTCAGCTTTCTCTGGGAACTGTCTCAACTGAGGAGAGCCGTGTGTCTCCTTGGTGCTCCTGGCAGCCAGTAACTGGTTGATGTGGGGATAGAAAAATGTCCCCTCTTGCTGAAACTTGATCTATCTCTAAAGGGCTATTCAAGCTTCAGAGCTCCCAGAGCTCCCTGTGGGGTTGGTTGAGACCTTTGCTGACACTGGACTTGTAGCCCAACTTTTCCCTTTGTCCAAGTCTCTTATTTTCCTTCCCTACTTTGGATGTTGGTCAAAAGAACCTCTAATAAGCTTCCTACAAGCAAAACCACTCCCCAGTCTCTGGTTCCTGGGGACCCCAACCTACAACTGTGCTATGTGTAATGGGATAAATTTCAGTATTAGGAGGGGGTGCTCTAATTAAGATGGCCAGATAAGGCTCCTCCACCCAGCTGATATTTGAGCTGATGTGTGAATGTGAGAAAAGACACAGAAAGAATCAAAGGAGTAGCATTCCAGATGGGGACCATGAAGACCTTGAGGTGAGAATGAGTTTGACATGTTCCAGAAAAAGAAGGAAGGCCAGTGTTAATGCAAGCATGGTTAATGAGAAAGGGGCTGGTAGAAAGAGTGGCTGGGTCATGGAATTTGAATTGTATTCTGCATTCGATGAGGAATTATTAGAAGTAATTTAAAAATGTCACTTTGACTTCTGTGTAGTGAATGACTTATAGGAGGTGAAGAGTAGAATAAGACAGAATAGTGAATCATGAGACTGATACTTACCCAGGAAAGAGATGGGGTATTTTGGAGGATGTAGTGACAGTGAAGTATGGTTGACTTTTAGTATATATTTAGTATATATTTAGTATATATTTTGAATCCAAAAGAAGTTGTGATGGATTGTATGCAGGACAACGAAAAGAGAATAAAGATTACCCTTAGGACTGGCCTGAGCAACTGGGGCTAGGTCACTACCAGAAAAGACTAGTAGAGGAGTATGTTTGGAAGAGGGAACTGAAAGTAACCCAAGGTTGTATATTGGTTTGATATAATTGCAAATCCACTTGTTAATGACAAAAATGAAGAATTAAGAGTAAAGTTGTTTTGCTGTAAAAGTGAAGTCCATTGTGCCAGAGTGTCATCATCCCATCTGTTGTTGGTGATAAGCAGTCAGTGGGTGGCTCAGCAGCTGGGGGGTGCTCCAGGGGGCTTATCGGTAAAACCATGAAGAAGCAACTACAGCAAGGGGAAATTTGGACTATAAATACTGAGGGTTTGTGAGGACGATCTGAGAGGTGTTCATTAACTCCTGCCAGTAAAGACGACTCTTCGTTGCAATGGTGACAACCATGGAGTGGCCCTCAGAGATCTTGCTGCACAACACCAACCCCCAAGGCCCACATTCCATAGCAACGTGCTTTAGAAACGGGACTTTTGTGCTGGCAGCTAGACATCAGCTCTCCTGTGAAGGGTACACCTCAACTAAACTTGGTCTTTATTCCTTTCATCTTCCCTTGCCTGAAACAATATTGTGATTAATCCATCATTGGCTTGGAGCATGTTATTTCCTTATTGGCTTATTAAGGCATATTATCCTGTATGCTATTGGCTCATGGAACTCCCTCAGTGAACCTGTGTTAAATAAATTGCCGGTGAGGACAAACCCAGTCTCTGAGCATTAATTTGCCCCTGAAACAAAACACCTAAGGATGGGTACAAAGTTCCTGGAGAAAAGAAACAGATTCAAAGATTAGATTACTTCATTAAGTAGTGAATTCTACTCTGTTAACCTTTTCAGTCCCTGGGTGCCTCAGCCTCTTAGTTTTCCACTCTTTCCTAAGCATCTATGAGATTTGGCAGACCTCAATCTGTATTTATCTGTAAACTGGTTCCTATTTCTCAGAGTTCTGCATTTTCAGCAACCTCCCGAGTGACACTCATGGTGTGGGTGTTTTGAACAGCAAGGTTCCAGTAAAAATAACACCGTTGGGTCAGACAGACCCAGTTTTGAATTATTTCCCAGCCAATTATTACTTGTAGAATATTGGGCAAGTTTAAATTCTCTCAGAGCTCTAGTTTCTTGTAAAAACAGGAATAGTATACCTACCTCATAAAGTTTCGGGGAGAATTAAATGATGTCATGTCTCTTGAGCTTAAGGCAAGTAACCTAGTTCCTTACTCACAATAGAACTCACTAATTTAGTCTCCCACCTCCCCCCCCAAAAAAAACAGCTGTATACCCACAAATTATATTAGAATTTAAACAAATCATTATAAGACCTTTGGCATTCAGAGAATTAACATGTGCAGCTTTGACTATTGCTAAGTAACTCCACTGGTCTACATAATGTAATCGTTCCAATTTTGCAGAGGTACACATTTGAATCCTGCACACTGAGAGGAGACTAGTTGACAGGAGTGAGTCACTTTCTTCTGGTGGAGCCTATCCAATGCCAGACATCCTCATCTCAGCTTGCCTTTATGGTTCTTGGCTCATCTTCCTGTGCACACACCTTCAGTGAAGCAAGAAAGTCTCTATTTTATGGAATTGCCCCTGCTAAACAAAGGAACAAACGGGGAAAAAGAAAACAGAAAACAAAACCAACTAGTGAACAGTGTTGACATGGAAGTGAAGAGAAAGTTAAAAAAACCTAAGAAATAGACGATACTTACACCGTATGAGAAATAGATATTTGGGATAAATTATGGGGAAGCTACATTGGCAGTAGCTTGGATCCATGCTATGAATATTTTTACCATGTGCTCCATGAGGAAATAAGGAAAGGCAATTCACAAACTATTTCAATAAATTTTCCAGACAGAATTCATACAGTTAGCTTTATAAATGAGTCTAGTCTTCTATTTATAGAATTATAAAAGTCTTAAGGGATCAATTAAAAGTTTTTAGTGATACTTGACTGAATTTTACAGGAAAAATTCTACACTATAAATGGTATCTGTGATTTGGGGAATTTGTAAATGTCTCAGGACATATATATTAAGAATGTCAGGGTCTGCTATGATTATTTTTACCACACAGTTCCTGTAAATTGCAAAATGCAAATTATTAACTACCAGGTTGGTAATCAAATCACATTGTAAAGAGAGAATTTGCATCTTTAATTTCCTATTTTACCATAAGGCTATGGCATTTGCCTATAGATAGTCAACATCATGTACACCAGGGGTTCACACTACCAAGTACACAGGCAAATAAGACATGAGTCCTGCCCTCTTTTGAGAAAGGGAAATATTGGTTCCATGATGTAAATATAACCCTGAGAATTGGAAGGGTAAATTATCGTGGGGAAAGAATATTGGGATCTATGACTGGCAGAAAGCCATAATATTGGTGCATTTAAATAGTTTCTTGTTAATCCCCTGGCAATCATCTAGGAAGAAAAAAGGGCTATATCATTTGTTATGATACTAAAAGCACAGAGCTAGCACTAAGTCTGACATATCCCAGATGTGATCAACAAACTTAAGCACTTTTGATCTCTGTGAAGTCACTTAACTTTGATTGGATACTCCCTGTGGTAGGTAGGACTAACACATCTAAAGATAGATACATTTCCAAAAAAAGTGATTTTTACACTCACATCCATAGAAAATAACAGTCTCATTTTCATAAGGCTCCGAGCAATCTCAACCCTGTGTTCCTTTCATTTTAACTTTGTAATCTTTGTAGGAACAATGATCCCACATTCCATTGTTGTTTGAAGAGTCTGAGTTGAATTCTGTGGACAGTTAGTCTGTGTTACAAAAAGACTGGTATTTCCTGGGGCAGGTTAAGGGGAGTCAACCACAAGATTGATTAGAATTCAGCTGGGCACTAATTTCTTCATATTGTCTTCTGAAATCCTAATTTAAAATGCAAATACTCCAGGGAGAGTAATACATTAAAGAACATTAAGGAATAAAGCTATCAAGAGAGATGCCAAGGTCTATTACCATCCTATGACTAATGACTCGAACAGAATGTCGCTCATTTTTAGAAATCTTTTCAAGACTTTTTAAGAATTCACTGGGAATTCTTATCAGTGGAGATTTCCTGGTCTCCTGAGAGGAAGTCCTATTGTTATTGCCCCAGTGAGGTAGAGAAGGAAAGTATAGTGTGGTATTCAAGGAGTTTTGTTTTTAATGTTTATTTATTTTTGAGAGAGAGAGAAAGACCATGAGCAAGGGAGGAACAGAGAGAGATAGAGACACAGAATCAGGCTCCAAGCTCTGAGCTGTCAGCACAGAGCCCGACACGGGACTCGAACTCACAGACCACAAGATCATGACCTGAGCCAAAGTCTCAGGTTAAGCCAGACGCTTAACCAACTGAGCCACCAAGACACACCTCAAGTAGTCTAATCGAAAGAGGGAAATAAACTTTTGTTGAATGTTCCTCATATACCTGGCTCTGTTCTATGTGCTTTGAATTTTTTTTTTCAATGTTTATTTATTTTTGGGACAGAGAGAGACAGAGCATGAATGGGGGAGGGGCAGAGAGAGAGGGAGACACAGAATCGGAAACAGGCTCCAGGCTCTGAGCCATCAGCCCAGAGCCCGATGCGGGGCTCGAACTCACAGACCGCGAGATCGTGACCTGGCTGAAGTCGGACGCTTAACCAACTGCACCACCCAGGCGCCCCTGTTCTATGTGCTTTGAATATGCCATTTCATCAAATCTTTCTCTAGTGCCATTATGCCATTAATCACCATTTTATGGTGGGAAAAATGACACTATGGGAGGTTAAGTAACTGTGATGAGGAGCTAATCAGTAGTAGAAGATCTTGGAGTTTAGCTTGACCTATCTTATTTCAAAGCTCATTAACTGAAGAAAAAGAGGAATCTTATCCATGGAATTTGTTCCATAGCATGTGGGTTCTCTTCCTCGCCACCCAGGTCTACTTGATTTTGACTCGTTTTACAGACGAGTTAGGAAGTTCCTTCAAGAGAAGAGATTTAGAGGCTGAAATGTGAAAACTAACTATTATGAGACCTATTACCAAGTAGGACTGAAGTAGTGATGGAAGAAAGACTTATTTCCAGTGTTCTATTCGGAAGAAGTGCCTCGTTTCTCTATTTTTAGAATGTTAAAAAATTATCTATGACAAAGTTGAACATAATCTTACCGTATGATATGCACTCCCAGGTATTTACCCAAATGAATTGAAAACTTACATCCCCATAAAAACATGCACACAAATGTTTACAGAAGCCTTATTCATAAGTGCCTAAATTGGAAGCAACCAAGTTATCATGGAGTAGGTGAATGGGTAAACAAATTGTGGAATATCCAAACAATATTTGTCAACAATCATTTTGTTTAAAAGTGCTCTCAAGTCGTGAAAATACACGGAAGGAACTTAGTGCATATTGCAAGTGAAAGAAGCCAGTTTGAAAGGCTATATACTATATAATTCCAATTATATGACATCCTGAAAAAGGCAAAACTATAGAGAGAGTAAAAATATCAGAGGCTGCCAGAAGTTCGAGGTGGGGGACAGTGGAGGAGGAACGAGGTGAACAGGTGGCACACAGGGCATTTTTAGGGTAGGGAAACTATTCTTTGTGATATCGTAATGAAGGATACATGACATTATGCATATGTCAAAACCCATAAAACTGTACACCAGGATGAAGCCTAATGTAAACTATGGGCTTTAGTTAATAATATTGTATCAATATTGCTTCATCAATTGTACTACACCAATGCAAGATAGTAATATTGGGCATACGGGGTGGAAGGGTGGGTGACTTGGAAAGGAGGTGTATGGGACTCTCTAGTACTTTCTGATCAATTTTTCTCTAAACCTAAAACTGCTCTAAAAAGCCTGTTTATTTAAAGAAGTTATTCTTTTAGCATCACAGTCTCCAGTTCCATCCACGTTGCTACAAAGGGCCATATTTCGTTCTTTCTCATTGCCACGTAGTACTCCATTGTGTCAATAAACCACAATTTCTTTATCCATTCATCAGTTGATGGACATTTAGGCTCTTTCCATAATTTGGCTATTGTTGAGAGTGCTGCTATGAACATTGAGGTACAAGTGCCCCTATGCATCAGTACTCCTGTATTCCTTGGGTAAATTCCTAGCAGTGCTACTGCTGGGTCATAGGGTAGGTCTATTTTTAATTTTTTGAGGAACCTCCACACTGTTTTCCAGAGCGGCTGCAGCAATTTGCATTCCCACCAACAGTGCAAGAGGGTTCCCGTTTCTCCACATCCTCTCCAGCATCTATAGTCTCCTGATTTGTTCATTTTGGCCACTCTGACTGGCGTGAGGTGATATCTGAAATAAGCCATACAGAGAAAGACAGATACCATATGTTTTCATTCTTATGTGGATCCTGAGAAACTTAACAGAAACCCATGGGGGAGGGGAAGGAAAAAAAAAAGAGGTTAGAGTGGGAGAGAGCCAAAGCATAAGAGACTCTTAAAAACTGAGAACAAACTGAGGGTTGATGGGGGGTGGGAGGGAGGGTAGGGTAGGTGATGAGTATTGAAGAGGGCATCTTTTGGGATGAGCACTGGGTGTTGTATGAAAACCAATTTGACAATACATTTCATATATTAAAAAAATAAAATAAAATAAAATAAAAATAAAATAAAATAAAATAAAAAAGTTATTCTAGAACTACTACATTCTTCATATCTTATTAAAGTATAACAGATATAGGTAGAGAGAAAAGAAGAGGTAAGTAGTGTGAAGGAAGGAAAAAGGCAGATAAATATGAGAATTACAAAAAGATGCAGAAAATGAAATTTATGCCTCCAGGAAAAAAAGTTAAAAAATTTACGGAGCCATCACCCCCCCTCCATGTTCCTCTTTCCCCTTCCCCTTCCCCTTCCCCTCCTCCTCCTCCTCCTCCTCCTCCTCCCCCTTCTCCTTCTCCTTCTTGGTGATGGGGTGGGGGGGCATTGAGTGGGGGAAAAGGATTTCATCAGGCTTAGAATGTGGGGTAATATGACAGCATGGAATCTTAAAAATCTATGCACTTTCCCCAAAAGTAGGCATTTGACTTAGGGCAGTTGATAGGCCAGGATGTCTAGAACACTATATATATATATTTATGAGACCACTAAGCTTGAAATGTTTAAACTCTAACTTCTGAGTGGTTGGGGGAAGAAGGTATGGAGTGTTGTGATACTGGAAAACTCATGGGCTGAATAATTGGGAGTAAATAGGGCATACTGAAGTTACTGGAAACCAGGGATAGTGGTGACAGGGAGACACTGAATGAGGTGAAGGAGCTTAAAAAGATGTTCTCTGAGCAAAGATGTGTATTTTTTTCTATTGAGCTATAACACACACACACACACACACACACACACACACACACACACACGTATCCAATTAATCTTAGGTGTGTAGTTTGTTGAATTTTCATTTATGAGCACACCTAAGGATCTCCAAACCAAATCAAAATACAGAATACTTCCAGTATCTCAGAAGGCTTCCTTTTGCTTCCTTCTAGTCAATATCTCTGTCCTCAGACTAATTACTCTGATTTGTATTGCTAAAAATTTATTTTGCTTGCACACCTCACATAAATGGAATCATTCAATATGTAGTTATTTGTGTCTAGCTTCCTTCACCAGGCATTATGTCTGTGAGATTCATCCACATTGTTGCATATAATAGTGGTTTGTTCTTTTTAATTGCTACTTAGTATCCCATTGTAGGAAAATACCCTATTCCTTCTATCTTTGATGAAGATTTGGATTGTTTCCAATGTTTTTCTTTAATGAATGAATTTGCTATGAATATTCTTGTACACATCTCCTGGTGGATGTATGCATCCATTCCTCTTGAGTGTATGTACACCTAGGAGTGGAATTACTGTGTCAAAGATATGGAAACAATTTTCCAAAGTGGTTATACAATTTAAATTTTTACTGACGACATATGAAGATTCCAGTTGCCCCCCTTCTTCACCAACTTTTGCTATTACCTGTCTTTTAAATGTTAGACATTCTGATGAGTGTAGAGTGGTATTCATTTGGTTTAAATTTATATTTGCCTAATGAATAATGAAAATGAGCATTTTCCCCCCAAATCATTATTGCCTGTTTGGATATCCACATTTACAAAGTTCTTATCAAGTCTTTTGTCCATGTAGTTGGTTTGTCTACCATTATACTATTGATTTGTAGTTACTTATATATTCTAAATTTGATCGCTTTGTCAGATACTTGTGTTATAAACATCTTCTCTCAGTTTATGACTTGCCTTTTAATTCTTTCTTGGTATCTTTTGATTATTAGAAGTTCTTAATTGTGATACAATTTAATCTATCAATCTTTTGTTTTATAATTCGTGTTTTTCTTGCACTGCTTTAATATAACCCTAAGTTCATGAATCTGTTATTCTGTTCTCTTCTGAAAAGCTTTATTTTTTTTTATTTTTAGCTCTTATAATCCATATGTAATTAACTTTTGTATATTCTATTCATCCCCTTTCTGCAGAAAGATATTCAGTTAATTCAGAAATATTTATTAAAAATTCCAATCCTTTTGCCCCCTAAGTTATAGTAGCGCTTCTGATGTGAATCAGATGATTGCACGTGTATGGACTTTTTTATTTATTCTACTTTGTTTCATTGCTTTGTCTATCTTTATGCCAGTAGTACATGACCTTAATTATGAAACTTTATAAAAAGTATTTATATCTTGTCCTGGCTATTCTCGATATTTTGTCTTATCATATACATTTTTGAATCAGTTCTTTTTTTTTTTTTAATTTTTTTTTTAACGTTTTTATTTATTTTTGGGACAGAGAGAGACAGAGCATGAACTGGGGAGGGGCAGAGAGAGAGGGAGACACAGAATCGGAAACAGGCTCCAGGCTCCGAGCCATCAGCCCAGAGCCCGACGCGGGGCTCGAACTCACGGACCGCGAGATCGTGACCTGGCTGAAGTCGGACGCTTAACCGACTGCGCCACCCAGCGCCCCGAATCAGTTCTAATTAAGCTCTTCTTTCTTTAAAAATTTCTAATTTTTATATTTAATTTTACTTTTAATCAAAATTACTTATGTACATAGTTTAAATAGTCAAATAGCTCTATGAGGCTTTCCGTGAATAACGGTGGTCTCCTATTCTGCCTCTTTCTACCCCATTTCAATCCCATCTCAAGAAGCAGTCTCTCTCATCTTTTAGTTTTCTTCTTGTATTTAATTTCATATTTCTCAATAATACGCTTCTAGTTTTATTACTTGATTTTCAGCTTTAGATATTATCTACCAGCTTCCTATTATGAAAGATAATTTAACTCTCACATTTTCTCAACATGATTTTTATAGATTAGTATTCATCAATTACACTATTATTCTCTTATAACTATCATTCACAGCATTTTTATACCTTTTTGTTTTCCCTAGAATTAATAATCACCTTCTTTTCTTCATTTTTAAATTTTATGTGGTGTTTACTACCATTAATTCATTCTTGAATTCCTTGCTAGAAATATAAATCTCCTCCAAATATATTCAATTATATCAGGTAACCTACTACATTATATACATTTTTTTCTTGAAGACACCTCTTTTGTTACCTTCTGTCCTCCCCTCAAGTCTGGACTGGCTGATCTCTATACCTGCCACACAAATGTTGCCAAAAAATCTTCTTTAATGCTACTTTTGAGATTTCCTTTGCCTGTCTCCTATGTTGGACCTGTTGTTTCGCAGATCCCATGTTTCCATCTTTCTTGGTTTCCTCCGTTGTTTTGATGGAGCTTGCTAGGAAAGAGTTCATAGGAGATACGCTTTTTGAGAACTTGATGTCTTTATTCTAGTCTTGTAGTTAATAGATCATTTGACCAGGTTGCTAGAGTGAAAATCATTTCCCTCAGGAATTTGATCTTCTAGATTCTGACGTTGTACTTTATTTTGCAGTTGCTATAATAACATGATGTAATCAGTGTCAGTTTGATTCCTGATCCTTGTATGTTTTTCACTCTCTGGAAGGTTTTATGATTTCCTTTTTGTCCTTCAGCTCCTAAAATTTCCTGACTAAAGAAATTGAAGCGGTTCTCTGCTCATGTATTGTGCTGGGCATTGTGGGTTCCATCATTTGTAAGATAATGTTTAAAGTGCTGACACATTTTCAAATATTTCTATAATAATTTCTATCCCTATGTTTTATTTTTTTTTCTCTTTCAAAATATTCCATTAAAATGATTTTGGACCTCTGGATCGATTCTCTAATTTTGTTATCTTTCTTTTTATTTTCTATCTCTTAAACAGATATGTCATATTTTCTACTTGACTTAATAAATCATATCTTCTATTCCTTCAATTAAAATGTTTATTTCTACTGTTTTCCCTAACTCCCAAGAATTTGTTTTTGTTCAGAAATGTTGCTTTGTTATAGTCTTCTTTTCTTTTTTTGGCGGATGCTATATCTTTTTCATTTCTCTGAGGATTATAAGAATTAAGTTTTTTTGTTTGTTTGAAGTTTTCTTGTTTCATCCAATGCCTCTTTTCTGGTTCTTGTTTGTTTGTCTATTTTATTTTGGTCAGCATCCTTTATATCACAGGTTTTCCTCATCTACAGTGTTATCATTGGCTGTGCGCTCATGTTTTCAGTACCAAAAAAGGCTGCTTATAAATTCTGAATGAGAGGATGGGTCAATCTACAATAATTTGGCTGAGGGATTTTCTCAGAGGACTTCCAGCTGTCAGTATCAGTGCATCTTCCTGGCCAGCTTCTGGGACTGAGTGGGAGAAGAGGCTGGGGCAGAGGTGGAGGAGGTTCACCTGTCAGAAGTTTCAAAGTTGGTCTATTCTCCCTGTTTTCGATACAGTTCTTTTGTATTATGTGGCAAGGTGAGGCTGGAGTCTCTCTGGTTCAGTGTCTCCAGTGAGCAAATCTTTTGTTTTCTTTCATGGTGGGAGAAGAGGTAGTCATTTGGCTGAACAGGCTTGGGGAGGAGATCTGTGAGGTTAACTGCTTCTTACTAGGATTATCAACTGAGGGTCTGGCTTTCTTCCTCACTTGAACCCCCACTTTCAGAGGTAATTGATACCCCAATTACCAAGGCTTTCTGTAGCTTTAGAACCTGCATCTGCTTATTTCTGAAGTTACCTTGAGGTTTTCCCACCTCAAACCACCTCCAAGCTTTTTCCAGTTTCCCAAGTTAGTAACCACTCACCCATTTGATTTTGAGCTTTCAATATTATAGTGTCATTTCTTTTTCTGTTCTCTTTACACTTGTGGATGTATATATCTTAATACCTTTACTGCCTTCTTAGTGAGGTTTCTGGAGGGAAAGTAGTAAACACTTGTTCAGTCCACATTTTAACTAGAAGCTAGTTAGTCACTATTCAAAAATTTAAAGTCAGCTCTTGCCTGAAAACAGAGTGATCTGCTCTGGATGTCTCTGAAACAGAAGTAAGAATTGCTACTTTTTCTAATGTTGTTCTAATAGCTTATTGATAAAGAAAAATGCCCCTTTTAGTATGTCCCTTTGGAGAATGTGATAGAATGCAATGGGAACCAAGATGGATCATTGCCAAGGAGACATTTGGGGACTGGCTTTTCTGGTTGTATTTAGGATCAAATCCCCACAAAAAGGTGGCAACATTATAGCGTAAGACTGCTGTTATAGATTTGTTATCTTGATTATTACAGGGCAAATACAAAAGAAATAACAGAATGTAATCAGTATTGAATATATGGCCTTTATTTAGAAATGATTATTGCATGCATTTGTTGCAAAGATGAGAAACCTAATTTGGAATATCAATGGAACATTCAGATTTTATTTACCAAAAGGTCTTCAAGCATGTGAGCATACTTTAAATATTCTCTACTTACAATTTGAGTCTTCATAGAATTATTTCCACATTTTACGGATAAATATCACTTGTGTTGGCACAAGTCATAAATGGTGATGCTGGATATTTCAAAAAAAAAAATACAGTCTTGAGAAACCTAACACTAATTTGTGATAATGTCTTCTTTTTCCACATTGCTTTGTGCAGCTGGAAAATTAAGCTGTGTTTTTTTTTAAAGGAATGAAATAAATCTTGGCAATTGAGGCAGCTTAGTTACATGCTGCTCACGTGCCATCGTTATTGACTTGCACAGCCTTGTCTCAGATAACTGCTTTATTAGCTCCCATCATCACGAATGAAGATTTATTTCACATCAATAGGGGACAGTCTTCCATTGGCAGATTTAGATGCTACTATGATCAATATTACACAGTTAGAAAAATTACAAGATAGGAAGAAACTGTGGAAAGTATGTTTGAGACTAGTCAACTAATAGCGACAGATAGAAAAGTCCTGTAAGGGGACTTCAGAAACTTGAGATTTTTCAGACTATCAAAATGCTTAGAGAATTTAAAGGTGCTGAGTGTGGAGGGGCACCTGGGTGGCTCAGTTGGTTAAGTGTCCAACTTTGGCTCAGGTCATGATCTCACGGTTCACAAGTTCAAGCCCCATGTTGGGCTTTGTGCTCACAGCTCAGAGCCTGGACCCTTCTTCAGTTTCTGTGTCTCCCTCTCTCCTGCCCCTCCCCTGCTTGCACTCTGTCTCTCTTTCAAAAATAAATAAGCATTAAAAAAAGATTTCTTAAATAAAAGTGTAGAATGTGGAGAGTAGGTGAATGGGAATTATTGCAGACACATGACCCTGTTATAGGAGTTTGTGAGTAAAAAAAGAAAATGAATGGAATTGTACTTAATTAGAGGGAAGGAGATATATGAAGAGTATTGAGTGAGTTGGGGAAATGCCTGGACACCAAAGGATGTCTTGAGTGTTGTGAATGTACAGTGAGCATTTTTAAAAAATGTATAGTGAACTTTTTAATGAATGACAACTAAAGTTGTAGCGAAAAGTTGACAAAGTACTGTAGAATTTAGATTTTTAGAGTGATTCTAGCTGATTCTCTAGAGTGAATCTAGAGATTTACATTAGAGCTGATACAGTGACTCTAGCTGATTCTCAAGCTATGACCCATGTGGTGCTGTTCCTAAGCAAAATGTCACATTTACGAAAGCATAGCATACATAGGCAGTTGAAGCTTTAATATGGTTCTCAAACATATTTGAGGAAGTCTAAGTATGTGATTCAAATCTTTTCTTACTGAAGTCCTTTTCCAATCTGGAGTACCCAGCTCCCAGATGGTTATGTATGCAGGTCTGCCGACACATACCTTTGTTGAGCAAGGTATCTATTAAACAAGAATAGAACCTGTTCTGGGCTATTATAAGTAGGATTTTGAGAAAGATACTGGTATAAATATTGTTCAAGTAGCCTCTAGATCATAGAAGCCTGGACATCATTTGCTATGAATCTAACTTTAAGGAGAAAGTGAGCCACCTATGTTCCTTGGCCTTCCCACAAATAGTTCAGAATTCTTTTGGTTGCCACATCATATCCTATATCTTTGTGATCGAAGCTTTACTGACGTGGCTAGACTGTTACTAAGAGAGCTGTTTTGACCCAAGTCCTTCTCCTTGAGTTATTATCTGCTCAGGAAGGAGACTAGATGGAGCAGTTAAAGGAGAGAAATGCTTTTTTAAGGAGCCATAAATCCCTGTTGTATATGTCCATGTAAACCCCAATACAATGGGGGGAAAATGATCAGGTTGTACTTTTTTATGAATAAGGTGCCTACTAGCTAGTGCTAATTGAATCGGTGAAATCTGCACTAAAGCTTGTGATTAGAAACATTCCTGTAAAAATCAGTACATTTCAAACAAATCAATTGATTTAACAGCTCAGCCTAAGTAAATGTTATCCTTGATAAGTTCTCTTTGTGAGAAAATTTTAAGTTTGCTTATCACAACAGACTAAAGGACAGATCCATTTCATTTTTATATTAAAAAATATTTTTCCAAATCCAATCCCATAAAGTCATATGTGATTAAAACAAAATTTGGATGAAAATTCCACATCAAAAATTTTACCCTTTATTTTAATTTTTCACCCTTGAAAAATCTTAGAATAGATTTATGACTCTTTATAAAATCAAATAAGAAGAATAAAGGACATGTGATATGCCAGGCTTTGCCTTAAGTCCTTTGAGAAGAACAAAGGTGGTTCCTGGCTTCTTAAAATCTTGTAGAGGAAAATTGTTAAAGACTAAATGTTTAACATCACAAGTAATACTTTGAGACAACAATGGCAAAGAATATACAAGGTCAATTGTCAATACAAGTCAGGCATTAAAATTCCTTTGGGAATCAGTAATTCAGCTATTTGGCTAAAGAAGAGGATTTTTGAAAAACAGTACAGGAGACGAGGCTAGAAAGATAAATTGGGTGAAAATTATGGACTTTAGATGCCAGGCTAAGGTTACAGAACTTGATTTTATAGGGAAACCATTGAAAACTTTAATTCTAACCTTAAGTGCCGAAATGACAAAATCAGAGCAGCATGTTGGGGAGACGAGTATCTCAGTTACATGCAGACTGGACAGAGAAACTTGAGATACTGAGATGGACAAAAAGGCTGTTGCTCTTCTTCAGACTATCTAGATCACTCTACGGATACAAGATAGACCTCCTACCACACAAAATTTGATTTGGGTGGCTAGACTGATGGTGCCACACACACACTAAGAGAGTATAAGAAAGGTTTACTATGCACACAGTGAGGTTTCTAGGGAGGCAAGGCAAACTCCCAAGCAGGTCTACAAGGGGCTTGTGGGGACAGAGGGGGTGACCAGCTTGAGTTCTTCTGGTGGCGGGAATATATGAAGTGAGTGTTCCCTCCTGTGTGCTGAGGCTTGTGTGCTTTGAACTTCCTGCTGGTGCCAAAGGTGGAAGCACCCAGACGTTCTTAACAGCTTGTGCAGATATGGGGCACAAGGAGGAGGGGAACGATGTGGCTTTGAAAGCTGTTAACAATCAGAAATCCAAACTGGATTCAGACTATTGCAGACGCATGGAGTGGTAAGAGTGATAAAATGCTGAGAGAGGGTGGTTTGTTAGTGTTATAAATGAACTAGTAGCCTCCACCTGATAGAACCTGCATTGTGGAGGCAAGTCTCTGGAAGGATGTATTTTAATAAGCCCGTGGTTATAAAATATTCAATTTACAGGCCCACTGAGGGCTTTTGGAATGTCAAAGAGGTCTCTGGGGCTTTGAAATAAATATCCCAGCAACCCTTTGACCTTTTGTTCATTGCATTTAAAAAATGTAATATATTGGTTATGTTTTGGAGAAAGATTTTTTTTTTTAAGACGCAAAGCTAAATGGAGACTGTACACATCTGAGATCAGAACTGTAGGTTCTGTTGTTCAATAAATCAGTCAATTGTCAATATGTATGTGCAGTAAAAATCTAGGAAACTTGTTTGAAAAGTCCATTACTGCCCTCAACCCCGGGGATTCTGGATGAAAGGTCCTGGGTGAATCTCAAGAATGTGCCTCATGACAAATGTTTCTGATGCAGGGGTTTACACGCCTCATTTGAGAAACACTGCTTCACTGTATGCCCAGTACTGCACCAGATATTTCCAAGGCTTCGGGCAAAGTCTAACACAATCCCAATCAATGAGAAGTTGACTGCTTTGCTGGCTCTTTCCTGGCCCAACCCATCTTTTAAACTTCTGAACCTATGAGGTTTGCAAAAGCAAAAATAAAAGCCCAAACTGCAATTCTATTTAGTTACTGTTCAGGATTTAGCAGTGCTTGAGTCTTTACTATGACAAAGAGCTTTCTGTGCTATTTCTAATTTAACTTTCACAAAGTCCACTAATTACCACACTTTCGTGTAGACAATTTAGGTTCAGTAAGATTAAGCCACTTGCCTAAGTAATACAACCGCTAAGTGTAAAGCCAGGTTTTAAACCTAGTTTTGTCTAAATCAAACTTGTATTATGAGCCATGACATTCTATTACTGTAGGAGCCTGGTGCACGCTTTGCAGCCTCACTTTGAATGATGATGGGGATCCCCTGGCACTCAGGGGGAAAATGAAGCAGCTGCCCATTTAGTTTTCTTATATATTGACAGTGGAATAACAAATGTTGGTCTGATGTCAGAAGAGTCTGTCTCCCGGAATAGAACCTTCTTCATTGGCTGACATCTCAGCCCTTCCATGGGCTTCTGGAAGACCTGAGGTTTGTAGGTGGCTTCCCTGTTAACACAATTTGTCTGGTTTAGAATAGAACTTTTAGAACCAGACATTTTTAAGAGGCTGTGAGGCTCTAGGGTGGTTGGAGGAGAGTGAGCTACGGAGAGGGGACATGACTTGGGACTAGAGAGCTATGTAGGGCTCAGATCATACAGGACTTTGGGGGTCATGGTCATAAATTTAGCTTTTATTCTCAGTACAGGGAGTTGGTGGTCACATTTTATATCTTAAAAATAGTCTTTTGGTGGCTGAGTGAAGAATGGATAAGAGGGAACAGAGTTGAAGAGGGGAAATGTGCAAACAAAACTCCATTTGCCTAAGATCATTAGTAACCCATCTAGGGCTGAGGATTTTTGTGGGGAGGGGTAGGGGCGGGTAAAAGAAGATGGATTATGGGCATCCCAGAAGACCTTTTCTAATTAGATATTTGAATAAAATGTTTCTTCTCTCACATCTCTCGCCTTGATCTTGGTTGTCCCTCTTCCTCTCTGGTGCTTAGCCTTTTTGCCTCCTGCCTCCCCTTTCCTGAATATTTGTGGGCCTCACTCCCTCTGTGTCTATCTTCACCCCTTCTTATGCAGAGCACTTTCACCCCTGTCCTGCTATCTGCAGTTTCAATCTGTGTGACTACTTTAGTGAGCAGGCTGGATGCTAGGGTATAATCCAGAAACAACTTTTGCTCCTGTTGACATCCTATTCACATGCTGTGGTGTCTCCTCCCTTTCCTCCGTCAATGGCAACCACAGATTCCTACCAAAGTAATAAGATGGGATTCTCTCAGCCATAGTGCAGATCTACCAGGATTAATGAAAAATCATGATGTGGACAGAGAAACCAAGAGGTAAAGGCCACTGAAAGCCACTCGAAAATAAGGGACTGGTGGGGTGCTAGAAAGACAAAATTCCTTCTGCAAATGAAACTGACGAACCAGAGGAGATTCCTACAAAAGTAGGCTCTGCTCAGCTTCAGATGCTTCCTTATTAATGAGGTTGACCTTTATATGAATATACACATCGCTTAAGTGTGTTGATCTGTTAATGACTTTTGATTTGGGGAAAACCACTTTCATCATTTACTCTGTTTAGGGGACTTTAATTTCCTTCTCTTTGACATCCTACTTCCCTCCATCCATGGGTTTCAGGTCTTTTTCTTAGGATTAATAAACGAAGAGAAGAGCTTAATGGTGAACAAGATGCCTGCAGATCTCTGAGCAGATTTCTCCCTTTCTCTGAGGATGATTCAGAAAACAGGCTGGACAGTGAGCATCACCACAAGCTCACTGCCTGGGTCAGTAGTTCAGGATGAGAAATGAGGGCAAGAGTTGTCTTTATAGTGTGGAGGCATATCCTTGGTCACTCATACACTCTCACGAGCTCTATCAAGTGAGATAGGAGCCAGTCTCATGAGGAGGAGACGTCTCAGGTGAGGCACAAGTGGATTCTTGCAATACCAGCCAAACAATGTGATTCTGAAGATGTAATGAAATAACTTTGTTAACTGTAGAGTGTTATATTAAATGTCACTGGATTTACTTTTAATTTTCTGAGCTGCTGGTTTACACGACTTAAAACTATTAATGTAATTGAGCACTTAGTTATGTCATTGAGTACATAAAATGACAATTTTAGGTCATTGCTTAGAAATTATTGAAATGTATACTTTAGGGTTAGTGACAATTTCACGGCTATGTATCTGAGCCTTTCATAAGCATGAGTACCTTAAATGCATGGGTGTATGTGTAGTGTAATTTTAGTCTTGCTGTTTGTGAAGAGCAAAGGGACTTGAAAAGCTTTCCAAATTAAACATTGTAATTACGGAGTTTTTAAAAAACTGACTTTAGGGGTGCCTGGGTGGCTCCGTCGGTTAAGCGGCCGACTTCGGCTCAGGTCATGATCTCACACTCCGTGAGTTCGAGCCCCGCGTCGGGCTCTGTGCTGACAGCTCAGAGCCCGGAGCCTGTTTCAGATTCTGTGTCTCCCTCTCTCTGCCCCTCCCCTGTTCATGCTCTGTCTCTGTCTCAAAAATAAGGAAACATTAAAAAATAAATTAAAAAATAAAAATAAAAAAATAAACTGACTTCAAAATAGAAATACCTTTTATTTTCTTCTGATTAGAAAAATTTAAAAGCCTATAAAAATATCCAGTGATTCAGACAAGTGTAAGAAGAAAGTCAACAATCATCTATAATTCCACGGTAAAGAGATTACTCCTGTTAACACACAAACATATGGAATAATGTATAAAATAAATCACGGGCATTTTACCACTTTAATAAACATAAATCCTACACAATTTTTTAGAATTTATTTTATAATTTATTTTTTATGATTATAATTTTATAAAATTTATAATTTGATTATAATTTTATAATTATTATTTTATAATTTTATAAAATTTATAAATTTATAATTTTATATAATATAATTTTATAATGTTTATGATTATAATTTTATAGTTAGAATTATAATTTTATAATTTTTTATAATTTATTTTTTATGATTATAATTTTATAATTATAATTATGATTATAATTTTATAATTATAATTATGATTATAATTTTATAATTATATATTATAATAATTTCAACTCTAAAGACCACCATTTTCTTTGTCCAGATTCCCCTGTATTAACATTTACCACTTTTACTACTCCATTTCTCTCTATCTCTATCCACCACACACGCTCACATATGTATATATCTCTGTCATCATTAGTCTCTTTCTGAAGCATTTGAGGGAAAGTTGCAAACATGATACTTCATCATTTCTAGACTCTCCAGGGTGTATTTTCCACCTCTACTCACAAAGAAGGAAACTTTCCTATGTTTCCATCATATAAGTTTCTTAATTAGAAAATTAACATTGATGCCACCGCAGACCCCATTTGCATTTCCTCAAGTGTTCCCCAAATCTCCTTTTTCTTCTGATGCAAGACCCAATTTGGAATTATGTGTTGCATTTAATTGTTATATCTCTTTAATATCCTTCTCTCTGGAACATTTCCTCACTCTTTTCCTGTATTCTGTGGCCTTACCATTTTAAATTGTGTAATTGTGTCTGTAATTAAATCTGTAGTCATTCTGTATAATGTCCCTCAACCTAGGTCTTTCCAGTGATTCCTCCTGCCCAGATTCAGGCCATGCGTTCTTGGCGGCAATACTTCAGGAAGGTTCTAGCAGAGTTTTTCACAGGGCATCACACAAGAGATAGTATGTTGTTGACCCACCCCACCACAGTGATGTAAACCTTTATCACCCCATGTGGCAGGCAGACTACTGGCTCCCAAAGAAGTCCTAGCCCTAACTCTAGGAGCTTATGAATTCATTGCTTTAAATGGCAAAAGGACTTTGAGATGGGAAGATTAGCCTGGTGGATAATGCAGGTAGTTCCAATCTAATCCTATAAATCCTTTATAAAGGCCAGAGCCTTTGTTAAGACCAGAGAGAATCAGAGAGATGGCAGTGTGAGATAGACTCAGTCCACCACTGCTGGCTTTGAAAATGGAGGAAAGAGGCTCTAAGCCAAAGAATGCCAGCAGCCTGTAAAGGCTGAAAAGGCAAAGAAATGGATTGACCCCTAGAGCTTCCAGAAAGGAACACAACCCAGTAACACCTTCATTTTAGCCTAGTGACCCCTGTGTCAAACTTCTGACCTACAGAACTGTAAAGGTAATAAATTAGTATTCTTTATGCCACCAAATTTGTAGTAATTTGTTACAGCAGCCACTGAAAATGAATATACTTGGTTAAAACGTTATTCTTGGTTGAAAGCCACTGATTGGGCTTCTCTGAGCATAAGAGGGCATTATGAGAACATCATGGTTCTCACAGATTTGATCTGAGGCTTGAGAACAGGGTTTAGCAATGGTCAGAAACCAAGGGAGCTCTGAAATGCCAAGAGATGGGGAAGGCAAAATAGTAACAGTTTCATTCTCTGACCTTACTCCACCAAACCTATGCACAAAGGGGAATGACACTTTTCCAAAGAATTAGGAAGGAGGGGGGGGGCGGATAAAAAAAGAACAGATATGCATTTACCAAAGGAGGTTTGTTTAGATTTTATTTCAAAGACTTCAGAGAGGTTCTGGGGAGCCTGAAACATTTTGTAACTTTACTCGGTAAAAATGAAGTTTTCTACCCACCTTCTCTCGAGATGTGTGTATTACAGTTTCCCAGTTTTTAAATGTAGCTTCTGATTTTTTTCTTGAACTCAAGTTCCACATTAAAACTCCGTATCAGTAGCAATCCTTATTCCTTTTGAATTACCCTCCTCTCCCTCCCTCCCTCCCTTCCTTCCTTCCTTCCTTCCTTCCTTCCTTCCTTCCTTCCTTCCTCTCTTTCTCACCTTTATTACTTTCTTTTTTTTTTGGCTTTCTTACTTTTCTTCTGATCTCTTCTCAGTCTTTATGAAAGATAATGCACATCCCTTGGAAGTTCCCCAAGTAGATTTTCCTGCCACATCTTGTACTACTGCCTGAGTCATCCCCTCCCACTCTATGCCTGTCAAACCTCACTTATGCTTCACCACCAAGGTTAATTCTCTAACATTTCTCTAAGTCCCCAGAGTCCCCAGGTCTCTTAACATTCTTCTTAAAGGCATTACTGTATCTTCCGTATTTCTCAATAACTGTAGTGCTATGTTGACATTACGTCTCTCTCTTCTTTTTATTCTATCAGACCCTAAGCTCCTTTTTGGAAGTGACTTTCAGTGGGTTTGTATTGTGTCTGGCCCGTGGTTGATGTTGATTGAGTGAATGAAAGAGACTGCCAACGACCCTTTCTGAAATCTGCTAAGGTTGTTATATCCTCCTAGCAATCTCCATATGCAGTTCATTATATGAATTGTAAGATGTGTTTTATAGAAGAAGAAAGTGTTTCCATTTATGTAAACCCTGTCCCAAGCAGCAGGTCTAAGCAAAGAGTCACAGAAAACAAAGTGGGTGAGAGGGAGGCAAATGATTCTGAAGTTGGTTACATTTTTTCAATAGAATTCCATTTCTTTGGGATTCTTTAAAGGGCAAATACATTTAATATTCCCCAACCCCCCCCATCCCCCACTCCACCAACCCCGCCTTTAAGAATCACTTCTGTAGGAACCAGGGTGGCTGGTTCAAGTATGCTGTTAACCTTGTTTTTTGTTGTGCTGTGGAGACATGGGAATAGGGACTGTGAGTCCTCATTCAGTTTTTAATGTGGAACTGTTCCTTCTAGAAGAAACTGAGCACAGGAACTCTGACAGATAAGGGCTTCAAGAAACACAGAGAAGAGTGGTCACAAGACCATCGAGAACTTACAAAACAGAATTAACCTGTTAGTTTCATGACTGCTCATAGAAGTATAGAATAACATAAAATTTTAGAGCTGGAAGGGACTGTCACAGGTATTCACAACAGATCTCTAACCTGTGAGTTGTAATGGATCACTCATTGACCTTCTTGAGGGGCTGCGTATTCCTCTCACCTTGCTCTCCTGACACTGCCCACACAGGAGCCTCCAGTGAATTGCTATTTTAATTTTTTTTTAATGTTTATTTATTTTTGAGACAGAGAGAGACAGAGCATGAACAGGGGAGGGGCAGAGAGAGAGGGAGACACAGAATCTGAAACAGGCTCCAGGCTCTGAGCTGTCAGCACAGAGCCCGACGCGGGGCTCGAACTCACGGACCGTGAGATCATGACTTGAGCCGAAGTCGGACGCTTAACTGACCAAGCCACCCAGGCGCCCCCGCTATTTTAAAGGCTGGAGCAGTGGAGTCCTGCGGCAGCCTGTGCCGCACAAGCCTGACAGAAGATCCAAAAGAGGAAAACAAAGGAGCCCTAAGGACAGCCCATCCCCAGTCTTAAGGGCATTCATTTGCATATCATATATCCCTTGTTTTATTCCAAAAATTATTTCAGGTTGTATCTGAAAACATATATACAACGCTGCAGGATAACTATACAGAAATCAGAAGAAAGGAAAACTAAGGAAAATAAAACCAGAGGCAAGATTAATACACGAAATACTTGAAATAACATAGCCTAAAGTGGGTTTCAGATTTGGCTCCCGAGCTTCCTACCTGCCAGAGAAAATGAAACATAATTGATTACAATGTTCAGAATGTCTAAAAATGAAAACAAACCATTTTTTCAGAGATGCATAGATCTTCCTGATACTGAGAGCTGGCAGAAACCTCTCCTGTGACTTCTCAAGGAGATCAGCATTCTCAACGATATTTCTGCATTAAATAGAATGGCAAGTTTAGAATGACTTCCTCTTGTTACTTCCCTGTATGTAAGCCAAAGGCATAATGCTGAAGCATTTTGTAAATGAGGGACCGAAGCAATTCAATGTAAAGCAATTTTGTTTCTGTTTAGTTCTTTTAGATTCAGGGGGAAGGAGCAGACTCTATAGCTTAACAGTAATCTTCCTTGAGCAATATTTCTTAAAGGTAACCCTTTATTTTATTTTATTTATTTATTTTTAAACATTTTTTTAAATATTTATTTATTTTTGAGACAGAGAGAGACAGAGCATGAATGGGGGAGGGTCAGAGAGAAGGAGACACAGTATCTGAAGCAGGCTCCAGGCTCTGAGCTGTCAGCACAGAGCCCGACGCGGGGCTCGAACTCACGGACCGTGAGATCTTGACCTGAGCCGAAGTCGGACGCCCAACCGACTGAGCCACCCAGGCGCCCCGGTAACCCTTTATTTAAAAAAAAAATGTGCCACGAAGAATTCACAGTATATTGTCTGTTTTGAACCCAATCTCCAGGTTACTGATAAGAGGAAGTTCCCTAAATGTAGTTAGAGAATAAGCTAAGAGCAGGGCAGACTTGACCTCTCCTTATGAAATGTTACGAATATTAAGGGGTCTGACCAGGGAGTGAGGCTGTCTGGGTGGCTGGCAGCCTCACCTTCACACAGGGGTTGGGTAGAGAATGTGTCCTTAGACAGGGCCAAGCTTTCCCCCCAGAAAGTAGTGAATTCTTTCACTTCACCATACAGACAGACAATCTAGAAGTATGGGATAATACATGCCCACAAAATTTTTAGCATGGAAAATCTTACGTTTAGGTGGTCTCAATCATCTGAAGTATCCATTAGAAAATCAAATTTAAAGTCTAACTTAAAGAACTAATGTAGAACACCGTTAATAAAAACAGTGATTAAAATTTAGAGTTTCTGAACTCAAAATGGTGGGTTTGGGAATGTTTGATGTTCATTTGTTCTTTCTGTTAGTAGGAACAGTTGTCTGGTTTGTGACCCTAGACTATGTCATCAATTCCCAGCACTGATGGAATGGCTTGCGGCATACCTATGCTCCCATTGGAAATTTAGAAGCCATGAAGTTATGCAAAAGCAACCAGGGCTTAAGGTGCTAAGATCCCAGAGAAAAGGGAACAGCATAGGGGTGCATTGACTTCTGTGTCCGCTTTTCTCCTTGGGCGTTTGCTGATTCTCGGTCTGGAGCAAGAGATGGGAATCTGGGCAGAGAACTGTAGCCAAGAGGCAGCTGATTAAGTGGTTGAAAATAGTAACTCCTGGGGGAAATATAAATGTGGAGAGATAGCTAGGTGAAGAAAAAGTAAAACAGAGGCACATGAAAGTCACTAATTATATATCAATGTTCAGCCACTAGACTGACACTTGTGTCCTGCTCTGGGCACAGAAGTCAATCTCCCCAGAGAAGTCAATCAACCCACTGCTGATGGGTGACCCACAAGGGATTGCAACCTCTGCCCTCAGTATGTAGTTTGGGGGGTGGATGAGAGGCTCACTGCCCCCCACCCCCAAATCGTCTGCTTAAAGTAGCCCAGGATGGGAATGCCACCACCATACCCTGTCCCAAGATGGTATGATTCTTCTGGTGTCTAGGCTCCAGAAGGGGCCAGGAGGAAGCTGAAGTCCTGGGATAGGGCAGGAAGGGGAGGATGGGAGTGGCCTGAGGCACCAGGGGGTGGGAGAGTGGGTGTCTGAAAGCCCACCTGAGGGAGATGAGTTGAAATGGGACCTCTCTGTGGGCCAAAGTGCCAAACACACATGCTCCATTGTCTCATGAGACTTCATTTTAAAAATGCAAATTCAAAAACAAAATGAACAATTTCAAGATGATGACCTCAGAACGTTAAACCCCAGGCACAGGGGGCTGTGAGCATGGGGCTCTGTGGGGGCTGCCTTGGTGACATGCTCATGAAGCTGGCCCTGTTTGGAAGCGTGTTAAAGGTCATGGAGCCCAGGCATCATCTGTTGTTTCGGTCATTTCCTTGTGCCAAGTTCTTCCTTGTGCCAAGTGCTTCAGCCTTTGGTTTTTCATGCATGCATTATGCTTCCACCCTAAACGCAGCATTCTTTTTCTTGCTAGTAATTAGCTTTAACAATTCCCTATGTCCAAAATCTTCCACAGGAAAAGTGGAATGAATGTACTGCCAGTTTTCAGGGACAGTGCATTGCTATACTTAATTTATTTTTTTTCTTTTTATTTATTTATTTTTTTTTTTAATTTTATTTTTTATTTTTTAAAACTTACATCCAAATTAGTTAGCATATAGTGAAACAATGATTTTGGGAGTAGATTCCTTAATGCTTCTTACCCATTTAGCCCATCCCGCCTCCCACACCCCCTCCAGTAACCCTCAATTTGTTCTCCATATTTATGAGTCTCTTCTGTTTTGTCCCCCTCCCTGTTTTTATATGATTTTTGTTTCCCTTCCCTTATGTTCATCTGTTTTGTCTCTTAAAGTCCTCATATGAGTGAAGTCATATGATTTTTGTCTTTCTCTGACTGACTAATTTCACTTAGCATAATCCCCTCCAGTTCCAGCCATGTAGTTGCAAATGGCAAGATGTCATTCGTTTTGATTTCCGAGTAATACTCCATTGTGTATGTATGTATATATATATATATATATATATATATATATATATATATACACACACACACACACACACACACACACACATATATATATACCACATCTTCTTTATCTGTTCATCCATCGATGGACATTTGGGCTCTTTCCATATTTTGGCTATTGTTGATAGTGCTGCTATAAATATGGGGGTGCATGTGTCCCTTCGAAACAGCACACCTGTATCCCGTGGATAAATGCCTAGTAGTGCAATTGCTGGGTCATAGGGTAGTTCTATTTTTAGTTTTTTGAGGAAACCCCATACTGTTTTCCAGAGTGGCTGCACCAGCTTGCATTCCCAGCTATACTTAATTTAAACAGAAGCAACAACGAAACCATTTTTTGTTGATTTTAACTGGGCTGGGTTAATTTTTGTGTCTATGACCCCCCATCCTTTCTTTATTTTGATCATCAAAGGCACTATTTCATTCTCCAAGGGACCTCTTCTGACATACTAGTTTTCATGGTTTATTTTGAGTGGAAAATTAGAATCTCACACTGGTTTGCAAGTCAGGGTATGATGAATGAGAACATTGTAGGTTGAACGTCTACTTGGAAAAATACATTTTAAACTTCCAAAGAGGTGGATATGATTGTTTCACTTGGCTGTTTTTATTTTGTTTTTAAGATTTCCGATAAACAGTGGAGCCCAAAACCAAATAATTCTACTAAAAACATTTTGGACTAAGATGGACTAATTCCTATAAAGCCCCTCTTCTACAAACTTGTATGAGATTCTTGCTTGAATCTTGAAATGTATAATTTCTCATGGCACAGCTGAGACACTTTGTTTCCTGGCTCTAAAGCAAAATATAATCTTAACATGTGTCCAGAACCTCTTAAAATATACTGTGACTCATCCCCCAAACTTCAGGGGCCATATTCCTGCTGTAAATTTGATGTCCAAATACAAATTTAAGCCTCAGGGGATGTGAGCTCGGTTAGAGTTGAGCCCTATTTATAATAAGCAATCTCCAGTTGTTTTCCTTATCTTTCTGAGAGATTTCTGGCTCATTCAAGAAAACTGGGATGGAAGTATTTGTGAGGAACCCAGCAGTGCAGGCAATGGAATGGGGAAAAGAAGCCTTTGAGGATGGAATGGACCCATTGAGGGCCAGCAAGATTGGACATGAAGCATATTCAACTGGTCAGAGTAGTTTTCTGCATGCTTAACCAATTGTAGAAGTCATTCTCTAGCTCCCAATTTCTCCATCCTAAGAACCTCCAAAAACCACTTTGTTTCTCCTGTGGCGTGCATGGTTTGGGGGCAATAGCGGAAATGATGTGGTATTGGTAAGTCATGGTGATAGGAGAAGGAAGGGGTTTTGAAAAGGTCGGTTGGTATGCCCCAGTTCGGTGTGATGCTGAAGGCTTTATTGGCTTAAGAGAGATGATTGTTCGGTATACTGATAGCTTGAATATGGCCATACAAATTGGTATATGCTACAAATAAGCCCCACCCACCAAGAGCTGGTTTGCCAATATGGCACTGTCTTATTTCAAGCTCATACTACTTTCTAGATGTTCTCTGTATCCCTCTGGTTGCTTGTGGCACTTTCTTTGGCCCTTATCTTCGGTTATCACTAATATTTATGTACCTGCTTCAATTCCTGATCACATGGGCCATAATATCTAGCATAGAGTAGATACTTAACAAATGTATGCTATATCAGTGGATCCATAAAAGGCACACTGTTCACACTCACTTTAAAATTAAGAAAAGATACATCTTCACCAGCAGCATTTTTTTTCATTCCTTCATTCACTTTTTTAATGCTTAATATGCATCTATCATATAACAATGTACTATGTATGCCCTGTGGGATTTAGCAAATAGTAAGGCATGCTCCTTTTCTTCAGGAAGCTCATTTTCTGGGCAAGACATATCTAAATAATCACACTACACTTCCATCTATATACAGATTTCCCCACTATCCGAAAGTTGAGGCTTCCTATGAAACCTTTCCTAAGTCGAAGTGGCATAAAGCAAAGAATCAGTTACCACTAATGTGTATGAAACCATCTTTGAGCATTCTTACATCCAAAAAATAACCCCTCTTTAGGCTCTTTGTGGTAGGGTCCCCTCCCTAAGGAAAAGAAAATTTCAAGGCAACCTGGCTGTATGCTTACGTGACATCCTTCACGACCTTGTAACATCAGACGGCATATTTGTGTGTTACCTTATATGGGAGACAAAGAAATAGAAAATGTATAAAAAATTATACCACGTGGCATTCGGGGCTCAGTTCTTCGGGTACGAACCCAAACTGAGCTACCCCGGCACGAATAAAGTTGCTTCCTGGAAAATAAAGCTTCGGTGTCACGGCTCTCCGTGCGAGAATCCTGCTACACCTTAGGACACATCTTGCTAACGGATGCACAAAATAAATTGAGATAAAGCGCAGATGCTCACAGACACACGCTAAAGCTGTAACAGCTTGATACAAAGATGCTGAGTGTATTTCCCCAGGAAGGAGCTTGGCGGAGCTGCTCAGAGTGCGTGCTGCCTCCGTAAGGCCTTGCTGCAAAACAAATGCTGAATGCTATTTTCACTTTTTTGCCTTTTTTCCTAAAAGTGAAATTCCTCTTTGGATTTTTTTGGGGCTATTGAAAACAGGTAGTAAGGTAATCTTTTATAACAGAGAAATAGCTAACACAAACTCTTGAAAAGCAAGGAATACCTGTATTAATTATAAAATATGAATAGAGATAGCAATGTTCAATTTTGAGAATGAGTGTGTTAAGACTATTAGTGTGTTTTTACAATGAGTGTGTTCAGAATTGTTTGCAATAACCCAAAACTTGAAACATTATAAATGTCAGTAAGGGACTAATTCAATAGATTATGAAATACCAATAAAATGGAATAGTATGCAGCCACTAGAACTAGGTAGACTTATATATCCTGATATGGAAAGAATCTTGAAGATGTATTTTTCAAAGGAAGAAAAGCACAGTGAAAATTTGCATGTATACGATAATCCTTTTTTATTAAAAGGACATATATATATATTGTATGTACACAAGAATGCTATTATATATATACAAAAATTTGTTAAAGATAACCCAAATCTCTTTAGAAGATATTGTGGAGAGGTAGAATTTTTGTATTTTTGTTTTTATATATTTCAACTCTATGTTGTAAATTTAAATGGAGACTATGGGACATTTTGCTTTCTTCTTCAAAATTTTCTGTGACAAATAATTCCAAAATATTCTTTAGAAAACTATTAGTATGTGTTTAAGTTTATATAACATTTGGTAATATTTATCAAAAATTTATCAAAAATATTTATCAAAAAAAAAGCACCTACCGTTTGTTCCAGTATTTTGACTACCAGGTATGTATCCTACCAATATTCCCAGAGAAGAGCACAAGATTTATATAGAAGGATGCTCGGTGCATCACCTATACTAATGAAAACCTGGGGTAAAATGCCCATCAGCTGGAGAGAGGTTAAACAAATTATGGTACATCTAAGCAATGGCGTATCAGACAGTGGTGAAAAATAATGAAATCAATAAAAACAAAAATGCTCATGGTTGCAAAGCAGTATATTATACTCTCATTATAATAACAAAATATGTTCATATGCACAATGGAGTTATATCCAATGAGGGGTTTGGTCTTGAAGCAAAGTCCTAGCAACTATAGACAAACCCGCATCTGTGAACATGAGAACCACACTCAGCTCCGCGAGATGTTCATCCTCCACAGGCCTGAAAACTTAGCTCCCCCCACGGTCAGCAGAATCATGGCTTGCATCCCAAGCTCTCTCAGGACAGTGTGCTCATTGAGTGGAATAGTGGTGCCAGAACTCCTCTGTTTACATTGCTCTCTTTTTGTATGTTTCTGTCTGTTTCTATATGTTTTCTATGTGTGCATGAGGAAGTTATAATGCAACTCCAATACATAAACATGTATACATTGAGAAAGATCTAAAGGGCCACACATCACAGTATCAGCAGTTTATTCTGAAGGGAAAAAGGTAGAGTAGAAGAAGAGAATATTTTTTCTTTGTGCCATTTGTATCGTTTGAATTTTTGAGTTTGTATTATTTTATACTTTAAATATCTAAAATGAAAATGTTTAAATTGGTAAGGTTAACACAAATTCAAGGTTGTATGAGGGGGCACGAAGCAAGAAGAAAGTTTGGATTTGATCCTGTAGATAATGAGAAGCACACGGAGATTTTTAACCTGAAGGGTGACGTGATTCAGTCTGGACTTTTGGGAACATAACATAAAGGGTTGAGAACTATAGGTGGCACTGGTGAGAGGTAGGCTAAGTTTAATGGATTAATTCTCTTCTGGTCTTTATATAATAGAAGGGTTTATCTAGTTTTGGGTAGAAATAACCTGCACCAGGAGTTTGTAGGGTATGGTACTCAAGTGTTTACATGTCTATACAGCCAGACAGATAGTTTAGACACTAAGTCTGTCCTTTCAGCTCTAATGTCATTCCCATCTTGTATCCTGCAAGCCTTAAGTGTTCATAGGTGTCTTGGGAAGGGGGAAATTCAGTCTGCTTCTGAGTCATATGGATGGACCAACAGTGGTTAAGGTTAGAAGGCTCTTAGTAGAGGCTGGCCTTTGTGGAAGTACAGAGATGGAAGCTTCCTGTTCCTAAGGTAGTCAAGAGTGTCAGGCAGCCATTTGGAAGTTGTCATTTGTGGATGGTTTGGATTGTACTCGGTGGCAATGACTTCCAGCCAATTGACCAGGTCCCTTTGAGTTATAACAATTTCAGTGCCTTCACCTGGTGACGTTCATATGGTACTAATCTCCTCCAGGGCAGGTTCAGATGAAAATCATCATGTGAACATAAGGTGGATGAAAGCCCAGTGGGGTATTTGAAGATACTTGAAGCACCTCATGTGGAGTGAGGTGACCCAGAAACCCTCCAAAAGAAGAGGAGTCAGACAGGGAAATGAAGCACCATTTGTATATTAATTTGACTCCAGAATTCTGTCTACTCTTGTTGGTAAACACTGAATGCTATCCAGTAATGTGCAGTGGGGCTGGGTGAGATCCTCTGTGTTGGCAGAGCCCTGTCCTGACCTCAACAAGCCTTTGAGGGAAGGTCACTTCCAATCGATTGCTCAGTTGAGATATCATCCGCCTGTAATACATCTGAGGTCCACATTGATACCATCCATACAGATTGTTTCTTTGAATATATACCCAGCCAGTTTAAAGAACTGGCCTTCCCAGGAAGGATGGGTTAAGACCAGTTCTAGTGTCTTGCACATCACAGAAATTAGACAATTATCCTCTTCTCTGTTTCGAACTCAAATCCAGGGCCAATCTGCTGGTTCCATGTCTTTATACATTTGTGGTAACTTTATTTTGGACATTTTGTTATCCTCTCTGCCCAATGACCTTGATTGGTACCACCCTAAATAGGTCTTTCCAAATCATTCATTCATTCATTCATCCATTCATTCATCTTTTCAACAAGTACGATATTCATTGAGTGCTAATGTGGATTAGACACTATGTGAGGCATTAGAAATATAAGTATGAGCAAAGAGAGTCATGGTCTTTGCCCTAATGTTGCTTAACGCCTAGAGGAGGATTGAGATATTAAACAAAGAGTAATGACATAAACATAAAGCCACAACTGTGATAAGGCAATGATGGAGTGGTACAGGAGAGGTTATATACAAGAAGAACCATCTGGTCAGGAACACCTGGGAAGGCTTCACTGGGGCAGTGAGTTTGCTGTGCTCTTCCTTCAGGGGTAGAAAAGCATGGCTTCTGGCCAAGTTGATCTACTTCTTATCAGAAGGTGAAGCAACATCTCCCAAGTCATTCTAAAAGAGAGAGAGAGAGAGAAATAAAGGAGTCCTTTTATACCATAGTTCTAATTCAGTGAGGTTTATTCAGCCATATTCATATATCTGAGGGCTACTCAAATGACTCTAAAGGGCAAAAAGAATAACTAGGAAACAAACAGATATACCCTGATATATTTATTAAAATGTTGCTTAATATTTATATAATATCACTGAAGTGTATAGTCCCTTGATGACAACTGAATCTGTGGGGCTAAAAAGTCAACCATTTTCCACCTACTGTGGGCACTTGTTTTTCCTGGGAATGTTTTGTTCAGTAGCCAGCCTATTAGAGCTTGTTTCTAATTTTTCAAGGTCCTTTAGGATTTTGATCAGCAATTATTTCTTTTCTCCACATAGAGACATACTGTAAACTGTCTCTGACTAGAACTGATTCAGTTATTTAATTATAATGCTGAAGGAACTTTGAGAGGTAAATATAGTTGTCACATGATAAATTACACTTTCTGGAACTCCCAGGTTGGAATTTCCAGCCGTAAGCATGGGTGCCATTTGGCATTTCTGAATGAAGAGTCTGACGAACAAGCTCCCTGCTCAGAAACCAGGAGTGCCCGTTGTCTGGCACTAGTTATTAGCAGTTGTGGGACTGTGCCCCACCAGGGAGGTGTTGCAAACTTCTCTTCGGAAATCCCCCAGCTAAGAGAAGACGCATGAATCACAGTGTCAGGAACTAAATAGTCAGGCACCTTGATTTTCAGGAAAATTTATCCGGTTCAAAAATCACAAAAATAAACAAATGCTATCTAGTTAGAAAGAGGTACAGGGATGTGTAGATGTGGAGAGTTTGAAATGGATACAAACACACATATAGTAACTCCCTGTTTACCCAAGAAACCATAAAAATGAAGACTTACAGGGCAAATGGATTGAGAGGATTACAATCAGTTTGAAATGTTAACATTTTTTGTAAGTCATTAGGTGCTGTGTAAGAATCACAATGCATTGGACTCACAAATTAAATAGGATTGACTGGGAGTAAAAACAACAAAATTAAGCAATATAGTGTTCAACTGTTGCTAAGAAACTGATCAAATCTAACATGTAGGGGTAATGAAAGATAATCCCCAAATAATGGAGCTTATTAATGTTGAAAACAGGAAGAGACAGTCCAATTGTATGTATTTAAAATACATATATCTTATACTTAAATTGTGTGGTAATTTTTTATATTCATTATTCGTTGTGAACGTCATTACAATTCCTTCTTTACATGTTAATATATGAGTTTATTTCTCATTTCTGATTATAAACAAAACATGTTTATCATGAATAAATCAAAGAGCTAGAAGGAAGACAGAGAAATTCACAGAGAAATCCCAACTGGGATCATTATTGCTAAGGATTTTGTCAACATCCTTGCAGACACTTTTATGTAAATATCAGCGGGTAGCAGTATAATAACTTTGTATTTGCTGCAAGGTTAAGACATCGTAGTGTATGCATAGTCGATCTCTTTTCTTCCTACTCCTGGAAAGGAAATTTTGTTCATTTAGCATTTTCTTCTTTCCCCACCTTATTATTCAGATTATGGTAATCACTGAAGCAAGAACCAAAAGAAGAGGAAAAAGGGACAAAGAAAAAAATGAGTGGTTGGTCAATTTGGGGGCAGAGTTTGTGATTGAGACTAGGAGAAGGCTGCTGGGGACAGAGAGCCGTCAGGAGCTGTTACAGTGTTAGAGAACAAGGTGGAAAAGGTAGGGTACAGAGGGTATTAAAGGATGTAGTGCTCTGGGTTGGGAATTATATGTTCCTTAATAATTTCTGAAAGTTAAGAGCCAGGAGTGAAATTATTTTGTAATGCCTTTTGGTAACTGGGCTGTTTCTATGAAGGCAACACTGCGGAAGTGGACCACAGCAGGATCTGGGATTTCTGTGATTTACACATGAATGGGATTATATCAACTACACTGCTTTCTAATTCTTTTCTTTCAAAAATTATGTCATGGAGCTCCTATTCAAGCCAACAAATATAAATCTCCATGATTCTTTTCAGCAGATGTATAGGTTCTCTTATATGAATATACCATATCTTCTTTCACCGGTCTCATGTTGGTGGATATTGAGGTTGTTTCTACTTTCAATGAACATTTTTGTATATCTTTGTCTATTGATGTGGTTATCTCATTGGAATAGATTGTTAAGTATAAAACTTTCTGTATAAAATGATACATAGTTTAAGTTTTATTGCATAATGTCAATGAAAAATCCTGCTAATTCATATTCCCACCATCAGCTGTAAAAGTCCCATAGCCACACACAATCTCATTCTTATCATTTATCAGTTGGTGAGGATGACTGCAATATCTGAGGCATGCATATGAAGAAGCTGAAACCCAGGGAAGTTAGGAGACTCTCATCTAACGTGTTAGAACTGAGATAGTTCCAGATTGTTGGCCTCTCTACAGGTGTCCTGTGCCTGGAAGAGGCAAATGAGAATAATGTCTGTTGGCCACATGGAAACTAAAGCTGCCCAGAAGGGAAAGAAAGATACTTAAAACTGGCAAGTGAAACTATTTTCAGTTCAACTCATCTGTGTAACAGGGACACATACACGGTGGTGGTAAGATGATGTGTATAAAAGTACTTTGTAAATCACTAGAGATTGAGGCACCATTTGGGAAAACAGCTACCCCTTCATCTGGATACTTAGGATTATGTGTGTTTCACTAATAGAAAAGAATTATAAACACTGTGGTTTGACCTTGCATTTGAGTGTCATTTTTATCTTCGGCAAACTGATAGCAACATTCCCAGTAAATGAAGTATTTATTACAAAACGTGCTGACAGGGTCAGTGCCAATGTGGGCCACTTTTCCTTGTGATGTCCAGACGATTAAAAGACAGAATGTCCAATTCTGTATGTCTTGTAGCAAATGTGCTGTGGACAGTATCTTCCTCTGGAAAGCCATGTCCCCAGCTTGCCTCTGACCTTGGCCCAGGAGCCCTGCTGACTCTATGCTTATTTATGCTCATTTTGTCTCTAGAAAAGCTGGTTCAGACAGCCTTCTCTGAGTTTATTTTACTAGCTCAGGTCCTGCTGGACTCTTAAGGATTTGAGACACTAGAACAGCTGTGTTTAACCTCCTTTGTTAGTCCTTGCCCAAGAAACCCATCTGAATTGGCAATGCTTCTCATAACACAAATGACACCAAATTACAAATGGAGAAAGTGTCTGGGTTAAAATAAACCGTCACCAGACAAAAGCTTTCTCCTTCCATTTTCTTCTTTCTGTAAGAAAAACAGAGAAATGGCGTTGATCTTATTCTTAGATGAGATTTGTTGTTCTAATCTTTTTAAAAGCACTTATCTCAGAATTTCTGGTCACCAGTAAGAGGGGGGAACAGTTATTTGCTCGTAGTAATAAGATCCAAATCTAATTTTGCAGCTCTGCCTTCTATTTTGGAACAGAATAGTGCAGAGAAGGTGGATTGAGGACTTCACAATTGGAGCATGTCTTGTGTTGCCTGGTTACTGAGACTCTCTGGGGATTAGATTGTCGGGATATTCAGATGCACAGAAAAGCAAACAAACAAAACTCCTACCTCTCTGGTCTTTCCTCAGTGAGGACAGGACAGCCTCTAAGGTTGGAAACCTAGGTGACGGAGGGAAATCGTTTCTGTTAGCAGAGGATGATGAATAGTAATTATTTTCAACAATGTCTTCCCCCAAAGGTAGTCTCACCATTTGAGAGACATGGTCAATGTGAAGTGCCTACATTCCATATGGTGAGTTTCATATTGCTTTAATTCTGGGAACCTTCAGGTGATCATACACAGGCCTACTTTTCTTCAAAAGTTGCCCTGTGCAATCTGCAAAATAAGAGAAGAGGGTCTTTGTAACTCACTGGGCTTGAAAGAAGTAAAATAGGACCAGGCTTTCAAGTATCTCTAAGGAAGGCACTGTAGAACCTGTGTTGGAAGAGGATCTGAAGACCCAGGAGTGACTAGCAGGTCAGAAATGTAGCCAGGCTCTGGTTCTCTTCCGTCAACTACTTTAAACTGTCTAAGCTTCTGCCAAATGATGTTCTTAGCTCAGCATCATCATTCCCCTTTTCTGTATTCTCTCCTTCATCACAGGAGAGACATTCAGAATGCCATTTTCCCGAAAGCTTTTCCAGTTGAATTCTGGTTTAGACCTCCCAGTGATAGGAACTTGGGTGAGATTTGGAAGGCAGAAGAGGAGAAAGTAGTTTTCTCTTACGACAGCCATGGGTAGGGAGCTGTGCTCATCACCGATGGCTTCCCTCGGCTCTGGAGTGTTTTTAGACAGGCAGCTAAGGACATCAGTGGTGGCTTCCCTGTGATCACTGCAGGTCTCCCAGAATGGCCTCTTGACCTTCGTTCCTCTAACGCTTCCAGTGGTATATGAAATTCTAATTTTCTATATTAAATATCTCTCCACTCAAAATACGTAGAATCACTTTTTCCTCCCTGAATAATCCCGAATGACACAAAGACTTATGCACAAAGGCCCGATACTTTGGTCATCTATGTTGATGAACCTAAATTTTGATTAGCACCAAATTACAGGTGAACATATGGCTTATGGACATAAAAAATATACATATGGTATGATTTATCTTAATGATGTTCAAAAGGAGACTAATTTGTGGTGTTAGAAGTAAGGATAGCATTTGGGGAGGACCGAGGGGGTGGTCATTGGGTGGGCCCTGAGAAAGACTTGTTTGATTTCTTCGTCAAGGCTTAGTTGGCTGAGTTATTTTCTGTAATAATTCTTGAGCAAGATAATCATAATTTATGCATATTCTTTTGAGATGTTAAACTTTAATAGAAAGTTTATCTAAAAATTTAAGCTGATAGGATATTTTTCTGTTATTGTTGTTTTTGTTTTGTTTTTTTAGAGAGAGCACAGGGGTTGGGGGAGAGGCAGAAGGAGAGAGAGAGGGAGGGAGAATTCCAAGCAGGCTCCATGCTCAGTGAGGAGTCTGATGTAGGGCTCGACACCACAATCCTGGGATCATGACCTGAGCTGAAATCAAGTGTCAGGGGCTCAACCTATTGAGCCACCCAGGTACCCCAGGAAATTTTGGCTTTTAATTTCAAGCCTAAAATGACAATTTAATCACTGAGATCAGTCTTACTCTCTGATACAACTGAGGCAGCAAAAAAAAAAAAAGAAGTGTCTTTTTAAAAAAATTTTTTTAAATGTTTATTTCTGAGAGAGAGAGAGACAGAGCATGAGAGGGGGAGGGGCAGAGAGAGAGGGAGACACAGAATCCGAAGCAGGCTCCAGGCTCTGAGCTGTCAGCGCAGAGCCCTATGCGGGGCTCAAACTCACAAACCGTGAGATCGTGACCTGAGCCGAAGTCGGTCGCTCAACAGACTGAGCCACCCAGGTGCCCCAAAAACCAGTATCTTGCTCAAAGTCTGCCATCGAGTACAGTTTTCTATCCATTTATAATCTGGTTTAATGTGAGGATTAAAAAAAATTTGTAAATTATCTTTTCCTCCATTTTTCAATTATAGTCAAATAGAAATCAACTTTACATAAAAATAGATAAGAGACATCATTCCAAGCTGGTTTGTCATCTCAGGCATTACTTGAAAATGTAAGTCCAGTGAAAAGTTCTATGGGTAACATTGGTAGAGAATGTGCCAATCTTGCCAAGGTATTTAGAATTTAGGAGAAGGAGGCAGAGAAGCTGTTGCAACAACAGACCCTTGTGAATTGGATGTGGCTCTAAATCAAGCAAAAAACACATACTGTAAAATGTCACCAAGAAAGGTAAATGGGATACTGCTTGAAAACCCATACCAATTTTGTCCATTTCCCACAGCTTTTGCTACCATTGTGCCATCTAGATAGCCATCTCTTAAGGGGCCATCCTTGCCCAGAGAATATGAGCTGACCTGTAAATGCCCACCAAGTGAGCCCTGTACTGCAAGGACTTCCACCAAAGGAAGTTTACTTCCTGGGAGCTGGGGATGTCATAGTTAACAAAAGATGAGAAGGTTATTTCTACAGAGTTCTTCCCCCACTTTACCCTCTCATGAGGGCCTAAATCTTAATATATTCTAGGGCATTCTAGTTTCATTGCAATACACATATGGCTTTGAAATCTTTTCATTCATTCTTTTTGAGAAATCAGCAATAGTGTATGCTTTTGAGATTCTTTGCATCCAGCCCAATTCAGAAAAGACTACTCCTCGTAATCTATTCGTTCAACATACGTTTATTGAACTTCCATTGAATACATGGCAGTGGGCTAGGGGCTGAGGTCACATGATAAATAAGATATAGTCTCTGCCCCCAAGAAGTTCATGATTGGTTGCAAAACAGTCATATAAAATAATAATTTAGTTGCAGGAATGAATTTTGGTACTGGTTAAAGCATATCATTTAAGCTGTAACTATGAGTTTTAAATTCTATTTTCTTGATAGCTCTTTGCTGGTCACCTTACAGTATGAGGCTTGCTGTTATTTTGGATAAAAGTTTTTTTGAAAATTCCTCCTGCCTGACTTCATTTAAATGTACTAAACTTGGGTAGAGTTTGGGGGCATTTTGAGTTCAGATGAGAAGAATATGCCTATAGGAAGTAGGCTGGGATTTCTTGCTTAAAAATGATACTAATGAGGGGATCCTGGGTGGCTCAGTCAGTTAAGTGTCTGACTCTCGATTTCAGCTCAGGTCGTGGTCTCGCAGTCGTGAAGTTGAGCCCTGTGTCACGCTCCACACTGAGCATGCAGCCTGCCTAAGATTCTCTTTCTCTCCCTCTGGTGCTCTCCCCCACTTCTGCTTTCTCTCTCTCTCTGTCTCTCTAAAAACAAAAAGAAAGAAAGAAAAGATAAAAGAAAAATAAGAAGAACAAGAACAATAAAAGTATTGATTAGAAGTCAGGAGAGTAGGGAATTTTGTGGCAAAAAAACTTCTATAATAGTGACTTGTAAACTAAGTTTGAGAAGATTCTAAGACATACTAATGTTGTGTTAAAATAAAGGTAAAATATGGTGTCAGGTATATTTAATTGTCACTTGTCCATCATCAGACAATACTACAGGGCAAACAACTCAGAGCATGGAAACATAAGGGTAGTTTTTCTAGACCATGAATTTCTATATCTTCTCAGAGCAAAGAAATTCTATCTCAATACATGAGATACCTACTTGCAGTTATTCCTGATTTGTTCAGGGAGAGAAATTATCTGCCAAATGTGGCCAGAGACTTGAACCAGAAGCGATTATCAGTCACTCAAGATGTTGACCTAATTTTTATTGCCCAAGGGTTTGAGTGAATCAGTATTTGGTTAAAAAGTTTACTGCAGGATTCTCCTTCAGCCCTGATGGAAATTTCTGGTGATGAGTACCCAAAAGGCCATGGATCACAGGTAATGTGGCTTGGGCCAGATGATGGAAGTATAGGGAATGAGGCTGAAGTAGATAGTACCCGGACTGAGTTCAGGGGCAGCCTCTGCTTAGCTGTGACTAATCATTGCCTATGGGAACGCAGGCCAAGTACATTCAAGAGAAGCTACTCTAAAAGGAAGCTGGAAATCTGCATATTTTGGAGGGGGGTTCCTAATTTTTAATTGTAGTTAGTTAATGCAAAAACTAGAAAAAGAAAAGGAAAAGATGGTGCTCCCAGCTACACTATGGAAGGATATGAAAGCTCTTTGCTCCCATAGAAACAAAAAGAAAAACCATACAAAATTTAAACCATACTTTTCTATGGGGCTACCAAAAAGCAGTGGACACAGGGAAGCCTTGATGAGCAGAACTGGCTCAACAATTCTCCCTCCAAACCCAAATTTGGCTGAAAAGGCAACTGTAAAGAAGAGGATGGTAAGCAAAAAGGAAGTAATATATTACCTTAGGTTCCTGTGGTAATTGGATTCCAGGACCCTGATGAGTTGGATCTAAAGGTGAACCCAAAATACCTTCGACTGCAGCTGACCTTTCTCCCAGCATAAGTATTAACAAGATCAAAAGGTAGTGGTAAGGAAGGTTGGGTTGTGGTCAACATCAGTTTTCATCAGAGAAATGCAAATTGAAACCACAATGAGATACCATTTCACTAAACCACTAAAATGGTTAAAATGAAAAGTATGACATCAAATGTTGGCAAGAATGTGGAACAGCTGGAAGTCTTACACACTGGCTGGGGGAGTGTAAAATGGAATAACTACTCTGAAACATTCACTGGCAGTTTCTTTTTTTTTTTAGTTTATTTTATTTATTTTGAGAGAAGGAGCATGCACACATACAAGAGGGGAGGGGCAGAGAGAGAAGGAGAGAGAGAACCCGAAGCAGGCTCCACGCTGTCACCACAGAGCATGATGTGGGTCTCAGTCCCTCGTCACGAACCGTGAGATCATGACCTGAGCTGAAATAAAGAGTCAAACACTTGGGGTACCTCGGTGGCTCAGTCGGTTAAGCACCCAACTCTTGGTTTTGACTCAGGTCATGATCTCACGGTTCGTGAGTTCAAACCTCGCATCGGGCTCTGTGCTGACATCATAGAGCCTACTTCGAATTCTGTCTCTCTCTCTCTCTCTCTCTCTCTCTCTCTGCTACTCCCCTGCCTGTGCTCTCTCTGTCTCGAAAGTAAATAAACATTAAAAAAAAATAATTGAACACTTAAGTGAGTCATTGGCAGTTTCTTATAGTGTTACGTATACCTCTATCCATGATAAAGCAATTCCATTCCTATGCATATACTCAAGAGAAATAAAAAAATTGTGTCCTCCCAGAGACTTCTACAACACTGTTCTTTCTAGCAACTTTATCGATAGTAGTCTAAAATACTCCTGAAAATAATGGAAGTCATTTCCATCAAATGCCCATCAACAAAAGAACATATAAGTAAATTGTGATATCCACACAGTGGAATAAAAAGGAATAAACTACTGACATATGCACCGACAATATGAATGAATCTTGAAAACATTATATTGAGTGAAAGAAGCCAGACACTAAGTAGTACATACCTGCAAATTTTATTTATATGAAGTTCAAGAATACCCAAAACCAATGTATAATGATATAAATAGTAATAATGGTTGCTTTTACAAGGAAAGGTCAATTCTTGACCAGAAAAGAAAACAAGAAAACTTTCTGCGGTAATGGAAATTTCAATATTCAGTGTGCTTGAGGTGTATGCATTTCCCTTTGTAAAATTGTATCATAATGAAAAATAAAAAAAACTAAAATAATAACAATCATAATGGCATGTGGGCCAAATAGAACAGTTTCATGACCTGTTTCCACCTGTGACTTCAGTCTGGTAGATGAAAGAGCCCTCCCTGCAGGCACCAACCCAAGAATTCACGGAAGGAAGAGTGGCCAGTAACCCCTCCTCTGGGCTTAGGAAGATCTCCTTATTGTTTTGGCTACTAAGAGATGGCCAGAGTTTTGCAGCAAGAAGATGGATATGAGTGATCACAGTTTCTGGGTCCCTCTCTACCCTCAGCCTGGGGTTATCACATCCCCACAGTTGTGACCTGGACTTGAGTATTAAGCTCTGTTGCTCTCATCAAAGGCTTAATTTCTGGGTTATGATGCTCTCGTGATCTGCCTGTTCCTGTGTTTAGCTATTCTAGGATGTTGCCCCAAGTCCACCATATTTATCCTGAAATACTTTGCTTGAATCAGAGCCAAGCTCCTCTCCAAATCAGGAGATCTTAACCTGAGTTTGACCTCTAACAGATTTCTGGACAGAATTCCAGAACTTGAAAGGGAAAATGGCATTTTTATCTTTACCACTCAGTGATGAAAGTTTGCATTTCCTTTCATTATGAATGTAAGTATCAAACTACAATAATATTAACAGTAATCATCACGATTAGAAATCAGAGGTAATTTACGTTACATTATTTATAGCTGTGGCAGATATCTCAAAATAGGGTCAATTGGTGTCCAAAGGTGCTAGGGGATAATCCATTCCTTGCCTTTCCCGGCTCCTAGAAGCTCCCTACATTCCTTATCTTGGGGCTTCCTTTATCTTCAGGGCATTTTTGTCCTTAAAACATCACTCCAACTTTCCCTTCCACTTCCCCCTTCCACTTGTATAGACTCTTGTGAATACATCAGACCCATTTTGGTAATCTAGTATAATCTCTCCATGTTAAGATTAGCTGGTTAACAACTTTAATTGTCCTTCGTCATGTAACAGAATATATTCCTAGGTTCTGGGAATTAGAGGAGGGCGTCTTTGTGGGGCATTATTCTGCCTATCATAAGGTTCACAGGTTTCATCAGACAGCCCAAGGTGTCCATGACATAAAAAGTCTAACGCTGTGTCTACACCCTGGTCCGACCCATGTTTGCCTGGTGCTGGCTGTCCTGCTGAATTGTGCCAGCCTCACTCTGGCTACCTCTGCGATCAACCTGGACAGAAACCCTGTGAGAGGCGCATCCTCTTTCTGGCCTGACCAGCTCTTTGGTCTTCGACATCGGCTCATTATCCCCCTCTCTGCCTGACATAGGAACTCCTCCTCCATATGCCTCCAGTTCATTATTTGTCCCAAATTGTGGCTCTCATTCTGTTTTTGAGTCATTTACTTTTCTATTTCTCCAGTTGGACCATGAGCTCCTTTAGAACATGACTGAATCTCTTTCACTGTATGTCTCCATCCTGTATCCTAACTGTATCCAAACCATCATAAGAAGTTATGTTCTGTGGTATGAATACATGAACCAGAACTTCATAAAAGGAAAAATAGAAACTAGAGGAATTTAAGAAACATACTACAACTAAATCTAAGGTCAAAAACAAAAGATATTTATAAAAATGCTTCTACTTCTGGGCTGACTTTACAATAATTTCACTGTGGGTTGTCCTAGAGCCCAGATTTGTTACCTAATTCTAGACTGTGCCCAAATCAAATCTTGGGAATCCTGGGATCTGAGAGAGGGAATCACATGGACATTAAAGGGTCCCAGCCAAAGTCTCTGGGAGCCATTTTACAGTGGGTAACACCGGGCAATGGCCCAGCTTCCCCCTCAATTTTGTTATGGCCAAGGCAAGACCCTATCCTGGACCTGTGGATATTACAGGGACAGGGGACATGGATATGCCTCCTTCATTGGCATAAAACAAACTGGAAACACCTATAAGCTCTCAGAAATCCCAGAACATGAAACAAAGAAGGGACTGAAAGTCTAAAGTAGGATAGGCTAGATTTTGGAACTTTCTGTTGTTACTGGAATGTGAAGTCTTAACCTTTGCATCTGGGGATTATGCCCTAGATTAAGTACAGGGATAGCCTAGTTTTATAGAAAGCCTTTACAGTTGAAAATAGTTATTAAAATGAGAAGGTCAGCACGTGGTCCTTCGAACTAGAGCCTTAAATGAGAGTTCAGTAATACCCTCAAGTTTCATTGCCACTAAGCTTCATAAGAATATAACAGCCTTGAAGATACACCGTCCTATATTTCTTTGCCTGATGACTTTAATTGCTATTTTCCTCAATAAAATTGTATGCAGTGCTGAACTGTCAATGATCTTTGGTCTAAAAGTCAAGATCCCTGGATCTAGCCATAGTTTTCCCTGTAGCCAGCAATATGATGCTAGCAAATTATTTAATGTCATTTGAAGAGCTTTTTAAAAATTGAGGTGTCTAGGGCCCCAGGAACACACTTTTTGCACCAGACATGTCATTGAATATCACTGTATATTGAACAAATGCCTGATGATTCTTACCATCAGAAGGCCACCAGAATAAGTAACTACATTCTGGTAGTGGATGTGTTCACCTCCCAAAAGAAAAGCACCAGGACTCTTTGTGCTTAAAGTAACAAGGCACCAAGGGGTCGACTTTGATTTTGCTTCTGTTGGTAAACAACTAGGTAGTACAAACAGCATTTTCTTGCAATAGTCTCTTTAATAAATGGCAAATGTTTTTCTTCTGGCAATCAATACTGGGGATTAGTTTGCTTTCTATCTTGCAGAGATCTGGAATAAAATTACATTTGAAGTCTTCCTCCACAAAAACAAGTTTACCAAATATCTATCCTTCCAGCAAACCACTGAGATTTAAATTGCACCTTAATATTATTCTTCCATCTTCCAGTTTAGCCAGAAGATTTTTGTGGGAATAAAAATATGAAACCTGAGGGAAGGGGTGAGGTGGGAGGGAAGCAATTTCACAGCTTCAGCAGGCAAGAATTGGCATGCTAACCCATATTTGCAGTGTTTCTTCCTGCTCACTAAGGTTAAACCAGAAAACAGTTTCTTCTGGTCACTTTTATATCCTTCTTGTTTTTGTCCCTCTTGTGCTGGAAGTCTGAACCCAGAGAATAGACTTAATTTCTGTGCTGTTGATTGAAAAAGCAAAAGTTGGGGCACCTGAGTGGCTCAGTCGGTTGGGCGTCCGACTTCGGCTCAGGTCATGATCTCACACTCTGTGAGTTCGAGCCCTGCGTCGGGCTCTGTGCTGACAGCCCGGAGCCTGGAGCCTGCTTCCGATTCTGTGTCTCCCTCTCTCTCTGCCCCTCCCCTGCTCATGCTCTGTCTCTCTGTCTCAAAAATAAATAAAAAAAAATTAAAAAAAAAAAAAAAGAAAAAGAAAAAGTATGCCAAGTGCCATAGGTACTTTTATCTAAGAAGACTGATTGCATCTTTTTTTTTCCTGCTGAAGAAATAAGGAAAAACAAGAGAAACATGTGAAACGAACTTATCTAAGTCTACACCGTGATCACACATGTGCATTTGCGTGCATATACCCACAAACATAAACTAAGCTCAAGTTAGCATCCTCCAGGTTACGATGGGAGGCCAGGAGCATTCCCTATATACTCTGGCAAGTGAATACATAAGGATGCAGGGGAATGGCTGGCAAATTGCCTTATGTTCTTTTCTCTGATATTAGCCTGGCTGGTGTGTGGAGACCCTTGGATAGTGCTGTTACAGGTACTGAACTCAAGCCCTGTGAAGCCTGTCAGGCTGACGGATGGAAGTGCTCTCAAAAGTCTGTCAACCCTGCCTGTCAAACACCTGCCAAGCATCTTCAAATGGAAGACATGCCAGGCTGACTCAACAAAAAACTTAGCATCACCCGGTGGGAAAGGCTGCTGGAGGAAGTGAAGGAAGACAGAAGAGGGGAAATAGTTTTGGTTTTACGTGGGAAGAATCTGACTTGTTAGGTCTGATTTCTGGGAACAGTCAAGGCAGGTTTTCTTGGTGTCATCATAATCACCTTCTGTGCAAAGTTGGGGGGGGAGGCAGTAAGTGGCAACAATTAATTTGCATTATCAATGGATTTTTATTATTTTTTTTTCTTTCTAGGAATGCTTCTGACTCACAAAGCATGTTATATAGCCATCTGTTTTCCCTTAAAGATGAATTCTGTTACATTTATGCATTTCTGTCTCCTCAGAAGATGTATCCACGTTGCCAATATCGGGCATCTGTGTGTGTGAGGGAGAGTGGGGAGGGAGTGGGGGGAGCATTCGGTGGTTTACTTTTTTATACAGGTTAAGTGTTGTGTCACTTGAGGGAACCCTTGGAAGTTCTCTTGCTTTCTGGTCTCCAAACTCCAGTGTCCATTCTCACGTAGGACCAGATGCTGTGTGGAAATCTGAGCCAAAACGTAACTTACCCTGGGGGCTTAGATGGGAAAGAACTTTCCGAAGGTGGTACTGAGGGATTCATGCAAATGAAAACTCTGAAGGAGGTCTGGGTTCTTTTCTGGTTTGGCACTGTTTTTAGAAGGCACTTCACTTATCCACTCAGTTTTTATTTTATTTTATTTTTTATTTTTCTCAAAAAATGTAGTGTGCTCTCCCTCTTTTTGAAAAAAAAAAAGAGGCAAAAAATTAACACAATCATGTTCTGCTTTTCTACTCTCTGGTTTCTCCTTTTTGCTTACTTCCTACCCTCTAATAGAAGACAAATATTCTCACCTCCTTTATCCATGTATTCGACAGTTTCAGCTAATGTCTGAGCAGGCAAAAGTTTGCATATGTGTAGCTGGGGGAAGTGGACATGCCCGTTGAGGATCTGGCTTACAGTGTCTGCTCCAAGACTGTCCTCTAGAGTTAAGTTGTGTCTGAAGCCAGGAGAGGAAGACACACCTGTTTGGGAAGTGCTAAAATAAGCGGCTTATAACTCGGTCCTTTCATCTTTTGGTTTTGGCCCCCAAGGACACTGGGCCCTCCCATTTTCTGTACATGCCTGACCAATGAACTCCCAGATCAGAGCGGACAACAGAGGAGTAACATGGTATCTATGTACGTACCAAGCTTTGGGGTGCCTGCCAGGCCACAATCCTGAGACCACCGACTCCACTCCCCGCTCCCAACAAAACGTAGCATCGCGTTCTGTGCAGAATAAGGACTGAACAGTGTTTGTTGAGTCCATGACAAAATGGATGAAGAAAATGAATTAACTTGTTTACAGTGCCTCTGCCCCACTGCATTTAGTCTGGGTGAAGACGAGCCAGGAGACCTCTCTGACAAGAAATGAAAACCAGAAGTCATTTTTTTTTTTTTTATGTTATAGAGAACAAACAAGGGGACCTGAGGCAAAGCCCTCATGCAAAGCCCTTGAGCTCCCTGGGCGCTGATAATGATGAGGGTTAGAGGTAATGTCAGTGGCCCAGAGCCCCGAGAAAGGAGGCTTCTTGGGATCCTGGGGCTCTTCAGCTCATTAGCTTGGACAACCTTCACAGCAGGATTAGTGGTCAAGAAGGCAGTGGGTCAGAGGAGCAGAAATTCTCAGTTCCACTCAGGATTTGGTGATATGGTTTACAGAAGAGCCATCTTTGTAGATGGTGAAAGGGTAAAGAATGGTTGTTACTAGAGATTTTGTGGGCTCACCCTGAGAAATGGATTTCAGCTCTGGCTGTGGAGATAGGGCTGATGGAGGTTTCATTTCCAAAAACATGAATTCAAGTTTTGTAATGGCATGCAGTGTTCTAATGCCTAACCTTTGGATGCTGCCACTTGGATCTTTCCTGACCTGTTACGTCTTGTTGAAGATAGGCGCCTTCAGGAATTATCTGTCTGGTAGCTCCTTGCCTACTTACAAACTTCCATGGGCACATAGTTGCTTCTGTAATTTCTGTAGGAAATCCACAAGCCATATGACAATTAGCACCTCACTGTTCTTTATAGAGATTAGCAATGTGGAAACACTATTATTTTTACCATTTGAGTCCAAAGAGGCATCTGAGAATCTATAATAGGATACACTAAATGTAACACAACAGAGGAGCAATTCGTCTTTCAAGGACATATTTGCTTATCAACTCTCTGGAGGGGCTGTGAGGAAAGCCTCTGTGTTTTGGACCTTTATTTTCTCCAGCTAAGCACATTTTTGTGTGCTTAGAGTAGCTCACCCACTTGTGCTCATTTAAGTTTTAAATTTAAATTTTAAAATTAAATTTTAGCATTTAAAACTTGTCCTAAAGCTTCTGTACTCCTTGAAATGTTTTCAGAAAACCACGTTCTATATCTTTTCACTTTGGTTGGCTCTGCCAGAGCTTGTTTGAAACCATAATAAACCATATATGTGATCTCTGTTTCTTATTTGCACACTGTCATATTTCTCCATTTAGGCTAACCTTTGTTTCTGTCCCAGGTAGGCAAAGACGTTTCTTTGCTTTTGCCATGATCTAGGACGCATGTTCTGTACATGGCAGATGACATTAATGGTATCCAACCGATCAACAAGATAAGGGGTCAAATTTAAGTTGACAGAGAAAAAATGAGACATGAAGTCCTGAACGGTGTGTGAAAAAAAGGGCACAGAGTTACCTGAGTGAACTATATTCTGTTTAGAGGTTCTTGTTCAAATGTAACAGAGAACAGCAGTGACTCAGTGCATTAGCATTACCATCTGATGGATATTTGGCCATTTCCTGCTTTGGGCTCTCTGTCCAGCTCCTAGAGGACATATGCCCCCCAGACTTCAAGTTCCCATTAGAAGGGAAGTACATCTCTAAAAAAAAAAAATACAGTTTCCAGAAATATAATGTAACTAAATAAAATCCAGTACTGAAGGCAGGAAAAAAGGCCAGCCTCCTGATGCTTAGTTGAAATAGCTCCTACAGCACACGGGACACATTTTGTTCAGTTCTTCCATGGAAGACAGATTGGAAAAATGACAAGCAGTTGAGTTTGAGAAATTAATTATTGTTTTTGTCAAATGCCTTAACGCTTTAAATGTAGGATTAGATGGACATCATCGGGGACCAGGAGCTGCGAGGCAGCATGGACAGAGGAGGAAACAAAAGCAAAATGTTCTTGAGTCAGTCATTTGATCAGTTCTCCCGGACAAAGGACAATCTTGTGTCGTAAGCATTCAGGGTTATAAGCGCAAGATGTGTTCATTCTACATTCTCATCTACACCAGGGGCATAATCTGACCCAGGTGTAACCCAACCTGGGAATAAAAAAGGTGCTTATAATAGGAATTAATTATACTTGTCTGGAATTTTTCCCCTCATTCCTGTTGTGGGATTTAATTAATCCTTAGGCAGAGGTCAGACACTTCAAGGCAAATGCCATAGAAGGGCAAAGAATTATCTTAATATGGGTTACAGTTAGATACAGGCAGTTTTCACTTTACTACTATTATCAATTGTTTAAAGAACTCTACTGAATGATTTCATTGTATGCGTGCCTTGAGGCTTTCTAGAACAATTTGGAAAGTACATTATCAAATAAACCACAAGATTATTAAAATGACTCTAAACAGCATGAACCCAATTTTCAGCAGACATTGTAATACCCATATTTACTCATATTTCATCCACTTATATAATTATCCACACACCATATTTTGAGGACAAAATTTATTAAAATTTGTTCCCACCTAATTATCTCACCTCCTCCTTAACCCCCCCTTTCCTTTTTCCTGTACTTTATTTCTATGGAGCAACTTTCTGGCTTCTAGCAAAAGCCCAAAGGAGAACCTAAGAATTAGGGGCTGAGTGATCTAGATGAAAGTACCAGAATCCCTCCTTCACATGCTTTCCTTTTAGTACATCTACTTTTTCCCATCAAGGAATACCTTTTGAAGAAAATAGAGCGGGTTTGCTGTCACCGCGGTCGGCAGAGGATTAAATTCAAAGTTTCTTCCTACTGCTCTTTGATTGCTTGATTCTTACCTGTTTCTGCCCCCATGTTCCCTGAAGCATTCGAAGTTGGGCTGGAACCTCTGGTAACTGCCAGTGAGCAAGGTTAGAAAGGGGCAAAATGAATAGCAGCTCCTCTGTGGGGGCATCTGCATCTGGCTCCAACCCACCGTGGTCCTAGCGGGTACAGGAGCAGATCTGAGTTGATTTGCCTGGAAAGGTTGCCTGGTAACATGTTTTGGACCTAACATACTAAAGTAATAAATACGAAATTTGAAAGAAAAGGACATTTGCAGTCATGTTGAATCACTTCATAAATGCATTTTCTTCTGGGGCTCCTGGGTGGCTCCGTCGGTTAAGCGGCCGACTTCAGCTCAGGTCATGATCTCACAGTCGGTGAGTTCGAGCCCCGTGCCGGGCTCTGTGCTGACAGCTCAGAGCCTGGAGCCTGTTTCAGATTCTGTGTCTCCCTCTCTCTGACCCTCCCCCGTTCATGCTCTGTCTCTCTCTGTCTCAAAAATAAATAAACGTTAAAAATTTAAAAAAAAAATGCATTTTCTTCTTCTTCTTTTCTAAGTTTTCTTGCTTTTTTGTCTCTCTCTCATATTAATCATCATAGGTATATTTCAAATCAAGATCTCTATCACAGTCTCTTCCTCATGTCCAGACAAAATGTTGGATATGGGAGGATGGTTATGTAGCAGGATTCTCACACATAGAGTTGTGACACTGGGGCTTTTTTTTTTTCCAGGAAGCAACTTTATTTGTGCTGGCACGGCTCAGTTGGGTTTGTACTCAAAGAACTGAGCCCCGAACACCACATGGTGTATTTTTTTTAATAAATGTTCTACTTTTTTGTCTCCCATATATGGTAACATACAAACATGCAGTCTGATTAAGTGGGCTCATGTTACAAGGTGGTGAGGGAGGTTGTCACATACGCAGTTTTGCCTTGAGGTGTTTTTGTTTTTTGTTTTTCTTTCCTTACGGAGAGATCCCTACCACGGTTTGTCATAAGAACACAAAATAACTAGCCTGGCTACATTGCTGGAATAGAAAGAGTGCTAGATTGGTAGCCAGACCACCGTGTTCAAGTTCCTGCTTTGCTACTACAAATAACTACACAGTTTATTCAGTTGTGAATGGGTATAATGCGATACTTAAAATCTCTATTTCACAATGAAATGAGACAAATGTTGTATAAAATTTAACAAGGGAATACATACTATATAACATAGTGTTTCAACTATACTTAAATTAAAAATAAACAAAAAATGCATGCTACAGAAACGTGAAGTATAGTTCATGGTAAAGAGCAGTGTCATAACTTGATCTTGTGTTTGCTTGTTTGTTTGTTTTTGTTTGTTTCCTCTATTTACCAAACAAATAATAATAGCCAATATTTGTCTCAAGCACTGTGGTAAGTGGTTTGCATGTATTTATTTATGTAATTATTGGGTATTATTACCATCTCCATTTCACAGATGAGGAAACAAGGACACAGAGAGCTAAAACCAAGTTGCCCAGGGTCACAGAGGTGGTAATGGGGGCCTGCAGTGAGTTGCATTTTGTCCGCTACAAACATATCTCCAAGCCCTAACCCCCTCGTACCTGTGCAGGTGACCTAAATTGGAAGAGTCTTTGCAGATAGTTACCCTATTTAAAAAAGGGCCTTTCTATTAAGTTGAGGATCTTGAAACAAGGTACTTCTGGATTAGGGTGGGCCCCTAAATCCAGTGTGAGTGTCTTTATAAGAGATAGAATGGACATACAGACACATGGAGACATATGTGAACTTGGGGGCAGAAGCTGGAAGAGGCAAGGAAGGATCCTTCCCTACTGCCTCTGCTGACACCTTGATTTAGGACTTGTAGGGTACAGAACTATGAAAAGGTCTGTCATTTTAAGCCACCCAGTTTGAGGTAATTTGTTATGGTAATTTGCAGGAAACTATGAACAGGGCCCTAAGATTCAAACAGTGGGAGCATGATTCCAGAATATGAGCACTTGATTCTTTTCTTTTCTTTTACTTTTTTTTAAAAATATAAGTAAATTATCCAAGTGGATGTGATATGGTTATTTTGGTGAAATGAAATGGTTAATTGTGGGAGTGTGCTCCTGTGCAAGTTGAGATGTTAAAATCATTGTTATATGAGCATGGGGCTGTAGGAACTCTTAGTTTTTGAAAATGTCTGGTCCAGAGTAGCCTAGGATAAATTTTAAAAGATAAAAATAAGAATACCTTTCAAAATGAGAACATAGTGTATCAACACCGAACAAAGATAAAGTTCCTTAACAAACCCAATAAAAGCAGAACACAAGAACTTTCTACCTAATGAGCTGAGATTGTCAGTTTTAGATCAGTGTTGTCTCATGTACTTAGAAGAGAAACACTATCTGTTTCTTAGAGGTATTGGGTTTGCTGAGCTGGACTAAAACTTTTCTGAACCATCTAGCATTTCCTAGCCATGGTTAACATATTTTTATTCATGTATAAATTTGTGTTCTGTAAAATATTCTCTCCACTTCCACTCATTTGTAAATACACTGTTACAAGGACTTTAAAACTTTAATTCTTTGGAAGATGTGGTGTATATATATACAATGGAGTATTACTCAGCAATCAAAAAGAATAAAATCTTGCCATTTGCAACTACCTGGCTGGAACTGGAGGGGATTATGCTAAGTGAAATTTATCAGAGAAAGACAAAAATCATATGACTTCACTCATATGAGGACTTTAAGAGACAAAACAGATGAACATAAGAGAAGGGAAACAAAAATAATATAAAAACGGGGAGGGGGACAAAACAGAAGAGACTCATAAATATAGAGAACAAACTGAGGGTTACGGGAGGGGTTGTGGGAGGGGGGAGGGGCTACATGGGTAAGGGGCTAACGAAGCTACTCTTGAAATCATTGTTGCACTATATGCTAACTAATTTGGATATAAATTTAAAAAATAAAAAAATTAAATTAAAAAAAATTTAATTCTTTGGAGGTTGAGGAAACCTCTGGGTGAAGGCTGCTGCCTCTTCTCTTGCTGGGCCTCTCGGGCATCAGCCTTGCACAATGGCATCCCAGCTAGATAGCTCAGGAATCAGCTGTTCCTCATGCCTCCCTTACCTTTCCCTGAGACCAAAGATCCTCAGGAGATGAGGAAGTAATGAGGAAGTAAACACCACAGCTGGGACCCCAATCCATCTTTGGAAGCATCTAGAGCAGCTACTAAGCTTTGTTTTTTTATGCTCAGTAAAACTGAGTTTATTTGAGCTAATTCTCTACCTCCAGTTCTGATATCTCTTCTAAGCTCTGATCCCACATTTGTGACTATTGGTCCTAAAGCTCCCCCTTGGTTTTCTGCCAGGTCTGTTGGATTCATATGTCCTTAGTGTAGTGTCTCCTTCTCCCTTCCCAACTGGATCCAAACCTGGGCCTTCCTTGAATTATTCATGCTGTTAAAGGTAACACCATTCTCCTTGGAATTAAGGCTCACAGGTTTTCTCTCATCTTTGATTCTGATCCCCATTGGGATCAGATGAATGTGCTTCCAATCAATTACCAGGGCTGTTAATTATACTACTCCATAACATCTCTCATTTCCAAATCGTCCTCTCCATTTCCACTGCCATTACCTGCCAAGGTCAAGTTATGACAGTCTCCTGCCTAAGATTAGGGCAACAGCCTTTTGCTTGGGGCCCAAATGTTTTTTTTTTTTTTTCCCACTTCATATATCACACCTCTGCAGTCATGATTTGCTTATGCTCTAAAATTTCCCACTTCTCTCTCTCATCTACAAGATAAGTTTTACATTTCTTAGCTGGTTTCTGATGTCCCTTTACAGTTTGGTCTCAGAATGCCTTTTCATCCTGGTCCCTGCTACTGCCCTCCCTTCGCACAGCCAGACTTCAGTATCTCCTCTGTCTGCAATTCAGAAAGTGAGCTATTCAGTGCTCATTTCCCTGACTCCTTTTACTCCGTGTCCACAGCATGTAGAATCAGGTCTCCCCTTTTCTGCATGTTTGAATTTTATCCCACACAAACATCTCTCAGATGCTACCTCTCCCAGGATTCCAGCACCACTACCCAAAGTAGAGGTAAAGAGCTAGATGCCAAGAACGTAGACAAAACAAGAACATTTTCTTGAGTTTTTTTTATAACAGTGAGGAGGCAGACAACTGAATCTGGAGTGATATGAAATTAGATGCTTTGGGTGCTGCATGAAGGCCATCTGACCTCAGGTTGGTGGAGAGGAAACAGGGAGAACAAATGTGGGGCTTCAGACAGGAGCTGGTAACAGGGCAGGCATTCAGGTGCTCTGATGCCCCAGCTGCCGAGCCCCGTTTCTGGGGTCTCCGCAGGATCCAGCCTGACAGGAGGTCTGTTTCAGCACTTGTTTCAGCACTTTGGCCCACATCCATTTGGATTGGTCAGCGTTTGCCATTTTATTTATTAAATATTTTACATTCCCAACACCCACCCCCGCCAGCCTGTTTCACTCACAGCCAGTGCAGGGTTGGGATTGGCAGAGATGGTGGCAGAAAGAATAAAACTCCCTTTGACCAGGGCTTCATCCAACACTTCCCAATGTGGTTACTCTTTTAGGGCTGATGCCCTGCTCTGGAGCGGCTGCTTCGTGATCACAGAAATCCCGTGTTGTGTCCTTTCCCCAGAAAGTGTTTCTTATCCTCATCATTTCTCATTATTCTGCCATTTCCAACATTTCTGCATTTCTTGTTTCTTGTGCGTTCAAGACCCTGTTTTAGGCTTCCAGTTCTCGGACGTACCATCAACAAGGGCAGTGAAGTCATTGAGTCTCACATATTTGACCCATGACTTAATTATGTTTTCAGCAGGAAGGCACTCACCTCTTTTCTTCCAGAAAAGAGAATTTCTTTCTGATGCCACGTCTTGCTCCAGTCATTGGCATTCCCCCTCTGTGTCCTCTCCACCAAGCCTGGACTCCTAACGGCCAAGCAAATCCAGAGACCGGGCTGAAATCACTAAAAGAGTTACTGTTTGAGTTGACAGTCTCACTATTGTCCGCTGAAACATTACCGGTAAGTTCAGGTGGCAGCTGGAGAACACAGCTGAGAAAAGGTTTCCATTATCAGAGGCCTCAGTGATAGGTTTTCATTATCAGGGTTCGGAGGGGCTGGAAACACAAACAGGTTGAGTCTTGGTGAGGTCAAACATCAACTGATTCTCTCAGCACACTGTCAACACCATGGGCTTGCCAAGTTTCTTGTACAAAACGCTGCTGTTTTTCTCTAAAGCAGTTTATGTGCTCAGCAGTAAAGCCGAGGCAAACTCACCGTTCATTTTTATGCCATATCTGGGGACTCGACCTGTGTGATCCAGAGGCCTGGATGGTTGGGCACAAACCTTTCATTGGTTAAAGCCCTACATGTCTTGTAAGTTCAACCAGGTCCCGCAGCCCCTGCCCCCACCCCGGCTAACTCTTGAGCTTTGCTAGTTAGCTGTGCTGATCATTATTTCCCACTGGCTTGTCCCCTTTCCCTGCCCCATTCTGGAATGGAAAGGCAGGCCTGGGACTCCTGGTCTCTGGCTTGCTGGTACCTGATCATTTCACAGAGCATTTTTGGCTAGGCGAAAACAAATTCAACACAACAAAACAACACCCAAACTCAAGGAAGCATAGGGTAAAATGTGGCATGTGTGTAATCAGTCCCTATGGCTTAGGGGTGTTGCAAATTGAGTTCCTGTCTTGTTTTCATGTCACCTTTGAAGCTTTTTTGCTCCAGTCTGTATTCATCTAGTTCGGCTTCCTCCTTGAGGTTGGAGCTAAAGCTCCCAGCTCTCACTTGTAGCTGTTCCAGAGATGTTTCTCCTGTGTTATCTATCTATCTATTTTTATCCTTTGTTTGGCTTCAGAATTCTCTCATAGTTCTCTTGGTCTATGCCTTATTCTATTTGTAGGGTACCTGGTATTTACTATAAGCAACTAACTTTATAACGAATACTATGTACAGTAGTGGGGTCGTCTGTTCCCTTTTATTTGCAGTTGCAGCTAAGAGTAACACCTAATAAATTAAGCATTTCTAGCAGAATAGCCTGCTTTCACATCATTTTGTCAAAATGACTCTCCATGAGTGAGGTAATCAAGGCAGGTTTTTGTAGACCACCTGTTTGCTGTCACTGCTTCCTAGAAGCATCTTTTTTATTCTTGATCCTTAGATATCAAAATACTTTAATAATTTGGAGCTATCCTAAGATATTTAAAGCACTTTTTGTTCTGGAATTTAAATCCCCGAGTTAAATTTTTCTGTATTGAAGTATAATGCACATATAACATTATATTAGTTTCAGGTGTACAACATGACTTAATATTTGTATATATTACAAAATGACCACCACAATAAATTAGTCATCATACATAGTTACAAATGTTTTTTTCTTGCAATGAGAATTTTTAAGATCCACTCTCTTGGAAACTTTCTATGCAACAGAGTTATTATGAACTATAGTCACATGCTGTGCATTGTATCTCCAGGATATATATATATATATATATATATATATATATATATCTCCAGGATACATATATATATACATATATATACATATATATATGTATATATATATATACATATGTATATATATATATACATATATATGTATATATATGTGTGTGTGTGTATATATATATATATATATATATATATATATATATATATACAGGATATATATGCCATATATGGTGCTGAACATTCACATGTGGAGTAGAGAAAGGGCATCCATCGTTTGCTTCACCAGAGAACCCACACCGTTAGTTTTACTCTGTCACTGCTCCTCCCCAAACCAATCCTGATGGCCAGAGTGATGTGTGGGCTGTAGCCATCCAAGCTGTTAATTTGTCTGCATAACTTAAAGGGCTTAGCATCTTTAATCAAACTGACAGAATTTAATTGGCTTTGTGTAAGTCTGGTAATGAAGTGATAACATTTGGGGCCCTAAATGTTTAAGGAGAAAGAAATACCATCAGTTCAAGAGTAACAACACATTTCCATGGTAGTGGCAGACTGCCAGAATTGACCTGCCAGGCCACACAATTTAGAGGCCTTATGGTATTGTATTATCGAAGGTCCACTAAGTCAAGAGCAGGGTGTGTCAAATTGATCACAAAGGTCTCAGGAGGTGCTTGAGAGAAGTATAGATTCCTAAACCCTCTCTTAGTGATTCTAATTCAGTAGGTCGAGTGAGACTGGATATAAAATAGAAAAATCTGCATTTCTAATGAAATCTCTGGGTGATTCTTATGATCAAGCAAGCCCAGGAAACAATGTTGCAAAGAAAGTAACTGAATTACTCTGTGGTAGAAAGAATAAGAACACATCAAGATCCAGGGAGAGCTTTAGCACAGATACTCATTAGTAGGTGCAAAATCCGCAGGAGGCTTCCACTCCCTGGGTGGTAGTCCCTCTCCACACACTTACTAGTTTCAGCCCAGTTTGGTCTAAGAATTTTGACAGTCTCCTTAGGCTTAAATCAAAGCTTTGGGATAATTGTTCAGACTTTCAGATTCTTCCCCTTTCCTTGGAACTCTCTCCAAGGTTGTTTGGGTAATGGGGGGAGGGGACAGGGGGCAGGTGGTGGCTCAAATAAACCTCAGGGCATGGGGAGAAGGTGACCCCTGGCCTGGTGCTGAACTTGACTGAGTGCTGGCTGTCCCCTGCTAAAGGGAATTGGGCCCGTTTTGTTGTTGGTGTCTGTGGCCAATTGTCACAGACTATGAGTCTGGAGTTCTTGCTTGTCCAGCAAGAGAGTGGATGCAGAATTGAATAGAAGAGAGGCTAATGTCCAGGAGGAGACAAGACCCCCTGAACAGGAGTTTTGCCTCCGTATTTATTGAGCTCACAAGATATTACCCACGTGGTGAACGTGAAGAAAACAAGATCTTACACACGTGAATGTGGAGAAAACACTGAGACAGTAATCATTAACTTGTGTGTATAAGAAGCAAAGGGTCTGGGTGACAAGTGGAGTTTGTGATCAAGGTACATTGGTGCCAGATGGAAAGTAATTTCCTGCAGGTGACATAACAAATTACTCATGATCCCATTACAATATATCGCTAGCTGACCTTGGGCGCTTTGCCCCACGATGGTGACTTTCCGCGCTAAGCTTTTTCCAATCCATTTATGTAAGTAGAACCCATTTCCCCACAGTCAATGACCTCCCGATTTTTCTTTCTTGACTGGCTCTGGCCCAGGTCTTCTCCTTGCTGACTTTCCTGCTCTTGGCTTTCCCTCACATGTAGATAGCTCCAAGTCTTTCCACATTTGGCATGCGGCCCCTGGCCACGATAGCTTCTGTAGGTTTATCTGTCCTACCTTTACTTCAGCCCCATGATGTCAGGCCCTAAAGTTCCCACCCTATTGTCTGTGCTACACAGAAGCTGCAGGAGGTTTAGAAACAACATCAGACCCATTTTCTGCTTGGGCATGCTGTCTACCTTCTTCACTGTGATGGCTTCTGTGAGGGAAAGGGGTAGGAAGCAGAAGCCCCTCTACCCCCATTGTTTCTCGTAGCCTGTCCAGGGGACCTTCTGGTTTTACACTGAATTGCCAGGGTGGGAATATCAAGTTATGACTTCCCATCATCTCCTCCCACGCGCATCCCCGCACCCCTCCCACCCCCACAGTCTCTCAGATTGATAAGGGTATGGTCTTTCTGTGACTTCCTCCTCCTGCTTTTCCAGGCCTTTTGTATACAAAACAATGATTTTATCCTCCCAATCAGCTTCTTAATTAAATGGGGCAAAATTAATTTAGGAACTCCTTTCCCTTTGATAATACCCAGCTCTCTAGCTGATGGTCTTGCTGCAAAAATCCTAACTGGATGATCAGAGGGCTATTTGTCAACTTTTCTGTAACTCCTGCACCAGCCCCCTCTGCCCACCAGTCCCGCCTTTGCCCCTGGGGGCCTCGTCTGGCCCAAAGATGGAGGTCATACAGTCAGAAAAATCTGGTAAAAGTTTAAAAATATTGACCATCCCAATGGAATAAAAAGTTTTGCTTTTTCAGTTTTCCATCTCAAATAGGCAACTTTTACTTCCCACAATCTTCATTTGATACCAGTTTCTGAAACACTCTGATACCAGATTCTTTAATATGTCCTTTTTTTCCTCTCCCAAGAAAATGTTTTAAATGTGAAATCACAATAATGATTTGATGATGATCTGAGTTGTTTGGTTTTTGTTTTGTTTTGTTTTGTTTTTCTCAACAGGGATGAGTTGTGAAAAGAACACTGAATTTGGCATCAGATCGCTTAGGTCCAAATCCATGCCCTTTGACTTCTGGGCTTCAGTTATAACATCTCTGTTTTGGGATAATGAGGAACTTCTTGGGGGCGGTTGTGAAAATTATTGGAAAGGGCGGTGTGGATATTCTAGGAAAACTTTAACTCACGTTGGAGGAGATTTTTTAAATTATAAAAAAAAAAATAAGTTCTAGTGTATGTATGGCTGTAAAGTACCAAGTCCACGGGTACAAGTAAAGATAATTTCTGGGAGTAACCCTAGGTTTTCTCTGCTCTATATTAGCTCCCTGGTGCCAAATTATGGGCATCTTCAAGACCCTCATGTTTTTCTTTAACTGCCTGGAAATACCCTTCCTGGGGAGGTCCCAGATCTCAGCTCTTCGTGACCTTTTCATTAAATAACAGTTGCCTCTCTGGGGCACTTGGGTGGCTCAGTCGGTTAGGCATCCGACTTGGGCTCAGGTCATGATCTCACGGTTCGTGAGTTTGAGCTCCGCTTTGGGCTCTGTGCTGACAGCTCGGAGCCTGGAGCCTGCTTCAGATTCTGTGTCTTCCTCTCTCTCTGCCCCTCCCCCGCTCGTGCTCTTTCTCTGTCTCTCAAAAATAAGTAAATGTTAAAAAAAAATTTTAATTAAAAAAATAAGTAACAGTTACCTCTCTATGGACCATTTGTTGGCCAAAAATAGGTTCATTCAGTAGATCAGGTATTTTAGGAATCTTAGCTTCAGCAAAAGGTCAGGAATTATTGGCTCATGTAGCCTGCTTCCCCCACCCCCCACCCCCCACCCCCTGCCCTGTGCCTAACCAATCTCTCCACATCTCTACTCTGTTTCCCTACAGTCAGACACCCTCCCTGTAGTTGCCTCCATGAGTTTCATACAGGTTTACACCGGTAGGCCTGCAACCCCAGGTGAAAGAGAGTTTCTCACGTCTGGTAGCTACAAAGAATGTCCACATTTTCCTGACATGTGTCTCCTTCCCAACTCTAAGCCAATTACTGTGGCCAAGGAGAAAGAATGGAAAGTGATGATTTAACTAGCCTGGAGTAGCAGCAGTGTATGCACTGGCGGAGAGTCCTGAGAGGAAAATCAAGGTGCTGTTACACAAGTGGGGGATGAACATCAAACAGGCAAAAATAACAGATGCCACCACATTGGCTAATGTATAGTGGAACCTGGGCCAGTGTCTTGCGTTTGCCAGGATATTCAGCCTTTGGACCCCTTAGAAGTGTATGAGTCTCCATAGGCAATTTCTGCCTCATTGGAGATAGACAGAGGAAGTGTTTTGAGGTCTATAAGCCCCAGTTTCCCCAGGTGTATAGGTAGAAATACTTTGCTGACAAGAGTGGAAGGTATTCATTGTTACTCATTGCTATTCACTATACTTTCTTACTCACCATTATGTCTAACCACTAGCAGATGCTTGGTACATGAATGAAGCTCACTCATTACATGTTTGTGGAGTGAATGGATAAATAAGTGAATATATGTTTATTGTAAGGATTTGAGATGTGTTGTCATAAATTTTTCAGGCCCCCTCGTTTCATTTACTTTAAATTGCATAAGGTTTTGTGTTGATGTATTCTGTCCCATGCTGAACACCTTTATGGTTATGTAATCTATGTGTTCTGGAGAAATGAAAGCATTGAAATGGTTCACCACTGAGAGACATGCAATTGAAGGAAAAAATCTCGAAGGTTACAACAAAACTCCCATGTTGGGAATAATATTATCATTTGCTCTAGCCAATAGTGCCATGGTTTAGTTATTAATATCATTGGTTTCGATTTTAAATGTGCAAGATACTAATTTAACAGAGCTTATTGTAAAACATCAACACCAAATATACGTTTGCAGCAAAGCACCACCCCTCTTAAACTGAATTTGCTTTCTTAGATTCCAAATTGATATTAAATTAAGGATAGATCACTTTTAACTTCCAGATTGCCTAAATATATCCTGTAGCAAGTTGACTGTATCAGTTATATATTGCTGCATAATAATCTATTCTAAAATTTAGTTGCTTAAAACACAATATATTTTGCTCATAAATCTGCAATTGTGTCAAGGCTCAGCAGGGATAACTCCTCTGCTCCAAATGGGGGTCAGCTCGCGTAGCTTGACTGAGTGCTGGGGGGTCCACTTTCATGGTAGCTCATTCACACAGATGTGAAGTTGGTGCTCCCTGTTAGCTAGAAGGCTAGCCAAGACTATGGGCCAGGGACCTCGGTTCTTTTCATCTGGGTCTCTTTCTGTGCTGTTTGGGTTTCCTTGTAATGTGGTTTTTGGGTCTCAAGTATGAGCCTCCTGACAGACAAGAAGTGAAAGCTCAGTATCTTTAAGACCTAGGTATGAAATTAGCATAGTACCTCTTTCTCTGAATTCTGTTAAGCAGTCATAAAGGCTCCAGACTTATGGAGAGGTGATATAAACCTATCTTTCCATAAGAATGTCAAAAAATTTTATGTCCATGCTTTATAAATACCACAGTGAACTGAATTTGACCCTTGTCCATGTAAATGAAGTTTCACTGATAGATTGAATTGCGATAATATCAATTTTGTAAGAATATCAGAACTAGTTCAGCTTCTTAGAATATGAGACCTCTTCCCTTTGATTCAAGAAATCTGGCTCCAGGGAGGCATGGGTGGCTCAGTCAGTTGAGAGTCCAACTCTTGATTTCAGCTCAGGTCATGATCCCAGAGTTGTGGGATCGAGCCCCACATCAGGTTCCACACTGAGCCTGCCTTCCTCTGCCTCTCTCCCCTGCTAGTGCTTTCTCTCTCTCTCTTAAAAAAAAAAAAAGAAAAAAGGAAGAAAAGAAATCTGGCTCTTGTTCCCGTTCTCCAATGAAACCATTCCCAAGATGTATAAGTTTCCCTTTGGGAGCTGTGTTGATGAATGCTCACAGGTCAAGGTGGCCCTGATCACTGTACTCAGCTGGAATTTGGCTCATGGCTAAAACACCCTTCACTGCAGCTCACGTGAGAGCTCAGCTTGCCAAGAGACTTGTCAGCCAAGTAATGCCTACTCTTGTATGAGAAATAGCCCCTAACTTGGAACGCTTCAGTTCTTACCAGAAAATCGTTCAAAACAATTCAAATGTGAACTCTTTATGGTACCTCTTTACTTGAGTTATTAGGGGTGTGGTTGCTTCCGCATAAAGTAAACAGGTGAACAGCTTCCTGAGAAAACAGTGGGACAGTGGGACTATTCACAGCATTCCCAGGAAACATAACCCTTTAGGTAATGTTGGATCTCCTCCTGGGAAAAGATTTCAGAGATCATATCATCTGTACTTCTCCTGCCAGGGAATTATGCCAAGGTCAGGAGTACCACACAGACATAAGAATGGGACATAAGGGTAGGAGAGAATAGGGGTATATTTCTTCATACAACCAGAAAAGTTTAATGTGTCTTCCTAGTATATATTCATCTAACAGGCAAAGCTGTGCAATGGATTTTAGAAATACTTTCTGGGGACCCAGTATGATCTAGGATATAACAGAAAGAAATGTACGTTTTTATTCTACTTTTCTTGCTATTTCTCTACTGAGAAGATTCCTTCTGGGGGCTTCCTCATGTTGAGAAAAAGCAGTTCTGGTCACTGTATTTGGTTAGCATGTGGGATCCAGACCCTGGAAATACTGCAGTCCTAGGGGGAGATGGGAAGGGTAATGTGACTATTGTCACTGACCTTTGTCTACTCCAAGATTTATGCAATGGAGGAGGAGTGAAATCCTGGAGATTCTTTCCCAAATGGAACCTTTCGTTTGTCAAAAATACTTGTTATTCTGGACATTGAGTAGGTAAAGTTTTTCTACATATATATAGGGAAGCACTCTCAATATGTATAAACTGCCACCCCCCAAATTTGGCCAAGATCAGATAATGCAGATTTTTATTTCTTACCCACTCTTTTCTCATGGTCGGATGCTCCCCTGGGACGTTCTATTCTTTGAACACAAATGTATGCCAACATCCCAAAAAAAAACTGTTTGTTTCTTTGTGTGATGGTGGTGGAATGTCGCACCCTCTTAAAAGTTGTAACACAACTTTGTTATAGTTCCCTTTCAAGAAATACCCTCAGCCAGTTTGTCAAGGAAACTGGAAAGAAATCAAGGTTGAGACTATTGTTAATGGGTTTTTAATTAATAAGTCTGAGAAACCTATCATTATGAGGAATTGGTTCTTGGAGTCATACCAAATTTATTCAAAAACAGGAAGTAAATAGTCTTACTACCTTTGAAACATAAATTGTCCCAGTATCTTCAAACTTGAATATACTTTGAATCTACCTCCAAAGATTTCTTATATAAATGAATTTGTTGTATCTGCTTTTAACCTTATGCATTTCTTGTGCTAATGCATTTCTATTTCAACCTGCTAACTATTATTCTTTTAAATGTCCGATTTCACAATGCAGTACATAAAGGAGGGCTGTACATTTCATTACTATTTTGAAAGTTGTAAGTGGCATTTGCCTATGACACCTGTTGGTTTGGTCCCGGGGTTTTCTTCTTCCTTGTGTTAATATGGACACATAAGACCCAGAAGTTGCATCTTCAGGTTAGTTGGTCAGTCTTCTCAGACAGAGGGGGACCTTTCTCTTCTCACTGGGACATAAATTTCTACATTATTTTTGTTTCAACTCTTATTTCAAACATCTGTCCTATGCTTCAAGGCTTTAGACTTTTTTTTTCCAGTTTTCCCTAGAAGACCACTCCCTACTATGTTTTTCAAATCTTCTTTTTCACTTTATCTAGAACATGAGATGAGAGTTTTGCCTTCTTCATGACTAGTCTTTCCATATCTTGGTCTTTCTTTTGTTTATCCTGGTTGTCTTACAATTACTTTTATGAATCCTGAGTTGGGCCCTCTGTCTCTTTCTTATAGCAAGGAGGTATAGACTGATGAGTAGCCCGTAGACATGGGATTGGGGATGACATATTTATACTTAAGAAATTTACATGATCAGACTGGGGGGTGTCTTTTGGATTAAACCACAGGTGCTATATATCAGGCAAGTGTGAATTCTTTCCAGGAAGCTTGCTTTTATTGTCTGTAGAGAGGGGATGCTGAGGTAAAGGTCCCAATGATGAAGATAAATACCTACAAAGGATAAAATAAAAGCACTGTATTCCATGCTTATGAAAATCTGGAGAGGAAAAGACTAGTCATCAGAGAAAGAACTTGAACTAGGGTGGAGGTCAAGGGTGAGGTGAGGTCATAGTGTTCTGACCATAAAACCTGGAAGATGGAGCAAATTGACACTAATGACACAGAAAGGGATTAACACTTAAAAAAATTAAAAATATTAAAAAATGTTTAAATTAAAAAATTAAGAAATTTAAAAAAAATAAGAAAGGAATTACCATTAGACTCCCACACAGGAGAGTGCATCTGGAGTCACACAGGAAAGAGTATCTCTGGAACGGGAACAAGAGAGAGGTTGAAATTAGAGAAAGCCAGGCTTGGGAGTATACTCCGCTGACCCAGCAACCGGCCGCAAGCCTATAATGTAAGCCTCCAGGTAGTTCATCACCTTGAAACAGCAAGGGCTCCAAGAGAAAGTAAAGTAACAGAGCAAACAAGTCAACGTTTGAAGTTGAGTTTTAAGTCCCGACTATGCTCTTCACAGCTGGCTTGTCTCTATAGAAAAGGAAAATTGGGGAGCGCAGTGATTCAGGGGGTCCTAGGCAGATACTATTCATTATTCTTCTTTCATTTCTGCTTCATTTTGCTGTGTTCTCTAATGTTGAATCATCTATAATAATCAGAGGAATTCTCGCACTTTTCTCCTGTCCCCCACTTTGAGACACCGTAAAGATAAAATGACCCACAATACCTAGAAATACCTAGAAGTGTTCTTCAAGCAGAGAAGCACAAAAGCTGACTACGCCCCATCTGAACTGGGATTGGCTTCCTAGGATGCTCTGTTGCCTTTAGTTCTCACGTTCTGGTTATAGTAAGATAAAGTAGACCCTGAGTGCAACATCATTTTGGGGTGGTATATTTTTCAACAAACATTTCCTGAGCCTGCACGAGGCAGTTGGACCTGGACCAAATAATAAAGCTACAAAGATGAAGACCTGAGCAGGGCTGCAGGGGAGGCTGGTGGAGCCTGAAGTCACTGTGATTTTCGGGGCTTTCTTTAAGAAAAAAACACCTCATGTTACACATAAACTGAAGTATCAAAGAGAAATTTTATTCAGAAGGAGGAAAGAAATTCCAAGAAATTCCAAATTTTAAAAATCTGACCTATACCTCAAGTATCAAAAAATCCAGAGGGGAGAAAACCAACATAGCATTTTTGTTAACTAACTGCATAACAAACTTCTCATACATTTCCCCCTACATGTTTTGGCTGTATGCTCTTTGGTCACCTTCATATGGCAATAATTTTTATGACCATTTTTCATAGAGAGACAGAAATGTAATTCAGTCTTTCCTCTAGCATAGTTCATTAAACTTGGTTTTTTATTACTGATGATTTCGACTCAGTGTGATTAAAGCCTGAATTACTCACTAACAATTTTATATATTTAAAGACTGGGAGAAAGCTTGGTACATCTCAAACCTCATTTCACCCGCCCTCACAGTCCCAGTGCCTAAGACGGAAGGCCGACTGTTCTTATTGTGATTCAGTCTCTGGCCTCCTTGGTCCTGAGTGTCATGGCACAGGGTGAGTCAGTCCTATGGGCAGTAGGAGTATTCCTGGAAACCAGTCCTGCATCAGGACAGCCAGTGCCACTTATCTCCACATGGAAGTATTTATGAACCATATGAATATATTTGATTAAATCCAAATAGGTGTCTCTCTAACTCAGCTCTCCGACCTGAATCCCCAAATCCCCTCAGCTCCTCCAAACTACTGAATATGCAAAGTAAGTGGGGTGGGGGGGGGCAGTCAGCGTGGCAAGAGACAGTTAACTTATTACAACTAAAATCGATTACATCTGCAAGTTTGCAAAGATATATGTCCTCACGAACACATGAGGCTCATGGCCTTTGCAAATAAGGTGCCCTGATGCCTAAATTGTATTAACCTCCGTGTCAATCCATCCTGAGAAGGCAGGGAGCTAACTTGAGTGGGCGAACAAAGACTTCACAGCGTTATCAAACTTGGACCTGAGTCTTGAAAGATAAGGAGACCTTTTTCAGGTCAATGGGAATGGCCAGGCCTACTAAGAGGTGCCAGTAAAAGAGACAAAGAGGCGATGGAAACAGTGAAAGCAGGAAAATCAGGTGAGAATGGTGCCTTTGAAGAGTTCTAAGAGAACATTTCAATAAGGGATGACTAAATGCTATAGTGGGTCTGAGAAGACAAGAACATGAAGGAGTCTATTGGATTTGGCAATTAGAAACCACGTGGTGACCTTTGCTACAGCAGTCTCAGTGATGTGGTGGGAGTCAAGGCCTGATTTCAATGGGCTGAGAAATGACTAGATAATGAGGAAGCAGACATCCCCTGATTCTATTCTTTCAAGAAGTGTTCCTGTGAAGGGAAGAGGACAGTTATAAGAAAACTTAGAGGTGAGGGAATCTTCACCAGTATTACCTTGAAATTAAAGAAGAGTGTGACCAAACATGTTAAAAATGCCCTGTAAGGCATTTTTGCCATGGTAAGTAGGGATTATTTTCCCTGGTCTGGGCAGAGGGCATGTGGTCTCCATCTGTTCATAATCTCACCCACCTGCCTCTCAGGACCCTCGACTTCTCTGGACTAGCTCATGGACATCAGCCAACTGAGCAAGTGGACAAGTGGGCAAGTCCTCAGAGGAGTCTCTGTGTGCTCACCTCAATATTCCAGGTGGTAATATCTGCTCCACCTCAGCCCTGCCTTGTGACCCCACGAATCAAAAGTACTGCTGTTTATATTCTGTTCTCTTCTGCTCTCCCATTGTCTGATCGTGCCCCTTCACCCAATTCACTATCTCTGTGCCTCCACACCCCTTCTTTTCATGATATGAAACACTTCCCATGCCATTACTATTCTTCAAAGATAGAGCTTTGAAATGGCTGCATAGTAGTCTGTAACATGGATTAACCGTTACTTGTCCTAAATCTCTTATTGGCTAATCAGATTGCTTGATGTGCTCTTCCTAATTTCAATCAGTAGATGATTGTTCAGTTATCTCAATTTCTGTGAACAGTAGTGGCTTATTTCTTGATGATAAATTCCAGAAAATTTCAAGAAATAGAATCACTTCTACAAAGATATGAATGTTTTTATGGCTTTCGATACATATCGCCAAAATACTTTACTGGTTTCTCAAGTGTTGGATGATAGAGAAGTCCTGAGGGACCATAAGCATTTACATTTGATGAAACTCATTTGAATAACACGGTAACATGGAAAACCTGAAGCAGTCATGTGATACATTTGGGTCAAAACTGGAGTTTTGGTTGTTTTGGCCCATATTTTGAATTTACTCAGTAACGGAGAGCTGACTTCCACATTTTCCACTTAATGTGAAGATTGTTAAGGTTAAATTAAATTCCTTCAGACTTGCAGTTGGATTTCTCTGGTTCCCAGAGTGTGGGTACTCCCATGACTGGTCAGCTCGGGGTGAAAAACACTTCCTGGCAGTCAGCAGGCACATTATGCTGGGATCTAGAAACATGAGAAGCAACAAGAGGAAGGCTTTGTCCATGAAATAAACAAACTGGGATGGTAGATGCATAAGGGGCAGCCAGCCCAGAACAATAAGCCTAACCTCAGGGAGAGGCTTAAAGACCTACCTCTTGCCTAGCACCCCAGGAGATCCTGAATCCTGACCCCTTCCTGGTCATTCCCTAATCCCCAAGCTCTAGGATCTTGCTGAATAGCCTGAGGACAAATGAGGTGTTAAAACAGAAGTAGACCTTTCCAGAAGCTTCCTTCTAGGAAGTTTTGCCAAATTTCTGGGAATATGTGAGAAGCTTGGGCCACAGAATGCCTGGTGATCCATGAATATAAATACATCACTAGGGGAAATCCAGCTTTATATTTTTAAACAACAGCCTCTTTTAAAAATGTCTCGGTTTTCAAAATGTTACCTTTTCCAAATTACACTTATATAGTGGCATCAAACAAGAAAGTTCTTTGATAAAATCCTGTCTATTTCTGGAAGAGTGGAGATGAGAAAGATGTGGGTGGGGGCCCTGTTTGGTCACAGCTTCTTAGCTACTGAACTTTGATCGTTCGGGGGAGAAGGGGCAAGACCATTATGCCACCAATTCAGGGCCTCAAACTGAAACTTGCTAATAAGTCATGTCTCCTCTACTTCATTAATGATCAGCAAAATGATTGAAACTCTGGCCAAGAGGCCCAGCTATCAGGACAGAGTGTTAAATAACAGCTGACATTGTCAACTATAAATAGCACTTTGGATTTAAATGAACGACTCAGACTTGATTTCCTATGCTTCCTCAGATAATACTGTACATGGGAGGGGTCTTTTAAAATGTTTTTCTTTTATGTGAAAGAAGGGTTTTATTGCAACCATCTGGGCAGTGAGTTCAGACTCAGCTCTGTGGGAGTTGGGTGTACCCATATTTCCACCTCCAAGGCCCTGGAGCCACTTGGCACTGTTGGCCTCCTAAGCACATCTGTGCACTTGACTCTCCAATCCAGGTCACCAAAGAACAAGAGGATGGTTCAGGAAGTTATGTTAGTTTTATATCGTTTCCAGAAACTTCTCCCTTTGTACCCTTCCCATAGTTCTCCTTCATAAGCTGGGAGCAGTTACAGGCTAACTAGTCAATGATGAATGACACAAGCTAAGCAACCCAGGATGCTCCTGGGCAGAGATGATGAATAGTGGAACCAAATGGATCTTCCTAGAATATGTCATATGCATGATGAATTTATGCATATGTTGGCCAAACCAACTAGATAATTTTTCGTAAAGTCTACAATAAAACATACGTTTGTTGTTCATTAGAGTTGAATGGTTTTTCATTGAATGTATTAATTAATATTGTTTGATCATATTGCTTGATGTGCTTTTCCTAATTTCAATCAGTATCACTATATGTCAGGCCAATGGAGAATGTTTAAGCTATGCAATCTCAAGGTGTTGCCACTGTCAGATACTTACCCCTCGAGTTTCTGTTTTATGTGCAAGCTTCTCCTCCCCTGAGATATTTTCCCACCCCACAGTCAATCACCATATCCCATTATACTGAGGAAAGATATTATCTGTCTATACTCCCTGCCTGGTTGTTGGTGGCTTAGGTACCTTTTACCCATGAGAGCAGAGAAGGGAGCCTGGGGAAAATTATGTAAGCCAGCTTTCCAGAGGGATTGCAGGCAGGCCAACAATACCTGTTTTGAACCCAACTACCAGTTCCAAGTGGGACGGCACAGGAAGGGTATACCACATTGAGAAATCTACTGGAGTAGACACCGAGTAAAATGATTTGTGATGAGGTTCCCAGTTTAGACCAGGAGGGTTCAAGAACACAACAGCTTTATGGCCGTGTCATAGGCCTCAGGCACAAGTGCGGGAAGGGCATATAAAGAGTGGACACAAAGCATACACAGCTGTCGGAGGCACTAGAATTTAGAATCAGAGCCCCTAAAGCATTTTACTAAGAGTTTCCAACCTATATAGACCCCAGTGTGAATAAATTGGACTCTTCACACAGATGTGCAAGGAGTGTAGTAGGCCTGCAGACTTTAGGGTGCATTAGTAGCATCAATAACTCCACCTATTCCTGGTCTTACCATTAGGCTGAGGTCAGACAGGCCAGTGAGCTATGAGAAGCCTTTGCGAGGCCCAGAGGCTCTTTGTATGGTGACTGGGAGCTTCCTAGGAAGGAAAAAAACCCCTCTGACCTTACCTCTTTCCAAACCTTGTTCTCTGCTTTCACTCTCACCTAGGACATTTGTCGTCAGACTCTTCCAGCTCCTGAGCTCCAATTTTAAGACTTCTAGAAATCCCTCAGACATGTCCACTGATTGGCCTGTCTCTGCAAATGAGGTCATTGCTTGCCTGTTAGAGTTCGGGGCCACTCTTGCCCTGCCCACCCACACCAGCCCCCACATGAAGACCCTGCTGCTGACACCACCTTGTTCGAATGTCATTTGTGAATCTCTGCCAACATTACAGAGGTAGAGCTTGAGCTGTGTGCAGCGAGCACTGCCCCTCCCTGGAGGCTGCCCCCTCCCCCCTAAAGGAAAAATAGTGGACAGTTATACAAATAGGAATGGAGAACATATTATGTGCCCAGGAAGGGCGCACCCCAAGGAAGGAGAAATGGCACCCACTTGTTACACGGAATAGCTGTGCTTTCAACTATCTTTCTCCATTTGAATAAAGGCAGGTGTAATAGCTTCTCAGGGAAGAGAAAAGAGAGAGGCGTCAGGGAGAGAATGGTGCAACAGGTAGGGCAGGGGATAACCCCTCGTCCTGTTATTGCAGAGGTGTCCCAGAAAATGACAATGCTAGAAAAATGTAAATAAGGCAGCACGTACCCTATGGCTCAAGGTGGAAATAGGGTGAATGATGGGGTTCTTGTTCAAAAACTGACTGGTGGTGGGTTACAAGCTTGTAAGTCATGCAGTCTTTGAACAGGCTGGAGGGTGGATAGGTTACTTCCAGGGATTTTACTCATTCCCCGAATTATTTTCTTAGTGGGTCTGTGATAAACTGGTGAATTATAGTGCCAGGCAGGAGCTGCAAAGCAGCCTGAGTGATGATAAATGAACATGAGGGAAGACACAGCAAAGGGCAGCATGTGAATGTTCTGGCACCAGAATTAGAGCTTGCAACCCAGACCCTATTATTCTGTCAGTTTTTACAAATCCATGGCTACCTCATGTAGTCGACACCTTGGAATTTCCCTTAATTATAATCTTTCAAGTGATTCTGATTATTTAAAGTAAAAAATTAACTCCTAATTTGTTAAACTCTTTATGAATATATTGGTAATCAGAGTTCTACCTGAGCACATATGACGATATTATCAAAGTCTAAAAGTGACTTGGGGAATTAAGATTATAATGAATCAATTAAATTAAGGTTGTGGTTCTCTTGGATATATGATCCCCTTACGAAGTTTCCTTACTTGAAGATAGAATTAAGAGCCCTTAGAAACTGATTAGATAAGAAGGATGATGGTAACTATGAGATTTTAAATACAAATGGCCAAAGAAATAGTTTTCGTTAATGGAAATAGGAAAGACCCCAAGAATTACAGGCTTGACAGAAAGCTGATTTATTACATATCAAGTATGAGATATTGGTAAGACGCCAAAGGAGAAAGAGTACCTTGGAAGTAGGTGTAACCTGGAGACAATTTTTGGAATTAGTCATATGATAGAAGCAAAGGAAGCAGATGCAGTAAAGAAGGACGAGATGGTGAGGGAAGAGAGGTGGATGAGAAAAGAGCATCTGGAAAACCCAACTCTGTGGGGATCAGCCGAAGACAAAGGCCCTGGAAGAGGAAGCAAAGGAAGAAACTGCAGAGAGGACCAGCAGAGCACATTTATGGAGGCCAAAGGGGGAATGTGATAACAGGGTTTACAAGCCCAAGATGGCCGAAGGTCTGTTACCTCTCTGACTTCATTCCCTAGGACCCTCCCCTCAGCTCTCTCCAGTGCACTGGCCTCCTTGCCAGTCCTTGAACACTCAGACATACTCCCTGGAACACACTCCCTCAGATGTCCACATGGTTTCCTCTCTCACCTCCTTCAAGTCTGCGGAATTGTCACCTTCTCAGGGATATCTACTTGACCACACTTTGGACACTGAAACCTCCCGACATTCACCTCCCTGACTGCCTTGCCCTGCTCTCTTTCCTTTTTTTCTTTAAGACTGGTTAATATAACAATTTACTTACTAATTTGTCTATATAATAATAATTTGTTATTTATGTTTTTGATCTCTGCCCCCACAGTCTAATAAGACGTAACCTCCACAAGGGCAGCAATCTTTGTTTTATTAACCTATCCTAAGTGCCTAGAACAGTGCTTGGTATAGAGAAATACTCCGTGACTATTTGTTGAAGGAAAGCATGAACACTGTTGAACAGTGCTGGGAAGTCAAGGAGAATGGGACAAGGAGAATGGGCCAGGTCACTGGATTGATGTCTTTGAAAGGCCTCAGCAGCCCTCGTGAGACTAGTTTGGGGAGAGTAATCGGGGGCTGGGTAAGCGGGACAGGGTGGTCGAAGTGGAAGAAGCAAGATTCAGAGAGCAAATTAGCATACAGGCATAATATTTAAAACTTCAGAACTGTAAGTAACTGTCAGCTCTCGATGCTGGTATTAAAAGACAAATCTAAGGCACACATTTGGTTGGAAATCACAGTGGGATGGCCTGTGTTTATTTGCAATAACACAGGGGGTGGGATGTGACCTGCAGTGTAGCCAAGTCCACGCAATAATGAGCTATTCTATAAGGGAGGTACACAGAGTGTTCAAGTAGGACCTATTTTAAGACAAGTCAATTTTTGCAAAATCCAAACCTACACGTCACATGCGTTAAGGGTGATGGATCTTAGACAGAGATAAAAGAGGAAGGGGAAGCAGGAAATGGGGAATGCAGCTAGGGCTGAACACAAAGCACAGGAAGAAGACACCCCCTGCTGAGGGAAGGCGACAGTCTGGGCCTGTCCCAGAGAAAACAACCCTGTCCAAGGGGCCACAGGGAAGGAGAAGGCACAGGGAGGAGGCCATTCTCGGAAGTTAAGACTGCCAGAGGAGAACAACAAGC